>NW_028318228.1:1656470-1969264 GCF_062004578.1 Staurois parvus | reverse complement strand
CCCCAAGTGTCCAACAAATTGAAGCTTAACTCCAGATAACACTTTTTAAGCAATAATAGCACCAGTTGTTTCTTTTCGTGATAAAGATTTTACATACATGAATAAAAGTTGACCCCTGTCAGTGATAAATGGTTTGTCTTAATCTTCTAACTGCCATTGTTGCTGGATAGCTTGGTCTGTTAAAGGAAGTTGAAAAATCATAGCTTTACTGGCTGGATAACCAGGTGAAATTAAGAGAAAAAAATCCAAAAAAGGTAAATAATGCAGCCACTACATTTGGGGCCAGTTCACACACATGCATTTCAGTATGCTTTTTTTCTGCATCCAAAATGCACAGAATGTAGGTTATATGGTTGTCAATGCCATAGTTCACATCAGTCCTTGCAGTTTCTAGTGTGTTCTGGTTGCAGAACAGGCTACATTTTTCCTGCATAGAGCTGCACTGGAACGCAGTAAAACGCATAAAAAATGCACCGGAAAGCACTGGAATGCACCAAACATGCACTGGAACGCACATGTCCCTATTTAAATTGAAGAAAAAGAGAGGGGGAAAAATGAACTGGAAAGCATCAAAAACGCACCTGAACGCACCAAAAACGCACCCAAAAACGCTCATTCAGAAATGCATCTGGAACATATTAGGGCCAGTTCACACCACATGCATCTGGAACATATTAGGGCCAGTTCACACCACATGCATCTGGAACATATTAGGGCCAGTTCACACCACATGCATCTGGAACATATTAGGGCCAGTTCAAACCACATGCATCTGGAACATATTATGGCCAGTTTACACCACATGCATCTGGAACATATCAGGGCCTGTTCACACCACATGCAGTCCAGTGCATTTTTTTTCTGCATCCAAAACACATTGATAGCAGGTTAGATGGTTTCCAATTGCATAGTTCACACCAGTGCAGTCAGTTTCAGTGCATCCCAGTTCCAGAAAAAAAAGTAGAACATGTTGGATTTTTACTGCACTGAACTGTACTGGAATGCAGTAAAACACATACAAAAACGCACCTAAAACACACCGGAATTCAGCTAAACACACCAAAAATGCACTGGAATGCACATGTACTTATCTAAGTTGAACAAAAAGAGGGGAAAAAATTAACCAGAACACATCAAAAACGTGGCATACAGAAACACATCCGGATCCAGAAGAATGGTAAGCTGCAATATATTATACACAGAATATAACTGGATACTAACATTTATAGGTAAAGTTCATCCAGGGAATAGCCGAGTGCCTTTCTCTGGATCAACTGTGGGTTTAGGATTATAACTTTTTTTTTTCCTATGGTTGAACTGGATGGACTTTTGTCTTTTTTCAGCCAGACTAACTATGTAACTATTATATTTTTGCTTTTGCGTTTAGATATGCTTTAAATCTTATGCATTTCAAGTAGCACAGTGGCTAAATGGTTAGTATTTCTGCCTGGCAGTACTGGGGTCGTTGGTTCAAATCCCAGCCACGGCACCTCCTGCCTGGAGTTTGCATGTTCTCCCTGTGCCAGCGTGGGTTTCCTCCCACACTCCAAAGACATGCTGGTAGGTTAATTGGATCCTGTCTAAATTGGCCCTTGTATATGAATGTGAGTTAGGGACCTTAGATTGTACGCCCCTTGAGGGTTAGGGACTGATGTGAATGTATAATATATATATGTAAAGCACTGCGTAAATTGACGGCGCTATATAAGTACCTGAAATAAATAAATAAATAAATGTTGCCGCTCTCCGCAGATCTGCATGAAGACTTGAACTGCATGTGGACAGCAACCACACTTAGAGAAGCCTAAGCAATAGACAAATGTAATACCTTTTGCTGCTGTTTGAAAGTCTAACTTCTACTCAGTACCATGTCAATAGTACAGCAGCACGGTTCACCATAGTGTTCTCTGAGCCTACTCTGTACTCAGTCTCCAGATTTTGCACTAAGCACATCATAGCCGAAATACAGACCATAATTAGAACACACCAATTTAGGCTAATTGGAACAAGAAAGTTGATCAGATTATCAGCAGGAATTTAGCTTGGCTTCTAAATACAGTATAGTACATATATTAGATTTTCCTAATTCAGTGCTTCTGCAGTCTCTTCTCAATGGGTCATCATTTCCGGATTCTAAGGCAATTGTACAAGAGAAGCAATTAGTAGTGTTGTAAAAGGATCAAAATAGATATTTCACCTATGATGCTCAGAACAGATTTAGGTAACATCATTTCAGAGAAGCAAAATGATCAGCATTTGCTCCACCATAGTCAATGTACAGCATATTAAATGTAGTAAATTTCACCAAAGTTAGTTTTTGAGGAGTTTTAATTGTTTTATTGTAGGACGGTGCTGGCCAAGGCTCTTTTTCTATATTCCAATTTTCTTTTTAGACTTTGATATGCTGCTTAAGGATGAAAAATGTAATCAATGTAAGGGCAAAGTGTATTCCTTTTAAAGGGGTATTTCTATCCTTGAGTTATTTTTTTATTTTTTGAATTACATTACATTACATTACATTGAGTTTATATAGCGCCAAAGGGTTTGCTCAGCGCTGTACAATAGAGGGGGGTACAATACATGAAACATTACAGCAGTTACGAACAGCACACGAGGGGTAAGAGGGCCCTACTCTTTCGAGCTTACAATCTGGGAGGGAGGGGGTAGTGGTACAGGAGGAAGTGGCTGTGGGGGATGGAGTGGTAGGAGGAATGAAGGAGAGCAGCAGTTAGGTGAGGGTGGGGTAGGCTTCCCTGAAGAGGTGGGTATGTCGGCAATATTCTCTTGAGAGAGTTTTTATGGGTGGTAGAGGATGGTCACAAGACAAAACCATCAAAGCCAATACCATCAGTGAAGAGGAAAATTCGGTGAAGTGTACAACCTGCCTACACGCTTCTCCTCCTCTGCTGTGTCATTATCCTTCTCCTCCTCCTGGTGAGATTTCCCTATTCAGACAGCCATCTCCTCATCAGGTTTATTGTCATGTTCAGTGCAAAATAGAAGTTTAGTACGCAAATGCAGAATGTCATGGATATGTAATCTCAGAAGAAAAATAACACTGGCTTGTAGTCTCAGATGCAGAATGCCACTGGCAGGAAGTCTGTCTTAAAAGCAGAATGCCGCTGTCATGTAGGTTCAGAATACCACCAAATTGTAGGCTCAGATTCAAAATTCCATCAGCATGTAGTCTTAGATTCAGAATGCCATCATCATGTAGTCTTAGATGCAGAATGCCATTGGCCTGTAGTCTCAGATGCAGAATTATTATTTATTTATTTATTACAGGTACTTATATAGCACCATCAATTTACATATTTATATCTTGTACATTCCCATAAGTCCCTAACCCTCAAGGGGCATACAACCTCAGGACCCTAACTTACATTCATACATACACATACTAGGACCAATTTAGACAGGAGCCAGTTAACCTACCAGCATGTCTTTGGAGTGTGGGAGGAAACCAGGGTACCCAGAGGAAACCCATGCAGGCACAGGAAGAACATGCAAATTCCAGGCAGGTGGTGCCATGGTTGGGATTCAAAACAATGACCCTAGTACTGCCAGGCGGAAGTGCTAACCATTTAGCCACTGCGCCACCAAGTTGTAGGCTCAGATGCAGAATACCATTGGTATGTAGTCTCAGATGCAGAATGTCACTGGCCTGAAGTCTCAGATGCAGAATGTCACTGGCCTGAAGTCTCAGATGCAGAATGTCACTGGCCTGAAGTCTCAGATGCAGAAAGTCACTGGCCTGAAGTCTCAGATGCAGAATGTCACTGGCCTCAAGTCTCAGATGCCGAAAGTCACTGGCCTGAAGTCTCAGATGCAGAATGTCACTGGCCTGAATTCTCAGATGCAGAATGTCACTGGTCTGAAGTCTCAGGTGAAGAAAGTCACTGGCCTGAAGTCTCAGATGCAGAATGTCACTGGTCTGAAGTCTCAGGTGAAGAAAGTCACTGGCCTGAAGTCTCAGATGCAGAATGTCACTGGCCTGAAGTCTCAGATGCAGAAAGTCACTGGCCTGAAGTCTCAGATGCAGAAAGTCACTGGCCTGAAGTCTCAGATGCAGAATGTCACTGGCCTGAAGTCTCAGATGCAGAATGTCACTGGCCTGAAGTCTCAGATGCAGAAAGTCACTGGCCTGAAGTCTCAGATGCAGAATGTCACTGGCCTCAAGTCTCAGATGCCGAAAGTCACTGGCCTGAAGTCTCAGATGCAGAATGTCACTGGCCTGAAGTCTCAGATGCAGAATGTCACTGGTCTGAAGTCTCAGGTGAAGAAAGTCACTGGCCTGAAGTCTCAGATGCAGAATGTCACTGGCCTGAAGTCTCAGATGCAGAAAGTCACTGGCCTGAAGTCTCAGATACAGAATGCCAAAGGCATGTAGTCTCAGATGCAAAATGCCACCAGCATGCAATCTCAGATGTGTAAAGCCACAGGCCTGTAGCCTAGGATGCAGAAAGTCATTGGCATGTAGTCTTGGATGCAGGAAGCCATTGACATGTAGTTTCAGATGTGGTATGCCACTGGCCTACACTCTCATATACAGAATGCAGCTGGCATGGAGCCTCAGATGCAGAATGCCACCAGCATGCGATCTATGCCACTGGTGTGAAGTCATACATACAGAATGCTACAGATATTCCATCCTGGATTTAGAATGCCACCTGCATACAGTCTCAGATGTGGTATGGCAATGCTGTTTTTGCCTTGCCCTTTACTGTTTGAATGCCATTAGTATATAGTCTTAGATGCAAAATGCCAGTCATTAAGTCTCAGATGCAGAATGCCACCGGCATGTAGGCTCAGATGCAGAATGCTACCAGCATGTAGGCTCAGATGCAGAATGCTACCAGCATGTAGGCTCAGATGCAGAATGCTACCAGCATGTAGACTCAGATGCAGAATGCCACCAGCATGTAGGTTGAGATGCAGAATGCCACCAGCATGTAGGCTCAGATGCAGAATGCCACCAGCATGTGGGCTCAGATGCAGAATGCCACTGCTCTGCAGTCTCAGATGCAGAATACCATTGGTATGTAGTCTCAGACGTGGGATACCAGTTGACTGTAGTCTCAGATGAGGAGTGCCATTGGCATGGAGCCTCAGATGTTCAATGCCACTGGCATGGAGCCTCAGATGTTCAATGCCACTAGCATGTGGTCTATGATGCAGAATGCCACTGGTGAAGTCAAGCATACAGAATGCAGTCTCAGCTGCAGAATGGCAATGCTGTTTTTGCTTTGCCCTACTGCTTGTAAGTTATAGAAGACACTCAGTGAACAACAAGACAGCAGCAGCATTCCAGTTTTCTAATTGCTTACAGCAGCCACACTGTCACCAAATCCAATTCCCACTCTACACATAAATGCAATCCAATGCTTTTTATAGGAGAATGACAATGCATTTCTCCACTTATGACTTGTTAATGCAGTTAGCAGAATAGCTCCTTCCTGGGTCAGTATGCTCACGATGGTGGGGACCCCCCACTAATGTCATTGCAAGCAGACACTAGGCAGCAAAATTTTGCAAATCATGGTGGTCTAAATTATATAAAAACTGTGATCATGTGCCTTACATAAATTAGTTGGACCAATTAAAAATTGTGGCTTGAACAGATCTAGTACCATCTGGGGACAAATTGTGAAATGTTGCTTTAACTGATATGTTATATAAATGCTGACAGCTAGCTTACTTCACATACAGATAATTCATAGATATGCGTTTTTCCCACAGATGTCTTTTCATCTCACTCTGTTATATATTCTATGAAGAAAATCTACAAAAGAAACATGATCACACACAGAATGGTAATGCCTATAGGGAGAAGCAGTCAATTTATGAAAACAAATGATGAAATAAGGACATGGGAAACCAGGGCATATACTACTGTCCACTAGGGTTGCCACCTCATCCCTTTAAAACCAAACACATACTAATTACACAGGTTCTGAGGCTAATTTAATGCAGATAAGGCACTAAGTGAGTTTAATTACCACCCTATTCAGCCACAAAACCTGTGTAATTAATATGTGTTCGGTTTTAAAGGGATGAGGTGGCAACCCTACTTTCCACTATCCTGTTCCATTACCCACTACACTATATTGCCAAACTTATTGGGCTAGCCCTCCAACTCATTGGATTCAGCCGTTCCAATCACCTCCATGGCCACAGGTGTATAAAATCAAGCACCTAGGCATGTAGACTGCTTCTACAAACATATGTGAAAGAATGGGTCCCTCTCAGGAGCTCAGTGAATTCAAGCGTGGTACCGTGATAGGTTGCCACCTGTGCAATAAGTCCATCCATGAAATTTCCTTGCTACTAAATATTCCACGGTCCACTGTTAGTGGTATTATAACAAAGGGGAAGCAACTAGGAACAACAGCAATCCATGAAGTGGTAGGCCACGTAGTTTGATAGAACAGGGTCAACGCATGCTGAAGCGCACAGTGCACAGAAGTCGCCATCTGTCTGCAGGGTCAATAGCTAAAGAGCAAAACATCAAATGCAGTGGTGCAAAGCATGTTGCCATTGGACTCTAGAGCAGTGAAGACGCGTTCTCTGGAGTGACGAATCATGCTTCTCTGTCTGGAAATCCAAAGGACGTGTCTGGGTTTGGTGGTTGCCAGGAGAACGGTACTTGCCTGACCACATTGTGCCACGTATAAAGTTTGGTGGAGGGGGGATTATGGTGTGGGGTTGTTTTTCAGGGTTTGGGCTTGGCCCCTTAGTTCCAGTGAAGAGAAATCGTAAGGCATCAGCATACCAAGACATTTTGGACAATTTCATGCTCCCAACTTTGCGGGAACAGTTTAGAGATGGTCCCTTCCTGTTCCAACATGACTGCACACCAGTGCACAAAGCAAGGTCCATAAAGACCTGAGAGTCCTGACCTGAACCCGATAGAACACCTTTGGGATGAATTAGAGTGGAAACTGCAGCCCAGACCTTCTCGTCCGACGTCAGTGCCTGACCTCACAAATGTCATTCTGGAAGAATGGTCAAACATTCCCATAGACACCCTCCCAAACCTTGTGCACAGCCTTCCCAGAAGAGTTGAAGCTGTTATAGCTGCAAAGGGCGGGCCAACTCAATATTGAACCCTACGGACTAAGACTGGGATGCCATTAAAGTTCATGTGCGTGTAAAGGCAGGCCGACCAATACTTTTGGCAATATAGTGTATATCATAATATCCATAAGTATCATACCAGTGTTCTTCAAACAGGCCATCATTCTCTTTATAAGAAACCATCCCCTCTCTGTTTACCTATAAAACAGACCTAAGGAAAATTAGATTTCAATAATGGGAAAGGTTCAGGAAAACCTTGCAGTTCTATTCTACAATTCGCGATAATCAGAAACCTTGGACTTATATAGTGATCTTTAAAGCAGAACTTAACTATATCTGAGCACTGCAACCTGAAAATGCTATTTTATTTATTTTTAACATTCAACACAAACTCATCCATCCTTTCATGTCTCCATGCTTTATTTTTTGAGAAATCACTTTGAAAAACAATCCCCTAGCATTTCTAGCCATGGCCACCTTGAATAAGGGCAGATGATTCATGCAGCATTTACTTCCTGAAATCCTTAGTTAGCCCTTAGTTAAAGTGTTACTAAACCCAGGACCCTACATTCACTCTTTCTGGTCTCCCGCAGTACACAGAACATGGAAATGCAATTATTTTAGTAAATATAAACTGCAATCTTGTGACTTCTATCAATGTTCAGTAGAGAACTGGTTAAAGCTTATAGGAGCAGTTTTCTTTCTGCTCTGGGAGGATGCAGGACCCCTGACCTCTGTCTGGACAGTGCTGATTGGCCCTGTCCTGATCACATGCACTCTCCCAAGAAAAAAAAAACTTCTCTAGCAATACACACTAAACCGAGCACGTATAGAGTGTATCCACACCATGTCTTTTCAGGAGATAAGAGGGGGACACTGGAAGAAGGGGAGGATAAGAGAAGTCAGGATCAAGCATTTTTAAACAGGATTAACCCCTTAGGTTCCACAATGAGTATAACAAGCATGCTTTACTGCATATACAGACTGATTTACTGTTTAGTAACACTTAAAGGGTGTGTTTAGCTGAGAAATCCCCCTCCTCCTCTCCTCTGGATAAAAAGAATAATATAATGAAGACTCTTGGGATGTATGGCATAATTTTGGCATAGGTCAGAAACCAGGAAGCAACTGAAGTAATGTATAAGAATCAACCCCCTTTAAAAAAATCACATTTTGTTGTGTTGCAGCCTGAAATGAAGACAGACACACTTTTTGTTTTATTCAGCTATATTTACTCATCAGTGCAACCTATAACATCCAAGTGAAAGATATAACACCAACATGTCAGAAAAAAAAGATCCAAAACAGAATCACTAAGTTGAAAAAAGGATCACCCCCTTGTGTCGGTATTTTGTTGAACTACCTTTTGCTTTACTTACAGCCTTTAGTCTGTTGGGATATGTCTCTACTAACTTTGCACATCTACTGCTCAAGTTCAGTTAAATTTGATGGTGACAGTTTGTACACTTCAGTCTTCAAGTCATTCCACAGCTTGTCAATGGGGTTTAAGCCTGGACTTTGATTAGGCCATGTAAGGACATTCACCTTTTTCTCCTTCAACCACTGTGTGCTCATTTTTGCTCTGTGCTTTGGCTCATTGTCATGTTGGAAGATAAACCATCTTCTCATTGACAACTTTCTGGCAGCAGATTTTCCTCAAGAATTTGATAATACTTTGCCCCATCCATTTTTCCTTCTGTCCTGACAAGTGCTCCAGTCCCTGCTGCAGAGAAACCCCCCCATAACGGGATTTTACCACTCTTTGTCATAAATTCCTGCAGCTACTTCAGAGTAGTGGTGGGCTGATCACCCCCCTGTTCGGTGCTCGGTCGAACATTCAAACCTAATGAAAGTTCAAACGTGAGCTTTGAACAGGGACAATTCACTAAACGGTATCTTACCACATCTGAGTATGCGGTAAGATATTGCACAGCTATTAAAATACCGCACGAGTTAAATTATTAAGTCATTAGGTATTTTAGTAGTGAAAACAATCTGCAATGTTTCAACTGTCAGTTCCCCGCTGACAGCTGAATGTAAAAAGAATTGCTGGCAATTAAAAAATTTGGATCTAGCATGGATTTTGAGGAGAACCCCCATGCCAATTTTTTTTTAAAAATGGCGTGGGGGTCTACCCTCAAAATCTATACCAGACCCTTATCCAAGCATGCGGCCAGGCAGATCAGGAAAGGGGGGAGGGGCCCCCCTCCTGAACCATACCAGGCCACATGCCGTCAACATGGAAGGGGCTGGGGGCTCCCCCCCAAAGCACCTTGTCCCCATGTTGATATGGACAAGGGCTTCTTCCCCACAACTGTGGCCGGTGGTTGTGGGAATATGCGGGTGGGGGGCTTATCAGAATCTGGAAGCCCCTTTTAACAAAGGGGCCCCCAGAACCCCCTCGTATGTGAATAAGTATGGGTTGACTTGAACATCAAGCTCAACCCTACTTCAGAGTTGCTGTAGGCCTCTTGGTAGCCTCTCTGACTAGTTTCCTCCTGGCTCTTTCATCCAGTTTGGAGCAGCATCTTGATACAAGGACGTTCTGCAATGAATCAAATACCTTCCACTTCCCAATAATATTATTATTATACAGGATTTATATAGCGCCAACAGTTTGCTCAGCGCTCTACAATATAATGGGAGACAATACAGGAACAATACAGTTCAATACAAGAGGGATTTGAGGGCCCTGCTCCTTGGAGCTTACAATTTAGGAGGGAGGGGCTAGTGGTACAAAAGGTAGTAACTGTGGGTGATGGACTGGTTGGAAGAGTAGAAGATTCCAGTATTAGCTGAGGGCAGGATAGGCTTCCCTGAAGAGATAGGTTTTCAGAGATCGCCTAAAAGTGAGCAGAGTAGGCGATAGTCTGATAAATTGGGGTAGAGAGTTCCAGAGGATGGGGGAAGCTCTGGAGAAGTCCTGGAGACAAGCATGGGAGGAGGAGACAAGGGAGCTAGAGAGTACGGTTTGGGTGATATTTAGAGACAAGATCAGTGATGTAATTTGGGGCAGAGTTATAAATGGCTTTATACGTTATTGTTAGTGTTTTGAATTTTATCCGTTGGGCAATGGGAAGCCAGTGAAGGGATTGGCAGAGAGGGGTGGCAGATACAGAACGGTTAGAAAGGTGGATGAGTCTGGCAGCAGCATTCATGATTGACTGAAGAGTGGATAGCCTATGATGAGGTAGGCCAATGAGGAGGGAGTTACAATAGTCAAGGCGAGATATAACAAGGGAGTGAATAAGTTGCTTAGTGGTTTCCGAGGTTAGGAACGGTCGTATCTTGGAGATGTTGCGGAGGAGAAATCTACACGATTTGGACAGTGATAATAAACTTCACTGTGCTTCTAGGCATTCATAAAGCCTTTGAATTTTTTTTGTTTCCATTTGCTGACTTGTGCCTGTCCACAACTTTATCCCAGAGATCTTTTGACAGTGCCTTACCTCCCATAGTTGATTGTTTGGTTCAGTTGCACTATCAGGGACTGAAATGCTCCAGGAAAGCTCTTTTCATGCTGAGCTAATCAAAATGACCACAGCTGATCACAGTTGAAAGTCAAATGGTTTTGTGTGCCATTGAGATTAGCGACACCTGATTGAGTTTACAATTAATTTATGGAGAGATTGATCCTTTTTCCAATTCAGTGATTCTGTTTTTGAATTTAAATACAGGATAAAACAAAAATGTGTATGTCTTCATTTCAGGCTGCAAAGCAACAAAATGTGATTATTTTAAAGGGGGGTAAATCTTTTCTATACCCACTGTCCCTTAGCTGGAGCAGTCAGCAAATACACATTTCACATGTCAGGCTTGGAGCCTCAGGGTATTTAGACCCATTGGGAGTACACGGTGGGCCATAAAATGTCTTACCCAGGGCTAAGTGATATGGTAAAAGCATGTAGGCCTTTTCTCTGGCTCTTATGCATCCCTGTCTGAGTCAATATTAGCAAAGAACCCAAAACGCCAATGTATTCCATAACTTCTGAAATAATAACAGTGCAGCCAGAATAAGAACATATTTACCTTTATCAGTTAATTAGAAGCATTTTGGGCCCAAACACTGCTACCATAGGAAGTACCAGGAGTAGAACTGTCCCAATTCCTCTCCTAAGTGGAACAGACATTTGATATCTCCCATATTTATATTCATTCGAAAGACAATTTCACACTGGATAATGATATGCAAGTTAACAGACTCTAACCTGTAGGCATTCAAAGATATTAATACCTATAGAAAACTGGATCTGTTTCATGATCAGAAACACAGTGACATCCTAGCGGCCACACCTTAGATCTAGTGATTGGTCTGATCATTTCTGTCAACACCCTCCTCATGGACAAGAAAAGAGGGGCTACCCCTGCAGTTGGCTGCTCTCGATTAACATCAGAAAAGGAACATCCGCATGACTTGAAAGCCACATCCATCTTGTTTATTACTTGGACTTTGCTGAACGCAGAGAACCTGGACTTTGTTAAGTATTTTCACCCTCAATTCCTTTTTATTTCTCTTTTACATTATTGTCTCTTTGTTTTTGTGATACTCTTTTTCTGTATATATTTTATTTGCAATATTTTGAAGTGTTAAAATTGTCTCTAATGCACTAACGCAGAATTTAAAGAATCCCTGTCTCTCGAAGAGTAATACTACATGGAAAATCTCTGGATACATTTGTCTGTGGTGAGAGTGCGTGTTACAGGCGTTTATTTTGAATTCACAATTGTTTTGCTAATATTTTGAAAGTTTCATATTTTTCAATAAAAATATTTGGTGGCAGTATAAAAGGCAAATTGCTTAGTTAACTAAACTCAGTAAACATTGCTCTCAATCTGTTGGTCTTGCAAGCTGGAAAATCTTTGTGCAGGGCGAGGCTGAGAGCGTCATGGTTCGCGTATCAGTGACAGCACTGTGTGAGGTTGACCAGCCATATGTCACAAGTTGGTGAAAGAGGAACTAACATGCTCTTGTCACATCCCTCCCCAGATTTCCCCTCTTAGAACAAATGTTACTCCTGTCACCCCCCCCTTCTCTAAGTTTCCCCTCCCAGAACAAATCCCCCTCAAATTTCCGCTTCTAGAACAAATCCTACCCCGTCACCCTCCAGATTCCCCCCTGCGGTACAAATCTCCCATCCCATCCCCCTCAGCACAAATCTCTCCTTCCCCTATTCCAGCACAAATTCTCCCCCCCCCCCCCAATTCACCCCTTGTAGCATATTTCCTCCAGATTCTCCCTCCTAGAAACATTTTTAGTTCTGTCACTTCCAAATTCCCCCTCTTAGCTCAAATCCCCCCCCCCAAATTTCCCCTCCTAAAAAAAATATTAAACCGTCACTCCCCAAATTCCCCCTCCCAGCACAAATCCCCACTTCCCCTCTTTCAGTACATGCCTTCCCCATCCCACCATCTAGCATTAACCCTCTTGTCCTTTCCCCTCCTAGCATACTCTCATCCCCAGAACAAATGTTTCTTACTCTGCCAACCCCCCCCCCCTCCCCCATTTCGCCAGTGCAATTTCCTTTCTTTCCAACACACAGACCTCAGATGCAGCGCAGCACTCCAAAATGAGGGAAATCCTCTCCCATACAGTTGTCACTGCAACAATTGTCCCCAGTGGAAGACTTCTCTCTTCACTCTTCTGGTGACAACTTAAATATTTTGATTTTTGCTGACTTTTTCCCACTCCTTAAGTAGGCCAATTGCAGCTCAAAATTTGAGCCATTGTTGGCCCTGTCAGCAGCACCCAGCTACTCAAAAGTTGATTTTAAAAATTGTGGAAAATTGTGACAGTGACTGCACCTTATCTGCCTAAATAAAAAAGCCAGCAGGAGAGATTTCATAATCTACACACTGTTTTATACAGGTGAAAAAATTTGTAAATAGCCTTAGGCTGGCCATAGATGGTTAGAATTTCGAATAAAAAAATCTTAGAAAACTACATATAAAAATTCTCACATTTGAATTTTTTAAAAAAAATTTTGTTTGCTTTTAACATTTAACTTCGGAATAAATGGACTTTACTGACCACATAAACTGTTCGAAATGTGTTCATTCAAAAACATATTTCCATCTTGCGCCTTCAAATGTTCTTGTCACTGCGCTTGAAAATGATCTAATGATTACAAATATGAGCAAACTTTCTTGGAACATTCATTCATTTAAAATTCTATGTATGGCCAGCTTTAGATACACTTTAAGTGGTAAGGGGTTGGCTTATTGTTAGGTCAAGGGTTAAGGAGGCCAATACAGTGGAATTCCTCACACTGTGCTAAACACAGCCCTGGAGTTCAGCAGATTGAAGCAGAACTTCAATTAGAATTTTGATTTTATTTTTTTACCATGCTGTGGATCGGCAGCTCATTTTTTCTAGGGGTGAAGAGTAAGCTCATACTCACCTGACCCGCTGAACCTATGGAAAATAGCACTCCCCACTGGACCACGGGGGGGGGGGGGGGGGGGGATGCAGGAGCCGAAAGGACTTGTGCATGAGTGAGGATCGGCAGGTCAGGTGAGTATATCTTCAGTGTTCTCTCCCCAAGCACAAGACGAGCATTTGACCCATGCAGTGCCGGTAAAACCCTATAACCCTATTGCACGGACCAACATTTTTTTTCCCAGATATCTACTTTAACATCCACACTTGAGAAGACACTGAACTGGAATTTCCTAGGTGTGGTTCACTGTGCTTTTGAAAACACCTCAGATGTCTTCTACAGCTTCTCAATGTGATTTTGTACCAAGAGGGAAGAATACCCAGCCCTCTCTCAATCCATCTTCCACCCGATTCTTCCCCAGGCTCTGTTATAGCTAAGGGTTGCCCTTGTCACCATGCCTGGCCTCCTGCCAGGAGATTGGCCAAGGTCCCTCCAACATACAGATCTAGGTATCCTCTCCTCCTCCACCTCTGTTCCAGAAACTTCTCAAGTTTCTAGAAAGGTGGGAGGGCTCCAAAAGCCCTGACTTGTAGAACATCCCAGCCTGTCCTGAGGTGAACTTCTACCTCACTCCCAGGTGTGCCTCCCTGCACAGAGGCCAGACAAACTCAGAGTGGCTTTGATGGAGTGATAGACATCCGGACCGGGAGACGTCATACAGCTGCGAGCCTCTGTACCGGGGAGTGCGGAGCATGGACTGGACAGGCTGCTGAAGTGGAGGAGTCCTGGGCATGGGCTCTTGATGAGTCTAACCACCCACAGAGTCTCTTGATAAGGAGAAGGACGTTGCTGCTATCCACGATTAATCCAGGAAGGAATCCATACCAGGTTGTAGATGCCCTATAAGATGATTATGCTGTTACACAGTTAATATTTATGTTAATGTACATGAGAATTCATATAGTTTATCCTTGTACCATTTCCTATGGACATTTCTATAGTTAGTAATGCTGCCATCCAGTGGCCTTATTTGGTAATGCATTTGTTTTTCATGTTGCCTCCCTGAGATCTATGACACAGTTCCTTTGTATATGAAGCTCCTCCCTTCTTCTTGAGTTCAGCACCTCCTGTGTCATGGAGGCAGCTAACAGACCACATGTAACAAGGACATATGTATTCTGCATAGTAAGCTACAGAAAGTATCATCTTTTGACCGCATAATACTGGAAACTATTCATTCTGCTGTATCCTGTTGTCACATGTACAGAATAAAGCAACTTCTGGATGAACACAGTATTGGTGAGTTCAAGCTATCTGATAAGGATTGTCCACAGTGATTATATCTGCTTATACAGGCTAGGCAGAGAGGTCTCACAAGGGATAAATTGCTATCACAACAATCTGAGTCAGAATAATGATCCAGCTGACCTTCTGAGAGATTGTGTGCTCAAATGCGTAATGTTATTGCGCATCTGGTGAGTGCACAATTCTATTATCTGATTTTTCACCAGAAGATTCAGGAAGGGATCACTAACCTGAGATCTTGCATTAGGATTTCATGTCTACTAACTTGTGTGGACTTTTGGCACTTCACACACCAATATTCACCTTATTGAAGGCTTTGTTCACTTTATATCATTAGTATTATTATGATGTTGGTCACTTTAGTTCAGCACTATCTTCACCTTATATTTATCAACTAATAATGATTCATATTGCTGGATAATTTTTTCAATTTGCACGATATTCATAATTTTATTAGCACTGCAGCTATATTTGATATATTGTTCTTGGGAGGTTATTTGGTACCTTTTATTGGTGTCACAGCTGCTCTAATTATAGCGCTCACTTCTGTGTTTTATACACATAGACTGTAATCAATGTTTTTTGGCTGGACATAAAACCCAGGACTAGTGAGTTTCTATAGGAGCTTTTTAGCTCTAAAAATGCTCTAACTCTGAAAAACACAGCAAAACGCGGCAACACATTGCAAACTGGCATTTTTGGAATTTTTTAGAAAAAAAATATTTTTGGTAAAAAAATAATTAAAAACGCAGAACGTGAAAAAATGCAGGAAAACACCGCTAAACATGGCAAAACGCCATTAAACGCTAATGGAAAAATGCTAAACAAAGCTGAAAAACTCATGTTTTTAACGTGACTTTACACAGCTAACGTTACCAGCGTTATCAAAACACCCCGTGTGCTTGGAGCCTAACAGGGATTTTGGAGAATTGAAAACACTCACCATCCCTACTCATGGGTTTACCGTACTGAAATAAAAAAAACCTGTGCACCACTTACAATGTGTTTAAGAGGTTTGAAAATTTCATTCCTGGAATGTACTGTAAAAAAAAAAAATGTTTTTTGCTTACCTATTCACAAGCAGCTGTTGCCACCTTCAAAGTAGTCCCCGTGTGATGCGACACACTTTTCTAGACAACTGCACCACTGCCAGAAGCATTCCTGGAATTTGTTTTCTGGGATCAATTTCTGTCTGTAGCCCGACCTGTCCTCGTTTCTCTCACCACCGGATCCAGGGAAATAAAGCTATTGACACGGAAGTGTTTAAACCGTATGTCTGAAGTTTAATACACTGAACAAAGGCTAATATACCGAACTCAACGGGCATGTCTTAATCAGGATAACCAATGAAGCATTACACTCTTATCAGTATAGTAACGTGAAGAGCAGAACTGGCAGTAGCAGAGGTGTACCATGTAAGGAAAATCCATTTACACAGAAATGAAAGCAATTCCTGAAAAACAAAACTTGAGCTGTTACATCTTTAACATGGAGGCATTATATAAAATGGATGCCAGTTTAAAGATATTTCTCCATACAGTATCTTTGTCCTGGCATGCTGGATGTCCGGAATGCCATAAAATGTGTGTCTTTTTAAGGTATTTTTAAATTTTGGAAACAGTTAAAAGCCGCAGGGTGCTAAATCGGGGGAATAAGGAGGATGGTCAAGTTTCAGAATGGATTTCTGGGTCAGAAACTTGCAAACACTTAATGCATCATGTGCAGGAGCATTGTCGTGGTGCAGAATCCACTTGTCAGTCCCGAGTTCTGGTCTTTTCTTCCAAACAGATTCCTGTTACCTTTTAATTTTCCACATTCACATCCATCCTTTGCATTTTTGAAGATTACTTGTGTCATTGTGGACATCTTCCCGTCCCTCCTTAAACTGCCTATGCCATTCAAAACATTTACATAGTTACGTAGTTAAATAGTTAGTCTGGCTGAAAAAAGACAAAAGTCCATCCAGTTCAACCATTAAAAAAAAAAAAAAGTTATAATCCTACACCCACAGTTGATCCAGAGGAAGGCAAAAAAAAAACAGCAAAACATGATCCAATTTGCTCCTGCAGGGGAAAAAAATTCCCTCAAGAGGCAATCGGATATTCCCTGGATCAACTTTACCTATAAATGTTAGTATCCAGTTATATTCTGTGTATCCAAGAAAGAATCCAGGACTTTTTTAAAGCAATCCACTGAGCTGGCCAGAACCAACTCTTGAGGGAGTCTATTCCACATTTTCACAGCTCTTACTGTGAAGAAACTTTTCCATATTTGGAGATTAAATTTCCTCTCCTCCAGACGTAAAGAGTGCCCCCTTGTCCTCTGTGATGACCTCAGGGTGAATAACTCTACACCGAGTTCACTATATGAGCCACTGATGTATTATACATGTTGATCATATCCCCTCTTATGTATTATACATGGAGATCATATCCCCCCTTATGTATTATACATGGAGATCATATCCCCCCTTATGTATTATACATGGAGATCATATCCCCCCTTATGTATTATACATGGAGATCATATCCCCCTTATGTATTATACATGGAGATCATATCCCCCCTTATGTATTATACATGTTGATCATATCCCCCCTTATGTATTATACATGGAGATCATATCCCCCCCTTATGTATTATACATGGAGATCATATCCCCCTTATGTATTGTACATGGTGATCATATCCCCCCTTATGTATTATACATGGAGATCATATCCCCCTTATGTATTATACATGGAGATCATATCCCCCCTTATGTGTTATACATGGAGATCATATCCCCCCTTATGTATTATACATGGAGATCATATCCCCCCTTATGTATTATACATGTTGATCATATCCCCCCTTATGTATTATACATGGAGATCATATTCCCCCTTAATCTCCTCTCAAGAGAGAATAAATTCAGTTCCTCTAATCCTTCCTCATAGCTGAGCTCCTCCATGCCTCTTATCAGTTTGGTTGCCCTTCTCTGTACGTTCTCCAGTTCCCCAACATTCTTTTTGTGAATTGGTGCCAAAAACTGAACTGCATGTTCCAGATGAGGTCTTACTAATGATTTGTACCGGGGTAATATGATATCTCTCTCTGGAGTCTATACCTCTTTTAATACAAGAGAGGATTTTGCTCGCTTTAGAACCCGCAGCTTGGCATTGCATTGGATCTCTTCATAGAATGTTCACCATGAGCTTGTTGTGTCAGAGATAAAGTTTCACTTACACTTTTGCCAATTTGCACACAGAATTTTATGTTAATCTGATGCTCCAGATTCCTGTCACTCATTGTCAGTGATCAATGCAGCGCACACACGTGTTTTTTCTTCTACTACTCTGTAAAGACTGAGAGAACTGGTCTGCAGCCCAGACAAGTGCAAGTTAGAACATGTCACGACACGCTCGAGTGCGAATGGCTGTGTGATTCCCCACCATAGTGCTACCTCGTGGACATTCCAGGAATTACCACTTGCTGCCCGCTCACTGTACTTATAGTGCAGACAGGCGGCACAAGCAGGCTGGATCATGTACATGTCAGCCTGTTCTGATTTAGGACAAAGCAGATCGCTGTAGCTGGTAACAGGGAATTGTGTGATCACTATGATTGGTCATAGTGATCACATGATACCAATGTAAACAACTTTTCATGATTATTATTATTATACAGTATTTATAAAGCGCCAATGGTTCGATTAGCGCTGTACATTACAAGTGGATGAGTTGTTTAGTGGTTTCTGGGGTTAGGAATGGGCGTATTTTGGTGATGTTGCGGAGGTGGAGTCTGCATGAGTTTGTTAGCGATTGGACTTGAGGCAGGAAGAATAGATTGGAGTCAAGAGTGACACCAAGTACTCTAGCTTGCGGGGTGGGCCTGATGGTGGCATTGTTGGACGTGATGTCAGTGGGGGGGGGTGCGCGGGAGGGGGGGGGAAACTAGGAGCTCGGTTTTGGAGAGGTTCAGTTTAAGGAAGTGGAGCAATCTGATATGTCATTCAGCAGGCTAATGATTTGGTAGAGACTGAAGGGGTGAGGCGAGGGGTCAGGAAATAGATTTGCGTGTCGTCGGCATAGAGGTGGTAGTTGAAGCCGTGAGAGAGTATCAGTTGGCCAAGGGAGGAGGTGTAGATGGAGAAGAGAAGGGGCCCGAGGACAGAGCCTTGAGGGACCCCGACAGAGAGGGGGAGTGAGGGGGAGGTGGCAGTGTTATAGGTAACACTGAAGGAGCATTGTGATAGGTAGGAAGAGAGCCAGGAGAGAGCAGAGTTTCTGAGGCCGAGGGAGTGTAGTTTGTTGAGGAGGAGGGGGTGGTCGACTGTGTCAAAGGCCGTGGAGAGGTTGAGGAGTAGGAGCACTGAGTAGTGGCCAATAGCTTTGACGGTTAGCAGGTCGTTGGTGAGTTTAAGTAAGGCAGTTTTGCTGGATTGTAGGGGACGGAAGCCGGACTGTAGGGGGTCTAGTAGGTTGTTGTCTTTGAGGTGGGAGCTTGGGCGGTTGTAGACTAAGCGCTCAAGGAGTTTGGATGTAAATGGCAGCAGGGAGATGGGTCTAAGGTTGTTCGGGTCAGTGGGGTCCAGGGAGGGCTTTTTGAGTATGGGAGTGATGTGCGCGTGCTTCAGAGGGGAGGGGAATGCACCAGGAGAGAGGGAGAGATTAAAGATGTGGGTGAAGGAGCGTAGGATGGAGGAGGAGGGAGGTCGTAGGAGTTGTGAGGGGACAGGGTCGAGGGGGCAGGTGGTGAGGCGGGATTCAGAGAAGACCTTAGTGACCTCCTTGGTGGTAGTAAGGTCGAAGGAGTGGAGTGTTGAGGGGGCTTCAGTGTGAGGGATGTTAGGTGGAGTGGAGGTCTGAACAGTGGTGAGGCCAAGGGAGAGGGGTGTTGAGGGGGTTGCTGTGTGAGAGGAGATGGGTGGGGAGGAGGTCTGGGCAGCGGCGATGTCCCTGCGAATTGTGTCAATCTTGTTTTTGAAGTGATTGGCAATCTCGAGGGCGGTGAGTGAGGTGCTGGGTGGAGGTGGGGGTGGAGAGTAGTGAGTTGAAGGTAGAGAAGAGCTGGCGAAGATTGGAGGAGAGGGTATTGATAAGGGTCAGAAAGTAGGCTTGTTTGGCAGCGTGGAGGGAGGAGGTGTAGGTGTGGAAGGCAGATTTGTAGTGGGTGAACGCTAGTTGGGACCTGGTTTTGCGCCATAGTCGCTCCAGCGCACGACTGCGTCGTTTGAGAGTTTTGGTGTGATCAGTCTGCCAGAGCTGGAGCGGTCGGGGTCTGATGTTTCGTGAATGGTTTCAATTCATAAACGGTTCTTACTGTTCTGTGATCTGTGATTGGCCCACACAACTACATGGTACATGCCTACCTGTACCATGTGATTAGCTGTAGCTAATCACAGGTCACAATCAAAAGCAAGCTGTTCATGAATGGAAAGCCATTCATGACAGCTAAAACTATTGCTTTTACAGTGATCTTCACTGTATAAGCAATAACAGTGTGAAAAAAAATCCCTGATTACCACCCCCCAGAGCAGAACAGTAAAACTATGGTGAAACTGAGCTACTCTACTCTGATGACAGGATGTAAAAAAAAAATTGTAATTCGTTTTTTTAAAAAGTTAAATAAAAACATTAATTAAAAAAATTGAATATAAAATTGTTTCATTTTTATATATATATATATATATATATATATATATATATATATATATATACTCATCACTTAGTATCCATGCTCACAGTTACACCAGTCATATGATGACACTGTACTGCACTGGTGACAGTATGTAAAAGAAATTGTGGAAAAAAAACAACACATTTTATTTAATTTCTTAATTTTCCAAAAAATTGGGACAAAACAAATACAACTTAAAAAATCTCACCATGCCTCTTACTAAATGCTTGGAATGTTTACTTTCCAAAAATGGATTGTTTGTACTGTCCTGGCATTGTAATGTCTCAAGAAATGAGATGTCAGCACATCAGGATTGATCAATTTTCAAATATACTGAATATATCTATATATATATATATACATATATATACTGTATATATATATAATACAGGATTTATATAGCGCCAACAGTTTGCTCAGCGCTTTACAATATAACGGGAGACAATACAGCAACAATACAGTTCAATACAGGAGGGTTAGGAGGGCCCTGCTCCTTGGAGCTTACAAACTAGGAGATATATATACCATTGTTTGTACAGTGAAGGAAATAAGTATCTGATCCCCTGTTGATTTTGAATGTTTGCCCACTCACAAAGAAATGATTAGTCTAAAAATCGAATGGTAGGTGTATTGTAACTCCGAGAGACAGAATAGTGACAAAACATTCAAAAGAAATGCATGTCTAACAAATGATGCACTGATTTGCATGTTCATGAGGGAAATAAGTATTTGATCCCCTATCATTCAGCAGGATTTCTGGCTACCAGGTGTCTTTCATACAGGTAACAAGCTGAGATTAGAAGCAGTCTCTTAAAGAGAGTGCTGCTAATCTCATTTTGTTACCTGTATAAAAGACACCTGTCAACAGGAGAAATCAAACAATCAGATTTCAAGCTCTCCACCATAGAAAAGACCAATGAGCTGTCCAGGGATGTCAGGGACAAGATTGCAGACCTACACAAGGCTGAACTGGGCTACAAAACTATCACCAAGCAGGTTGGTGAGAAGGTGACAACAGTCGGTGCAATCATTTGCAAATGGAAGAAACATAAAATAACTGTCAGTCTCCCTAGGTCTGGTGCACCATGCAAGATCTCACCTCGTGGAGTGTCAATGATCATGAGAACAGTGAGGAATCATCCCAGAACTACACATGAGGATCTTGTCAATGATCTCCAGGCAGCTGGGATCACCAAGAAAACAATTGTTAACACACTATGCCGACAAGGATTGAAATCCTGCAGTGCCCACAAGGTCCCTCTGCTCAAGAAAGCACATGTCCAGGCCCGTCTGAAGTTTGCCACTGAACATCTGAATGATGCAGAGGAGGACTGGTTGAAAGTGTTGTAGTCAGATGAGACCAAAATCGAGCTCTTTGGCATCAACTCAACTCGCCATGTTTGGAGGAGGAGGAATGCTGCCTATGACCCCAAGAACACCATCCTAACTTTCAAACATGGAGGTGGAAACATTCTGCTTTGGGGGTGTTTGTCTGCTAAGGGGACAGGGCAACTGCACTGCATCAAAGGGACGATGGACGGGGCAGTGTACTGTCAAATCGTGGGTGAGAACCTTCTTCCCTCAGCCAGGGCATTGAAAATGGGTCGGGGATGGGTGTTCCAGCATGACAATGACCCAAAACACACAGCCAAGGCAACAATGGAGTGGCTCAAGAAGAAGCACATTAAGGTCCTGGAGTGGTCTTGCCAGTCTCCAGACCTTATTCCAATTAAAAATCTGTGGAGGGAGCTGAAAGTTCGAGTTGCCAAACGTCAGCCACCAAACCTTAATGACTTGGAAAGGATCTGCCAAGAGGAGTGGGCCAAAATCCCTCCTGAGATGTGTGCAAACCTGGTGGCCAACTACAGGAAACGTCTGACCTCTGTGATTGCCAACAAGGGATTTGCCACCAAGTACTAAGTCATGTTTTGGGAAGGGGATCAAATACTTATTTCCCTCATGAACATGCAAATCAGTGCATCATTTGTTACACATGCATTTCTTTGGAATTTTGTGTTGCTATTCTGTCTCTCAGTGTTACAATACACCTACCATTCGATTTTTAGACTGATCGTTTCTTTGTGAGTGGGCAAACATTCAAATTCAGCAGGGGATCAAATACTTATTTCCTTCACTGTAGATGCTATAACTCTCACACAAATCAATTATTATATACTTGTTTTTTTTTTTGTTTTTACCATCAGCAGTATATAGCAGTCTTGTGACTTCTATCATGTCCAGCAGAGCACTGGTTAATCATGTATGAAGAGTTTTATTTCTCCTTTGACTGTCCTATGAGGCTGCATGACCCTGATCCTCTGTCTGGACAGTGTTGATTGGCCCTGTGCTGATCACATACACCTACCAAAAGAAAAAAACCTCTCTAGCCATACACACCAAACTGAGCATGAGTGCCTTATAGAGCTCTGTACTATTAGCAGATGGATTGGGGACAGTAAAAGAAGGGGGGGATCAGAGAAGACAGGATCAAACTGCTTTTTTTACACAATGCAGAGGATTAACCCAGTGAGTATAACATGCATGATTTACTGCATATACAGACTGATTTTACTGTTGTGGGTTTAGTAGCACTTTAATGGTATATTAAACTAAGCATCACCAAAGTAGACCAAAAATGACTGAATCAGAGAAGTTTATTGTTGTAATGCAGTAGTTGGAGTGCATAGACCCTTAGGGTTGGAGTGTAATGGACCGGACCTCTCCAGAGTGAGTTGTTGCTGCCTTCCTGCATTTTCCACACTATTTTGAGTGCAATACATACAGTTACTTTTTACTATTTTTCTCTTATTTTTCATTTAAATAATAAAATATAAAAACCACAGTGATGATCAAATACCACCAAAAGTAAATTCTATTTGTGTGAAAAAAAAGGCAAAACTTTAATTTGCGTTCAGTACTGAATGATCATGTAAGTGCCAGTTAAAGTAGCACAGGGCTGAATAGCAAAAAATGCCATGGTCACGAAGGGGGTAAAATCGTCCAGAGCTCAAAGAGGATATTATGTTGTTTTTTTGTTTTAAATTCTTTTATTTATGGTAGGTGAAGGCATAACCAGAATTTTTTAAAGAACAGCAAAACATGTGCATAGACTTTATTGAACAGATATGTAGTTCACAAGGTACCGTGTGACAATCTTCATTACCCACTGTTTCATAGTCATTGACAAGCTGTCCTTGAGTGAAGCTCAGAATACTGTTCTGCAGGCCATCTAATCTTACATTTCACTAGATGGGGGCTCAACAAAAAGATGACTCCACACATAATGTTCCAAGTTTGAGAGACAGAATTTGCAGAGAGTGACAAAGTATGAACCAGAAATAAAAAAGAAAAAGGAGAGAGAGAAAGCAGAAAGGAGAAGAGGAGGAGTTTGACCGACTATTTGTCTGCCTAATTAGGGCCAGTTGTTAATAATTCATTGTAGGCAAAGGGAAATTTAAATTGGGTCCGGTAAAACCACGTCTTGTGAAAGCATTTCCCATGCTGATGCAGAGACATGGTTAGGTCCTCTATATGTACAATATCAATCACAGTGGTCACCCATTGGCCTATCATAGGAGTTGAGGTTGATTTCCAATTAGTAGGAATACAAGTCCTGGCTGCATTTAAGAGGTGGATTTCTAGGTAATGGTGGTATGTCTGCTCTGATAATGGGCTTAGTTGAAGAAGACATACAGTGGGGTTGTCCACAAGGCATGGTCTCAAAATGATCAAGTCATGAATCCAGAAAGGGCGAATCCCCTACAGTCCTAGAATAATTGAAATAACATTCCCTGAGGATCTCCATATCTCCAGCTGCTAGGGGTGACGTCTGGGAACATTTTGTTTACCTTAACAGGAACCCTATACCCCCTAGTTAACAATTTATAGCCTAACTCCTGGGGTCAAGACGAGATGAAGATCTGTGTGCAATTTTGCTCTCGTGAAAGTTGTTGGGCCAAATCCCTTTCTGACAGAAAGGAGGGTCTATAATTCTCAGGAGGGGTGGTAATGCAGCGTAAGCCATTGATAGAGCTTGTCTGAGAGGGTTCAGATCCTTGCAGCTTAATTCAAAAAGTGACAGGTCAAGGGGTTCCATCTGTTTAGGGTGAACAGAGAGTAGAAGGTGTCTGAGCTGGTACACCTGACAAAAAGGCAATGAAGGGTCTATCACTGGTTGGATTATGGAGATGCTCTTCCAACCACCCTCATCCCTGAAGTCCACCAATCTGAATGTGTTTGAGTGAAGGCCGGAACCAGGGATCCTGGCAGCCAGGGGGGAATTGTGGGCATTCACTTCAATGCAAACAATATTTGGAATATTATGGATATGTTTAAGAAGGAGCTGTAAGTTTAAAATAAAAATAAAAGGTGAAAGAGTGCACCCCTGGCAGGTTCCATAGAAAGTGCTGCACATTACAGATTGCATCAGAAAGGCTGGATTCACTTTTAAGTGCCTCAAAATATAAACAGATGCTAATATGTTTAAGAAATAACACAGGAATATTGAAGCAGGGAGTTTTCCCAAGGTTCTCTCTAGCAAAGATTCCTTTTGGTGAGTGGGAAGGATTTTCTAAATAGTTTCTTGCTTTCATCTAGATTAACTGCAGGTTTAGGCCCCTTTCAGAAGAACATTATGATCGGGTCCATCTGTCTGTCTTTTAGGTGGACTCGATCAGACCCTCTATTCTGCTTTATGGAGTGGTGGGTGTAAACGAACTTGTGTCAGTTTACACCCACCTATCTCCAATCCAATCCAGCAAAAAGAAACAGAAGAGGATCTGTCCTCCTCCGACTGGCTGGATCAGATTGGAAGGCAGTTGGGTTTAACAGACAGCCAGTCCGCTTATATCTGACTGCCCATAGAGGAGAGTGGGCTGTGTCTATGTCTGCTCTGCATAAGCACAGTGGACATGGACCTGTCATAAGCACAATGGACAAGGACCTGTCATAAGCACAGTGGACATGGACCTGTCATAAGCACAGTGGACATGGACCTGTCATAAGCACAGTGGACATGGACCTGTCATAAGCACAGTGGACAAGGACCTGTCATAAGCACAATGGACATGGACCTGTCATAAGCACAGTGGACATGGACCTGTCATAAGCACAGTGGACAAGGACCTGTCATAAGCACAGTGGACATGGACCTGTCATAAGCACAATGGACAAGGACCTGACATAATCACAGTGGACATGGACCTGTCATAAGCACAGTGGACAAGGACCTGTCATAAGCACAGTGGACATGGACCTGTCATAAGCACAATGGACAAGGACCTGTCATAAGCACAGTGGACATGGACCTGTCATAAGCACAGTGGACATGGACCTGTCATAAGCACAGTGGACATGGACCTGTCATAAGCACAATGGACATGGACCTGTAATAAGCACAGTGGACATGGACATGTCATACGCACAGTGGACAAGGACCTGTCATAAGCACAGTGGACATGGACCTGTCATAAGCACAGTGGACATGGACCTGTCATAAGCACAGTGGACAAGGACCTGTCATAAGCACAATGGACATGGACCTGTAATAAGCACAGTGGACATGGACATGTCATACGCACAGTGGACAAGGACCTGTCATAAGCACAGTGGACATGGACCTGTCATCTGCCTGCTCTATGGGGGATCAGCAGAGTACGCCCTGTGTGAAAGGCGCCTAACGGGCTTTTTTTCTTTTGTTAACTTTCACTGACATTTATGTGTTTTTTTTGTTTTTTGCATTCCTATGGATCAACCGTAGGATCATTTTTTTTTGTCACTGACTAAATTTGATGCATATTTTTCTTTATTTCAACCTAAGTAACAATTTACCTTAAGTGGGAGAGGTTCCAGTAAAAACATGTAAATGAACAGAGACTACTATATCAATGAGGATACATTACACAGCCCATGTGCCTTTTGACATAATGTGGGACAAATATAAAGCCAAAGATTCAAAAAATAAGCTATATATCTCTGTACACTTTTAGTACATAGTAAGCTACAGGAACCCTTTTGCTTTTTTGGCACTAGATATATTTTATGATCCTAAAGTGAACAGCTATTAAATGCAAGGTCCAATACTAGTAAAAAATATACTTGTGAGCCACTGGCGGGTACATATATGTATATATATATATATATATATAAACAATATAATATGTCGCAGGCTTCCTTGCTCACCCTCACATGGTGTGCGTCAACAAGAAGAACAATAAATAAATAAATTGGGTGCCGCGCTCTATCAATTGTTTGAAACTATAATATACCAATCATATATTGATGTAACATTAATTTGAATTATCACCATAAATGTGCATAAATACAACTTGTGCAAGTGATTTAAAATATATGCAAAAAATAGATAAGTGAATAAATAAACTGATGTATATTCACAAGTGAAAAATGAATCAACACTTCCACAGAGATGGAATATTCCAATCGTGACCTTTATCTGTATATATAGAGTCCCATATGCACTAATGCAAAGGTAAACTTCATGTAAGTTCAACAGATAACTGATTTCAATATACTCTCCTCAGGAGCGGTCTGTGATTATATAGCTGAGATGGTATATGATAGCAACTGCTCTGTAAATCTTTGTGAGTAACGGGATGTCTCCTTCCTCAAAATACTCCTTAGTTCATTTCTCCTCATATGGATCATAAGGGAAAGAAAGAGAGATACATAGTGTCTTATCCGAGGTAAAAGGCTTTAATATGAGCTTAACAATGCACTCACATGTTAGAAAAATAAAGTACGCTTGTCATATGTATAACCGCAGATAGCGGTGGGACCAGCCTTGTAGGTGTGCCTGCGCACACTGTCAATACTCGACGTGTCTAGGTACGGATGCGTGGTGGCGTCACTGCCCCTCCCCAACGCGTAACGCCACAGGGACTCGTAGCTTCGTCTGGGGGATGTAGTATCTGTTACATCAATATATGATTGGTATATTATAGTTTCAAACAATTGATAGAGCGCGGCACCCAATTTATTTATTTATTGTTCTAATTAAATGCAAGGTGTCAGTGTTCATTTATTACATAGCTTGTTAGAGTCACAGACTAAAGTAGAGGGCTGCCAACCATCCATAATTTTACAGGCAGTTTGTAAAAAAAAACCCTGTTTTCTCCTGTCTGTTAAAGTTCATGGACAGAAAAATTGCAAAAATGACCTAGCTGACTGGCAATGGATATGTTGGTCTCTCAACCTGAGCCTGCCTCCAAGTCCCTAGGGACTGCTAGCCCCCTCATGAAGAAGACGGGGGTTGTATCTGCTCCCCTTCCCATCTCCAATGTAAATCCCACCATAAAGCCTCATACTCCCTGCATCTCTCAAAATTGTGCAGTAGGGAATATTAGGACAGGGCCTTTATGACTGTGTATACACAGTACTGTGCAAAAGTCTTAAGCAGGTGTGAAAAAATGCTGTAAATTAAGAATACTTTCAGAAATAGAAGTGTTAACAGTTTTTTTTTTTATCAATGAACACAATGGAAAATAAATGAACAGAGAAATCCAAATCCAATCAATATTTGGTGTTACCACCCTTTGATTTAAAACAGCATCTATTTTTCAATTTTTCTAGGTACACTTGCACACAGTTTTTGAAGGAACTTGGCAGGTAGGTTGCTCCAAACTCCTTGGAGAACTAACCACAGATCTTTTGTGGATGTAGGCTGCCTAAAGTACTTCTGTCTCTTCATGTAATCACAGACAGACTCCATAATGTTGAGATCGGGGCTCTGTGGGGGCCAAACAATCACATCCAGGACTTCTTGTTCTTTTTTACATTGAATATAGTTCTTAATGACATTGGATGCATGTTTGGGGTCATTGTCCTGCTGCATGTCCCTCTTTCTATCCCCTAGTGTTTTCTTCCTCAACATCCAATAACAAAAATTCTTGAGCATCCTTCTCCTTCTCCAAGTTACTCATGTTGTCTACCAACTCCTCCATTCCAGCTTGCAGGGCAATGGGGGAGGGGGGGGGGGAATTAGCTTTGGAAGAGGAAAAGAGTGCATTTGCAGATGCTGAGAGAAAATTTCTGCTCTGCACCTAGGAGGAGTAGAAGAAAGAAGGCCTGGTTAGCCATTCTACAACTTTCTCCCCATGCTCTGGATGCTACCATGTGAGTCCGAATGGTGTCGAGGGTCAAGTTATCCGACACTTCTCCTTGCTATGCTGAAGTGCTGGGGGCAAATAACAAAACCATAGCTCCCAGCATTTAGAGAACTTTCTCCTCATGGTGGGGCATGTTTGTGGGAATGGCCTTTGCAGACCACATTGCCACATAACCAAATTATGTCATCTCAACATGCTGTAGTTCAACAACACAGGGAATGCAAAAGATGGCACATGGAATTCAGGTAGGATATGGGAGCATAGACACCACTGCTGGGGAAATGAAAAAAAAGTTTTTGACCAGAAAGAGGTAAAATCTGTCACTGTCTGGCATTCATTAATGAGTAAAAAGAACTATATGTTTAAGCATTTGACACTGCTTTAGATATTTTACTTTTTTGCAGAGCCTTTAGTTCTACTTTAACAATGTGATGATTTGGTGCACTAAACTAGTGTAATGCCGTCCAGGTTAGCTAGATATGATTTTTTGTTAGATAGAGGCTGAGTAGCAGCCTGGGAGGAGTCAGCCTGGGAGTGAGGCAGGAGTTCACCTCAGGACAGGCTAGGAGGCTCTACAGGTCAGGGCTTCTGGAGCCTTCCCACTTTCCGGAAGAGGAGCGAAAGAGGGGAAGAGGCCTGGATCTGCATGTTTAAGGGACCTTGGCCAATCCCCTGGCAGGAGGCTGGGCATGGTGACCAGAGCAACCCTCAAATATCACAGAGCCTGGGGAGAAGGGTGGACAGTGTTGGGTGGAAGATGGGCTGATAGGAAGGCTGGAGTGTGGAGCCTGAGAGGGGGCCCCAGGGAGGGGAGCATACCTACAGGCAGAATGCTGGGCAAGAGGATCTCTACTGCCTCAACGTCTCCTTGGGAGTACAACCTGCTAGCAGGGAATTATCCAGCCCAGCGTATGGCCTGAAGGCAGCCGCCAACCCACCACGCTAGCAGGTGAAGAAAGTATGAGTACTCTTACACCCCCTGGGCTGGATAAGGGGAGAGGGCGTTCAAGTGTAATACCAAACTAGTCTTCATCTGGGACTGCTTAACTGCAAGCTCTTGGAACCCCCTTGCTCAGGGATACTCTCAGTACATCTGGTTGTAGAGGAGGATTCATCTGGGGACTGTTGCTATTTTTTGCTAGTCCACACTTTTTTTTACAAAGTTGCTAAGAATTTTGTCCTCAAGTTTCACAGTTCCTTGGGCATCCCATATACCCCTAGACCCCATCCAAGTTCCTAAACCCTTAAAAAAACAACTAAAAAACAGCTCAAGGACTATTTACTGACTCTCAAGGTACAAGTGTGGAAAATGCATGTAGCTTGGCTGTGCAGAGCATAGGGAGACCCAAAACAAATTCAGCTGCCCTTTTGAGGGTAGTTGTACACTAGTACGTGGTGATGTGCTGCAAAGTGCAGCTTTGCCTGCGTCTGGACCAAATTTATGCTGCTGACCATGAAAAATAAAATAATGGACTGTTGAAAAATTATATTTAAGTAAAATATACCTCTCTCAAAAAATAATATCTTAAACATTGAACCCCAACCCTGTGAATTGAAAGTAAAATAGAAATATGAAAATGTAAAAAAAATCAAAAGGATAAACTGCAAAGGGAGCCCAGCAGATAAGAGTTGTTGCCGATACACACAAGAAGTAGAGTAGTGCTAAAAAGGACTACTCTTCTTTTTGAGTGCCTGTGCACTGTGGTCTATGGTCTATGCACTGTGAACACAGAGGTGCACTCAATAATATGGAACCCTAATACACTACAGTTCACAGTTGTATATCGATATACAGACCACTAAATATGAGGGGATTGGGTGTACAGACTATGTTGCCCACCACACTGCAATTCACTGTAGTAATGTAGCACAATACAGCACTTTGTAGTACTTTATGTAGCACAGGTTAGTATTATATAACAGCGTCTATCTCTCCCTGTCCCCATCTACTCCGTGTCTCCTCACACACTGATAAAATGCTTCTTGGGACCCTAACTTTTAAATTCTGCTCACACCAGCGGCCATGCAGTATGCTCTGTAAAACTCACAGACGCTAGTGTGTGCTGGGTGGAGGCAGTGCGATGTGTTGTAATTCTAATTTCTTTTTTTAACTTCAGCAAAAGTAATATAAAAACCCTTGTAGCGCTACCAGAAAAGAACAAAACTGAACGCACGGTCCTCGTGCATTACCGTGATAATATGAAATTTTTTTAAAATACAAAAACATATTCAAAAGCCAAACAGGTGATAAAAACAGAGACAAGAAGTCAGAGGATGCCAGACGTAGACAGCATGGGTCCTCGGTTAAAGTTCTAACGTGCTTCGGTAGTCAAACTCCCTTCCTCAGAGCAATAGGAACCATATATAAGGATCCTTCCCATGCATTGTGCTTTCATCTATTGCTCTGAGAAAGGGAGTTCGACTCCCGAAAAACGTTAGCACTTTAACCGAGGACCCATGCTGTCCATGACTGGCATCCTCTGACTTCTTGTCTCTGTTTTTATGACCTTTTTGGCTTTTGAGTATGTTTTTGTATTTTTAAATAAATTTCATATTGTCACGTTAATGCACGAGGAGAGTGCGCCCTGTTTTGTTCTTTTCTGCTAGTATCAAGATTCCCCGATCTACCAAGGGCAGCAAGTGCAGGATTCCATTTTGAGTGCAGCAAGAGAGATTTGAGCGAGAAAAATGTGCTACCTCCATAGGAGCCGCTGGTCCTCTGTTCTTTGCCTTGACCTCCTTAGGAACTTAAGCATCTCCGACACATTTGAGTGTACAAAGCATGTAATATCCCAGAAAATCACTGAAAGTAATACTTAATATCCAGTAGTAGCACTATTTAACAGAAAACAGTCACTAAACCAGTTGGTAATAGCAAACCTAATATATTGTCCCCTGATATGATTGGTAACGAAATAAGCCCAGAAATGGGTTAACAATGGTAATAACACAATTTAGCATACAGGGTGATTATTGATAAGAACTAGGCATAAGATTATACTTGGTGTCCAGATCAGTGTAAACAGTAGCAAATACACTTAAAGTGCAGCAGTGAGCAGTAATAAATCTTGATTTACTGAATACAGGAACTATACTGCCAAAGTACATTAATGGCCACTATGCTAGGCCAAGACCAACTGGATGTGCACTGTCCATAGTAATGAAGGAAAGGGGTGACGTGAACAAAGGGGACTTGCAGGATGGTTTTATAGGGGGGCAGTCCTTTAAGCTGTTCTTCTGCTGGCTACCGCTGGGGCCCTTTAAAACTTTTGGTGCGCTTAACGACAGTTTCAGTAAACCAGCATGCAGTATAGGCGCATTAAAATTGCGGTATAAGTGCAGTACAGGTGCAGTATAGGTGCAGTATGCACAATGTCATGCCTCCAGTAACTCAGCCCCTGCTAGCAGTGTGAACAACGGGTAGTAACCTCTCACCAGTGCCTGTGGTGCTGCTGTGATCTCTCACCATAGAAACGGAGGCCCCCTTATTCTCTCCACAGAATGCCTCTAGAGATTTAGTGGTGGGAAGTAGTGGGTGAAATGATGGTTTAGCCTCCCTGCAGCAACAATGCAGATGCAATTGCTGTGATCTGTGCTGTGATGTTTTAGGTGTCTCTGCTGGCCTCTCAGCAGTCTGGCCAGTATGCAGTATATGTGCCCTCATCAGTACCTTCTGTGCCAAGTGGAAGAACCTAGCTGAACTTTCTCCGAAAAGCAGCTCCATTCCTCCTCCTTGCCCCAGTATCTATTTGGAATGACAGTGCAAAGGGTCCATAAGTTCCATTATATGGCTGCCATCTTGAACTATCTCAGAGCTCTGCATAGAAGTCTATGGGCTGGCTTGGTTATGGCTCTCCCCCTGCTAGCTGGGGATAGTGCAGCATAATGTCAGCATCACAATAGAGGTTAAAAAGAACAAACAGCAATGTATTCCTCTCCATATTTCTGTAGTCCAGCACCTGGGTACACACTTAGTTTACCTTAACCTCCCTAGCGGTCCATATTTCTGTGCTCAAAGCAGTACATTTTTTTGCATGGAAATATGTAGTTTTTTTATTGTAGGCCTGTAATTATTAGGAATAACTCACTGAAATCTGTCTGAACAAGAGTCTAGTAAACATCCCGGGTATGTTAAAATTTGAAACACAAAATCATAAATTATAATTTACTAAATAATCATAAAAAAAATAATAATATAATAATAAATTTAATTCAATAATATAATCAAACCAAAAACACTGAAATTTGAAATATAGCGCCAAGTTCGCACATCACTGAGCAAAAGTCGCAAAATCGTTTTCAGTGTCTGATGGTGAATTTCCCTACAAATCATTATCACTCAATTCTGCAAGTGGTTCTAATTTACTATTGCTGTTCTCTAGCCGGTCTAAAACTGCTTTTGACCAAAAGGGACGCTTTTTGGACCCCATGGACGTTTCTCAGTTTCGAGGCAGAAAGAACAGTAAAAATGCAGGCAGGGCACAGGACAAAGCACTCGGGACAAAATGTATGTAAAATGGTTTGATACAGTAATGTTTTACTATGTGATTTAAGTGAATTTAGTGGATGTCACTTTTAAAATTTTCAACTTTCCCGCCAGTTCCATCCCCGTATGTCCCGACGTCGCAGGGAGTGGAACCAGGAAGACAGATGCCGACATCCACCGGAGGACATTGCCGGGGACACTGCAGGGGGGACATTGTAGGAGCGCAGGACAAGGTAAGTGAAGAAGAGATCCCGGAGCAACGCTGCAAGGTATTCCCGAGTGTAGCTTGGGGTTACCGCTTGTGCCGCTGAAACTTTACCCCAAGCTACACTCGGGAATACCTCCAGGGAGGTTAAAGAGACTGTAAACCCTTACATATACTCAGTTAAGGGACTGGCCTCAGATGATACACAAAGATGAAACAAATCCTCCTAGATAAGTTGTACCTGTGTATCTGTAGAAGTCTCTTCTCAACTTCCATTTAAAAGTGCTGAATTTAAAAAGCCTGTATGAGAGTTCAGAAAACAGGGGGCAGAGAGCTCACACACGGAAGAGCTCAGTGAGGAGTGCCTTGAGCTCTGATTTGAAGGAAGAGACACCCCCTCCCATTCACACAGCACACAGCAACAGAGCTGAGACTGTCAATCTGCTGGAGGTCCCTCCCCTGTCACCATTTTTCTCTTGGTGTCAGGAAAACGTGGCAGACATGATTTATGCTGATAGCAGAGGAACAAAGCAGCAGAAAGAAATGACATTTAGTGCTCTTAACTAAGACAAGTACACACTATAAGGGGATATGCTTTGTTCATATTTCATGCCTGAGGTTTACAACCATTTTAGGCTAATTAACGTAGTCACAAATTATAGTGCAGTACATTGACATGTGGGGATGTACGTTGTGCTGCGAAAAAAAGCAGCACACCACCAAAGAAAACAATTGTTTTCTTTGTACCCTTGTGATGTGCCAACATTATTCAGTGCTGATCAACACAGTTCAATGTACCTGGTGTGAATGGGTCCTCATAAGGAGGGGGCTGGCACATAACCTCCCCCCCTTTGTGCATGATTGATAATTAGTTGTTATAGCAGTAAATGGCCTTATTAGTTTGCCATTTTCCCTTAAAGTGTTACTAAACCCAGGACCCTGCATTCACTATATCTGGTCTCCCAGGACCCTGCATTCACTATATCTGGTCTCCCAGGACTCTGCATTCACTATATCCGGTCTCCCAGGACCCTGCATTTACTATATCCGGTCTCCCAGGATCCTGCATTCACTATATCTGGTCTCCCAGGACCCTGCATTCACTATATCTGGTCTCCCAGGACCCTGCATTCACTATATCCGGTCTCCCAGGACCCTGCATTCACTATATCTGGTCTCCCAGGACCCTGCATTCACTATATCTGGTCTCCCAGGACCCTGCATTCACTATATCTGGTCTCCCCGGACCCTGCATTCACTATATCTGGTCTCCCACAGTACACACAACATGGAAGTGCAATTATTTTAGTAAATATAAACTGCTAAATACCGTTTCTTATGCGCAGTTAGAGCAGTCTTGTGACTTCTATCAGTGTCCAGCCAAGCACATGTTAAAGATTGTAGGAGGAGTTTTCTTTCTGCTCTAGGAAGATACAGAACTCCTGACCTCTGTCTGGACAGTACTGATTGGCCCTGTGCTGATCACATGCACTCTCCCAAGAAAAAAAAAACCCTCTCTAGCAATACACACCAAACTGAGCATGTGCAGAGTGTTTCCACACATATGTCTTATCAGGAAATAAGAGGGGGACAATGAAAAAAGGGGAGGATCAGAGAAGACAGGATCAAACATCCTTTTTACACAATGCAGAGGATTAACCCCTTAGGTTCCACAGTAAGTATAACAAGCATGCTTTACTACATATACAGACGGATTTCCCTGTTGTGGGTTTAGTGGCTTTAATGACAAAAGACTTGAGTTTGGGTGGCATTAAAACCAAAGGCTCACCCCTCATGTTTTACTGTTCTTTTGAAAAACACAAAAACTAAAAGAGGCACAAGTGGTAGGGAAGTCGAACCTCCGAACAAAGCTATGGTCATTTTTAAGGCATGAGTGGTCTATTAACACTAATGGTTTTTATAATTGATTTCATGAAATTCTCCGATGTTTTATGTGTCCGGCGAGCTGGTAATTCTAAGTAACCTCTTCCCTGCTGATCAGACGTTTATTCAGGGTCACTTGCCATGCATCAGCCAAGGTATATTTTGCACACCGTGATTGTAGGTTTGTGTATTTGGCAGAGAAGGAAAGCTGAGCCAAAACATACAATTTATACTTTAGACTAAAGTCAGGAAGTTTTATACAAAGTATATCTTTTATTTTCCAGCAATGTGACTGTAATTTTCAGAACATCAGCTGATGTCATAACTGTCACTTAAAAAAAATCCAGCTGTTTTACTTGTGAATTGAGCCTTTTGTATTCTATCTGCTTTGTGATTTGTCAGTTCAGCTTTATCTCATTTTGGTCAAACGTTATGCTACTGAGATAGCGGCATTACATCCTAGGTCTTTTGACTATAACTGGACAGATTTGGGTTGAAATAATCACTGCTGCTGCATTTGGCCACATAGAAGTATATTGTTTAGTATATGGCTACGTGTACAGTTTAGATCATTGGTCTCCAAACTGTGGCCCACGTGTTGGTGGAGGCCCTTTGCTTGGCTTCATCCTTTTTCCCACTGATATCATGCACTATTGTTCCCACTGACACCAACAGTGGGGCACAAATCCTTCTACTGACAACACCAATGGGGCACTATTCTTTTCACTGACACCAACAATGGGACACCATTTCTCTCACTGACACTAATGATTAGGCACCATTCCTTCCATTAACACCAACAGTAGGGCACTATTCCTTCCACTGACACCAACAATGGGGCACAGTTCCTTTCAGTGACACGAACAATGAGACACCAGTTCTTCCACTGACACCAACAGTGAGACACTATTCCTTCCACTGACACAACAGTGGGGCACAATTCCTCTCACTGACAACAACAATGGGGCATAGTTTCTTTCACTGATACCAAATGTGGTACACCATTTCTCCAACTGACATCAAAAATGAGGCACCATTCTTTCCACTGGCTCCAACAGTTGGGCACTATTCCTTATACTGACACCAACAGCAGGGCATGATTCCTTCCACTGACACCAACAGCATGACACCAATCTTTCCACTGGCACCAACAATGAGGCACCATTCATTCCACTGGTACCAACAGTGGGGCACTATTCCTTCCACTGACACCAACAGTGGGGCAAAATGCCTTTCACTGACACCAACAATAGAACACCATTCCTCCCACTGACGCCAATGATAAGGCACCATCACATCCACTGACACCAACAGTGGGGCACTATTCCTTCCTCTGACACCAACAGTGGGGCACAATGCCTTTCACTGACACCAACAATGAAACACGATTCCTCCCACTGACACCAATGGTGATGCATCATTCTTTCCACTGACACCAACAGTGGGGAATTATTCCTTCCACTGGCAAAAACAATGGGGCTTTATTCCTACCCCTGACACCAACAATGGGGCTTTATTCTTACCCCTGACCAGGAGCGGACTGACCATTTGGAAACTCGGGCACTGCCCAAGGGCCCATGGTCAGTAGGGGGCCCCATGAGATGCCCCTGGTACCTTTTTCATAGGCTTTTTTGAGTTTTGGCAAGGACACAGGGGCCCCATGATCCCCTATTGCCCAGAGGCCCCATGAGTTGTCAGTCCGCCCCTGCCCCTGACACCAACAATGGGGCTTTATTCCTGCCCCTGATATCAACATTGGGGCTTTATTCCTACTCCTGACACCAACAATGGGGCTTTATTCCTACCCCTGATACCAACATTGGGGCTTTATTCCTACCCCTGATACCAACATTGGAGCTTTATTCCTACTCCTGACACCAACATTGGGGCTTTATTCCTACCCCTGATACCAACATTGGGGCTTTATTCCTACCCCGATACCAACATTGGGGCTTTATTCCTACCCCTGATACCAACATTGGGGCTTTATTCCTACCCCTGATACCAACAATGGGGCTTTATTCCTACCCCTGATACCAACATTGGGGCTTTATTCCTACCCCTGATACCAACATTGGGGCTTTATTCCTACCCCTGATACCAACATTGGGGCTTTATTTCTACCCCTGATACCAACAATGGGGCTTTATTCCTACACCTGAAATCAACAATGAAGCATTATTCCTCCTCTAACTGCCCATGGTCCAGCCTCCCTAAGGTCTGAAGGACAGTAAACTGGCCCTTTATTTAGAATGTTTGGAGACCCCTGGATTAGATACCACCACATTTCAGAGATCAAACACACAACACTGCTACAATTAACCAATCTCGTCTGGTGGAAAATACTTTTCTAGAAGAAAAGGAATGAAGCAAGAGCAACAAATATATTTAGTTAAACTTTGTAACTGAAAAAACATCGACTTTTCCCCTTAGGTGCTTGGAAGGTTTAGAAGAAATCAATCATAAATGAAATCAGCAATGTAGGATATGTGATCATAGCTCCTACTAAATATATGAATTGCTACGTCAAGGAATCCCAGTGGCTGGTGGAGGGAGTCATTTCTCAAAAAGTAATTGCTCATCTTAATTATGGCCCGAGAAGGGGGAGGGAGATGACAGAGGCGGCTGTGCGTGAGATCAGGATAAACTCACCAGAACAGATAACATCATAAATTTCAGAGATATACAAATACCAGCATCTTTCTAAGTCATTTAGCCCGAGTTATGCCACGAAGGAAAAAATGTTATGATGTTGTAGAAGTCATAACATTCATCAGAGAACACAAGAAAATAACATGCACAGACTGGACTACAGCACTGACAGTTCCCGAGGATGGCCAGGTGCTAGACTGGAGCCCACTGCTCAGGAAGGCCAGATGGGAAAGGTGTAGCTCTATCAAACCCTTTACATTCAACTTGTCCTCCCCTATAAAGCTTTTCTGGAACTTGCTAGCGGTGTGTCCTTAAAGTGCCTCTAAATTAAATTCTTATTTCCAAAAAAAAAAAAAAAAAATAATAATCTATACACATCAGCTACGTTATGGCCCTGTAATAAATGTTTTCATCAAATTGTATCTTACTGTGTTTTTATGCAGAGCTGTGAGCTCCTGAACCTCTCCTTTCCCCCCACATACAGTATGTTTATTTGTGCATGTGTAAGTAGGTTAAAACTGCTTAGTGAGTTAGGAACTGACCCAGGCTGGGTTGGTAAGAGATTAATCTCACCGTTACCGGTGGACAGGCTTTTGGGAGTATCAGCTGGCCCACCATTGGTATAAATTGGGGGAAGGCTGAGGTCCAAAAGTCCAGCTTTACCAGTGGAAAGCCATCTGATAGTTCCCATACTGTGCTGCTGTTCCCATTTCCAAGAGAAGTCCAAGTCGTCTTCCCTCTGTACTGAGGATTCCTGGATGTTACCATCGATGGACTATGCCACCAATCATGAACTATCCCACCATCAATGGCCTCTGTCTCAATGAACAGTTACGGTATGGGCTAGCCTGCGATGCAGCACAACAGCTTACAATCTTACACAAATCTACAGTATTTATCTGTAAGTAGTCATCTGTAAGGTATGCCTGGGCTATTTATTAGTTAGATAGGCAAAGGGAAGGAACTGTTCTGCTGTGCTGCTGTTCCTATTTCTAAGAGAAGTTCAAGTTGTCTTCACTCTGTACTGAGGATCCCAGGATGTTACCATCAATGGACTATGCCACCAACCATGGACTAGGCCACCATCAATGGTCCCTGTCTCAATGAACTGTCATCTGTAAGGTATGCCTGGGCTATTTATTAGTTAGTTAGGCATAGGGAAGGAACTGTTCTGCTGTGCTGCTGTCCTGTTTCCAAGAGAAGTCTAACTCGTCTTCCCTCTGTAATGAGGATCCCTGGATGTTACCATCAATGGACTATGCCACCAACCAGTTGTAAGCTGTGTACCGGGGTGGGCTCCGCAGGATACAGTGAAGTCACGAATGAGGAAGGCAACCCCAACACCAGGTTTTGCCACAACAGAATTTTACTTAGATGTGGCAAATAAACACAACCACAAATGCTGGGAACATACAATAAATTTACATACACCCAGCCCAAAGGCTGAGACCCTTGTGCTGCACAGCGCCTCCTGATGGATGACGGTAGAAAGCGAAGTAATTTACCTACTGGCGGGCACAACTATGCTGCCACACCTTACCTGTTATTACCCTAAAAGAGCAAGAATCAGTGTATGGGTGTACGGTATGGGCTAGCCTGCGATGCAGCACAACAGCTTACAATCTTACACAAATCTACAGTATTCCCTCTCCCATAACTGGTCCTGTAGCACGTGCCTGAGTATTCCTTCTGAGCAAAACGCCAGTCTGGTCTGAGTTTGTGGGCTTTTATCAGCTCTCCAATGTGAAATGTCACTTTAAGTTGTGGAGTCCTTCTAATGATCAGTAACAACACTTGTGGCCTGCAACAAACAGAGACCCTAACTAACTAACTATAGGCCTGTCTCAGTCTCTGGAGGCGCCAACACTGAAATGAGGTGCGTGCATGATCTTACCGACCGCCTTTCATCCGCTGGTGACTTGGAACAGAACAAATGTCTCTCCAACAAGCATGCGATCTCATCAGCCTTCCTGGCAGCAATCTTCCTTTCTCTGAACAGGATCAGCATCTTGAACACCATCAGCTTCACTAGCTGCAGTTCTCACACCTGGATGCCAACGGATTCTCTGCTCAGATGGCTCTTTTCCTTCACCATCATCAAAACATGGCTGCAGTCTCTCTTCCTGTTCACTGATCTCCCCTGTGTGAAACCCCACCCCTTCCTGAATATAGAAATATCTATGCAGTCTGAGGCTGTGTTAGAAAAACAGTGACATCCTGTGGCTAAATCGCAGAATGTCAGTAAAACATTTCAAAACATTTAATTCACAATAAGAGCAGTTTCCCCATCTCACACATGGACTAGGCAACCATCAATGGTCCCTGTCTCATTGAACTGGCATCTGTAACGTATGCCTAGGCCATTTATTAGTTAATTCGGCATAGGGAAGGAACTGTTCTGCTGTTCTGCTGTTCCTGTTTCCAAGAAAAGTCCAACTCGTCTTCCCTCTGTACTGAGGATCCCCGGATGTTACCATCAATGGACTGTGCCACCAACCATGGACTATACCACCATCAATGGACTCTGTCTCAATGAACTGGCATCTGTAGGGTATGCCTGGGCCATTTATTAGTTAAATGTAGGGAAGGAATTGTTGCACTTTGTATCATGTTTACACTGAAGCGATCAATATACACTGTCAAAACTTTGTCCTTGAGCCTGGTCTGAAGTTATTCAAAAGGGGTGTATATTGAGGCTGGCGTATTAAAAGAACCTGGGCCTGTAGTAGCACTGGTGGGTTATGAAGAATCTACAGTGTCAAGTCAGTATGCTAAACAAAAGCAGGGTCATTGCCAAGGGCAGAGGTGTATTTACCACAAGGCAAACAAGGCATTTGCCTAGGGTGGTATCTTTCAGGGGGGCAGAAGCATTTTTCAGGGGGGACCAGGTGGGATCTGAGAGAGGCTGTGGACTGCTTGATGTATGCAGAACCTGACTCTTGTTCCCGAGGATTTCCGGAGCTGTGAAGCTGAGTGTCTTATCGCTTCCCGGGGTGGTAGGTTGGGGGCGGTGGTAGTGGAAGGCTCTCTCGGGTGGGGGGCTGGGGTGTTGTTGGTCGGTGTCAGGGTCTCTCCGTAGAGGGGGGGGGGACGAGTCACTTTTTGTGTTGCCTAGGACAGCATGAAACCTAAATACACTGCTGGCCAAGGGTAACTAATGTTCAAGACACCAAGCAACCAGTCTAGGTGTGGCACCTGGGTAAGGTTAGGTGTCCTTCGATAGCAAGGGGTTCGATATTTGGGCTCCCTCCAGAGCAGTCTGTCTCCCACAGCAACTGGGAACAGACCAGTGTTATGGAGGCCCTCAGCCTAAATGTACGGTATGGAAGAGGAAGAGTTAATATAGGACATGCATGAGATCCAAGCTATGTGTCTGGTGGGATCCCATTCTATTACCGGAAGTAAGGTAACAGAGGTACAGAGCCTGGTAGAGGTGGTGCGGCTCTACTTGCCACTCTGAACACAACACATAATAATCACAGAATGTAGAGCTTTGGGACAATACTTTTTCAGGAACTCAGCTTCATTCTACATGCAGCATCAGCTCAACTCTTAGTCGGGAGATCGCCCTAATGCTAGACTGTCCACATGACCTCAGTTCCTGCTTAGTCCCAAGCTGTCAGGATCCGGGTGTTCTGCGGCATCGCGTCGGGCGGCGCATGCGCAGAACACCCACTCTCTCTCTACCCGGCGGGCGGTAGGACCTGGCCGCGCATGGCAGCGGCGGGGTTCGCGCATGCGCACTTGGGATCACGGACGCGCGCCTGGCACCAATGACAGCGGGAGGCGGGCTATTTAAACGCAGGAACAGGTATGTTAGTTGCCGTTTGGTCTTGTATCCTGTGTCCTGTATCCTGTTCCTGTGTTGCTGTATACTCCGTTGCCGACCTCTGCTTGTTCCTGATCCTGCTCTCTCCTGTTTGACCCCTGGCTTGCCTGACTACTCTTCTGTCTGATCCCTGGTACTGTATTTGCCCGCACCCTGTTGAACCTGGCTTGTGACCTGACCATTCTTAGCTCGCTCCTCTGTACCTTGTTGCCCGCATAATACCGACCGGCCTGTCTGACCACGCATACCGTATCCATCCATCCATCCATCCATCCGGTTTGGGTCAGACCTGTGTATCTGTCTGCCTCTTCCAAGTAGATTCCGTTCCTGCACTCCCCTGTCAGTATTCTCTACCACCGCAGGACGCATTCGGGGGTCGCGACCTGGTTTCAGTCTGCACCAAGTCCATCCCCACCATCAGGGGCCCTGGTGAACAGCAGGCTGGGACTTAGACCCCGCGCCCTGGGAGCGTCCGTGCGGTGGGCTGCTAGAGACTCTGCCAGGCGGCATAACAGTACCAAACGGCCAAAAGATGACGGAACCTGGAAGAGGACCTTCCCCCCTGGAAAATATGTGCCAGCATCTGGCGGCTCTTACTCAGGCGGTAAGGGCGCTGGAGGAGGGCTATAATCACCTGGATGGTCGGATCCAGACCCTAACCACCACTATTTCGACCCCCGAATGCGTCCTTCCTTCGCATAGGGCCTACGACTGTCCAATCAATCTGCTCCCGGGATCTGAGGTACCCTTCGGGCGGATCTTTCCTCTGTCAGAAAAAGAATTAGGGGTACTAAAGGAATATATTGAGGAAAATCTTCAGAAGGGGTTCATACGCCCCTCCACATCCCATCGGGTATTTTCTTTGTTGAGAAGAAGGATAAATCCTTAAGGCCCTGTGTGGACTATAGGGAGCTTAACAAGATCACGGTAAAGAACCGTTACCCACTTCCTTTAGTACCAGAACTGTTTCAGCGACTCAGGACTGCATCTGTTTTTACGAAGTTGGATTTGAGGGGGGCTTACAATCTGGTCCGTATTCGGGAGGGAGATGAGTGGAAGACTGCCTTCCGTACTAGGTTCGGGCACTTTGAGTACCTGGTAATGCCCTTCGGTCTGTGTAACGCCCCCGCCACCTTCCAGCACTTCATTAACGATGTGTTCAGGGACTTCTTGGATATTTTTGTGGTCATCTATCTTGATGATATCTTAATTTTTTCTGCATCTCTGGAGGAGCATAGGGGTCACGTCAGGGTAGTGCTGGAAAGGCTCCGTTTGCATGGGTTATACGCAAAGGCAGATAAATGCAGTTTTGAGCAGCACAGTATCCCCTTCTTAGGCTTAATTATTTCTACTACTGGAATAGCGATGGATCCACAGAAGATCTCCGCAGTTCTGGAATGGCCGGTGCCGTTAGATAAAAAAGGGGTTCAACGGTTCATTGGCTTTGCTAATTTTTACCGGAAATTCATTAGGAACTTTTCAGGCCTAGTATCCCCCATCACGCAACTTACCAAGCAGGGAGTGCGTTTCAAGTCGACATCTGAGGCGCAGGAAGCCTTTGAGTCCCTAAAGAGGTTATTCACCGAGGCCCCAGTATTGAGCCATCCTGATTCTTCACTACCCTACATCTTGGAGGTGGATGCTTCCGAAAACGCGGTTGGGGCTGTGCTTTCCCAAAGGAAGGGCATCAAGGAACTGATGCATCCCGTGGCATTTTTCTCCAGGAAACTATCTTCGGCCGAAAAGAACTATGACATAGGGGACCGAGAACTCCTGGCCATCAAGGCAGCGCTGGAGGAGTGGAGGTACTTGCTGGAAGGAGCCGTGCACCCGATCTTGATTTTTACGGATCACAAGAACCTTGAATATTTGAGAACGGCGAAGCGCTTGAGACCAAGACAGGCTAGGTGGGCACTTTTTTTCTCTCGGTTTGTGTTTCATATCACTTATAGGCCTGGATCAAAGAACACGAAACCAGATGCTCTTTCGCGGATGTTCGAAGACCCAAAGGAGGCCCACAAACCTGACACCATCCTGTCGTCTGGTAATTTTTTGGCATTACAGACTGAGCTACGTTCCCAACTACAGGCAGCATCCATAGGGGCTCCAAAGGTTCCAGGGGTGCCACTACAGAATAGAGACGGATTATGGTGGAAAGGAGAACAAATCTTGGTACCTGACGAATCTCGCACCACGGTCTTGGGCCATTGCCATGACCATCCCCTGGCTGGGCACTTCGGGACCCGGAAGACGTTGGGACTTCTACAACGTATGTTCTGGTGGCCCAGCATGTCCAAAGATTGCGAGGCTTACGTAAAGACCTGCGCGGTCTGTCAAAGGAATAAGCCTTCCAGGAACAAGGCTTGGGGGCTCTTGCGACCCTTACCCATACCCAACAGACCGTGGGAAATGATTTCGATGGATTTCATTGTGGAACTTCCTCCATCTCAAGACCATACCACCATTTTCGTGATTGTGGACCGCCTATCCAAGATGGCCCACTTCTTGCCTCTCAAAGACACACCATCCGCTGCGGAGACGGCGCAAATCTTTGTGAGAGAGGTGGTGAGACTCCATGGAATTCCTAAGGATATAGTTTCGGATAGGGGTGCCCAGTTCACCTCCAAATTTTGGAAAGCACTATGCGAGACCTTGGAAATCAAGTTATCTCTCTCCTCGGCATATCACCCACAGACCAATGGACAGACCGAACGTACAAACCAGACCTTGGAACAATATCTCCGATGTTACACATCATTTCTTCAGGACGATTGGCTAACTCTTTTACCACTGGCCGAATTTGCTTACAACAATGCTAGCCACTCGACTACTCAGCAATCCCCATTTTTTGCCAACTACGGCTTCCACCCGACCTTTTTACCTGACACAATTCCTGAAAGTTCGGTGCCAGCTACACAGGACATGTTGCACTTCCTTTCTGCAAACAATAAGGTCTTACAAGAAGCAATCCTGAAGGCCCAGGAGGGCAGTAAGAAAGCCTTTGACAAAAGGAGAAGAGGGGAGCTTATGTTACACCCAGGGGACCAGGTCTGGTTGGCCACGACAAACCTTAAGATGATATGCCCATCGCGGAAATTGGGACCGAGATTTATGGGCCCATTCCAGGTAAAGAGGAAGGTTAACGAAGTGGCGTACGAGCTCGTACTCCCGGAATCCTTTAGAATACACCCGGTATTTCATGTATCGCTGTTGAAACCCGCGGCACCGGACCCATTCCCGAACCGGAGATCTAGGCCTCCTGACGCCATAAACGTTGATGGGGAGGAGGAATTCGAAATTGAGACAATTCTAGACTGTAGGAAGAGGGGGGGTCAGACCCAGTTTCTCATTAAGTGGAAAGGGTATGGTCCAGAGGAGAACTCATGGGAACCCTCCCAGAACATTCATGCCTCTAGATTGATTCGGGATTTTTTTGACAACCACCCACGCAAGAGAGAACTGTTGGGCATCCGGCGGCTGCCCGTAGGGGGGGGGCAATGTCAGGATCCGGGTGTTCTGCGGCATCGCGTCGGGCGGCGCATGCGCAGAACACCCACTCTCTCTACCCGGCGGGCGGTAGGACCTGGCCGCGCATGGCAGCGGCGGGGTTCGCGCATGCGCACTTGGGATCACGGACGCGCGCCTGGCACCAATGACAGCGGGAGGCGGGCTATTTAAACGCAGGAACAGGTATGTTAGTTGCCGTTTGGTCTTGTATCCTGTGTCCTGTATCCTGTTCCTGTGTTGCTGTATACTCCGTTGCCGACCTCTGCTTGTTCCTGATCCTGCTCTCTCCTGTTTGACCCCTGGCTTGCCTGACTACTCTTCTGTCTGATCCCTGGTACTGTATTTGCCCGCACCCTGTTGAACCTGGCTTGTGACCTGACCATTCTTAGCTCGCTCCTCTGTACCTTGTTGCCCGCATAATACCGACCGGCCTGTCTGACCACGCATACCGTATCCATCCGGTTTGGGTCAGACCTGTGTATCTGTCTGCCTCTTCCAAGTAGATTCCGTTCCTGCACTCCCCTGTCAGTATTCTCTACCACCGCAGGACGCATTCGGGGGTCGCGAGCTGGTTTCAGTCTGCACCAAGTCCATCCCCACCATCAGGGGCCCTGGTGAACAGCAGGCTGGGACTTAGACCCCGCGCCCTGGGAGCGTCCGTGCGGTGGGCTGCTAGAGACTCTGCCAGGCGGCATAACACAAGCATTGCTGAACAGTCCTCTACAAAAGGTACCCCTAGTGCAAGGGTGTGGTAGGCCCCACCCACAATATGGCATAATCTGTAAAACCCAACCTCCCTACATATATTAGTTGTAGTCGTGCACTGCCCTATGCAGACTACAAATCCCATGAGCCATAGTCCATACCTCTTGTATTAGAGTGCCCCCACTCTGGATGAAGGAGCATCTTTGAACAGTAGCATTGTAAAATCTGGGGGGAGAGCGGTGTTTATGTACTAGCAGATTTAAATACAGTAACAAACTGAAGCCAAACTCCAACTCACACTTTATAAGCAGTAACAGCAAACAGTTTTTTCCTTTTGGGATAAAGGTTTTTCACAAATAAATAAAAGCTGATAATTGTGCACATCCCTATCAGTAGTAAATGGTTTGTCTCTTCCCTGTAACAGCTTTTTCTGTTGAAAAACAGCAGACTTAGATCACTAGGTGAAAATAAAGGAAAGAAATCCTAAAAAAAGAAAACTAATGCAGTTAATCATATCTAAGAACTGGTAACTGCATTATAATAAATGTTTGCTTTTCAGTTTAATACTGTTTTAAGAATGCATACTTGAAAAGTTTTAATTTTTTAAAGCCAGAGTGTCACTTTAAAGCTAAAATGTTATTTATCAAATCACAAATACCAGAGAATGACCAGAGATAAAGTACAAAGAACTTTATATTCAGCTTCAAATACATAAACCTGAACACAAGCGGTGGTAAACACAAACCCAAAAATGTAATATATTGCAGTTTACCAATCCTTAAAGTGTTACTAAACCCAGGACCCTGCATTCACTATATCTGCTCTCCCCTGACCCTGCATTCACTATATCTGCTCTCCCCTGACCCTGCATTCACTATATCTGGTCTTCCCGGATCCTGCATTCACTATATCCGGTCTCCCAGGACCCTGCATTCACTATATCTGGTCTCCCTGGACCCTGCATTCACTATATCTGGTCTCCCCGGACCCTGCATTCACTATATCCGGTCTCCCCGGACCCTGCATTCACTATATCCGGTCTCCCCAGACCCTGCATTCACTATATCTGGTCTTCCCGGATCCTGCATTCACTATATCTGGTCTCCCAGGACCCTTCATTCACTATATCTGGTCTCGCAGGACCCTGCATTCACTATATCTGGTCTCCCTGGACCCTGCATTCACTATATCTGGTCTCCCCGGACCCTGCATTCACTATATCTGGTCTCCCCGGACCCTGCATTCACTATATCCGGTCTCCCCGGACCCTGCATTCACTATATCCGGTCTCCCCAGACCCTGCATTCACTATATCTGGTCTCCCCGGACCCTGCATTCACTATATCTGGTCTCCCCGGACCCTGCATTCACTATATCTGGTCTTCCCGGACCCTGCATTCACTATATCTGGTCTCCCCGGACCCTGCATTCACTATATCTGGTCTTCCCGGATCCTGCATTCACTATATCTGATCTCCCCAGACCCTGCATTCACTATATCTGGTCTCCCTGGACCCTGCATTCACTATATCTGGTCTCCCAGGACCCTGCATTCACTATATCTGGTCTCCCAGGACCCTGCATTCACTATATCTGGTGCCCCGCAGTACACACAACATGGAAGAGCAATTTGTTTTTAGCAAATATAAACTGCTAAATACCTTTCCTCATCAGCAGTTAGAGCAGTCTTGTGACTTCAGCACAACACTGGTTAATGCTTATAGGAGGAGTTTTCTTTCTGCTCTAGGAGGATGCAAAACCCCTGACCTCTATCTGACCAGTGCTGATTGACCCTGTGCTGATCACATGCACTCTCCCAAGAAAAAAAACTTCTCCAGCAATACAAACCAAACTGAGCATGTGCAATATGCCTAAAATTCAGTCTGTCTTATCCGGAGATAAAAGGTGGTTGCTTGAAAAAGGGGAGGAACAGAGAAGAAAGGATCAAATGGCCTTTTTTCATAATGCAGAGGATTAACCCCTTAGGTTCCACAGTGAGTATAACAAGCATGCTTTACTGCATATACAGACTGATTTTACTGTTGTGGGTTTAGTAACACTTTAAGGCTTCATTTACACAGGCAGATAGGGGGGCAGTTAAAACAGGTTGAGACGCAGGTCCCGGCGGTTGTAGAACTGCCCTATTCATTTGAATGGGTTACATTCAGCAGGCAATAGTGTCCAAGGAATGCAACAGGGGGTATAATTCCTGCCTTGGCATGTGTACACCCCTACTGCCTGTGCAGCTAAAGGAGAACAATTGGGGGATGGTAAAAATTTAACTCAACCTCATGGTTTTATCGCCCCCCATCCTCAACTCCACGTGCCAATGTCCCCTAGTGGTTCTATATTTCCAACCCTATAGCTTTCTTTGGACTTTCACCTAATGCAAGCGACTTCAGGAAAAAAATGCCATATAGGCAAAGTCAAACTTAGGAAGCTTGCTGAAAAAAATATATTTTAGATATGTTAGAACTGTTTTGATTTCTAATAGTTGTTTGCTACTTATTTCACACAAACAGCTTATAACTGCATAGAATATGTTATCGTGTTCAGTTAGCAACATATACAAAGTTGAAAGTGTATTTTCCCCACGGATCACTGCATTTCCTCACTTCCTGAAGCTATTTTTGCAAAGTGTAGCAAATAGAAAAAATAACTTGTGTGTAAAAATCATACAGGTCATCCTCATTCTTTACACACTTCAGTGTATACAGTATATATAGTAGTAGTATAGACTCTTTCCCTATGCTGGAAATCCTAGCTATACATTGAAAAAAACCCACAACTTTATTAACCGCTTCCTGTCCGCTCTATAGCAGAAATACTGCTACAGGGCGGCATGGTGCGCAAAATCACATGTGTATGTATATATATATATATATATATATATATATATATATATACTTGATTTAGCATTTCCAGGTAGGGGACACGCACGAGCCATGTGCACCCTACTCGCACCGCTATTCGCGGCTGCAGCTGTCAATTACTCACCGGCGCCTGCTGATTTCCAAGGATCTCTGACGGGGAGGAGAACTGTTTTGTTTACTAACAGTTCTGCTCCCTGTCAGCTCAGGCACACTGCTTTGGATGGCTGTACACAACACAGCCATCCAAAGCAGTGTGGTTACAGTGAAGCACACTGACACAGCCCCCTAGTAAAACACTCCCAGCACACAGTTAACCCTTTGATCGCCCCTCATGTTAACCCCTTCCTGCCCAGTGCCATTAGTACAGTGTCAGTGCTTTTTTTTAGCACTGACCACTGTATTAGTGTCACAGGGGATATCAGTGACACCAAGCCAATTCCCCCCAGTGTCAGAATGCCCACCACAGTCCCCCAGTCTTGCAATAAGTTGCTGATTGCCGCCATTACTAATAAAAATAAAAAAAACAAATTCCAGTATCTATATTGCCATTGGTAAATGCTGTAACTTTCACGTAAACCAATTAATTTACACTTATTGGGATTTTTGTAGCAGAATACATTCGGGCCTAAATTTATGACGAAATTTGATTTTTGAAATTTTTTTACTGGACATGTTTAATAGCAAAAAGTCAAAAATATTGTTTTTTTTCCAAATTGTCAGGCTTTTTTTTTATAGCGCAAAAAATAAAAACCACACAGGCGATCAAATACCACCAAAAGAAAGCTCAATATGTAGAAAAAAAAGGACATAAATTTCATTTATGTACAGCGTTGCATGACCGCGCAATTGTCAATTAAAGTAATGTAGAGCTGTATCGCAAAAAATGGCCTGGTCAGAAAGGGGGGTAAATCTTCAGGAGGGCAAGTGGTTAATGTTTATCATCTCAAATCAATATAAACAATGTTACACTAAAGCGCTCAGTATAAACAATTACATCCCATAATTATTTTTGGTTTGACAGTAAGTTTGTTCTTCAAACCAAAGGAATGGCAATGGGTGCTAAATTTGCGCTGAGTCTAACAAATTGATTCATGGCAATGTGGGAGGACGATGTGATTTTTGGTAGACAGTGACCGGCTCTGGGCTTTTAGAAGAGATATATCAGCAATATTATCTTTTTTTGGAATGGAGATAGAGAGTCTTTACATAAGTTGATGCAATTTTTGAACATCAACCGTAGGAATATTAAGTTAATCCATACATTTAGTGAGAAGGAAATAAACTTTTTGGATTTGACCCTTACAATTGTAGGGAACATTGCTGAAACAAAATCAATTTTTAAAAGTACTGACAGAGATAGTTACATTCCCCTTACCAGCTGCCATAATCCTACTTGGTTAAGAAATATTCTTAAGGGCCAGTTTGTCAGGATGAGGAGGAATTGTAGTAGTACAGCAGAATACTTCTCGCAGAGTCTGATTCTGAAATAGATTTTTACAAAAGGGATATAATGAAAAAGAATTAGATAAATTAGTGCAAGAAGTGGGACAACTAGAAAGACCCTCACTGTTGGCCAATAAAAATAGTTGCAGAAATTCAGGGATCTCTTGCCCTTTTATTACCAACTTTTCTACTCAACATTGACAAGTTAGATCCATTATTCAGAGACATTGGAACATTTTAACCACTTGCCCTCCAGAGGATTTACCCCCCTTCCAGACCAGGCCACTTTTTGCGATATGGAGCTGCGTTACTTTGACAATTGTGCGGTTATACAGCCAAATTAAATTTATGTCCTTTTTTCCCCACAAATAGAGCTTTCTTTTGGTGATATATGATCGCTTGAGCGTTTTTAATTTTTTGTGCTATAAACAAAAAAATACCAACAATTTCGAAAAAAGTTGCTATTAAACATGTCCAGTAAAAAAATTTAAAAAAGCAAATTTCGTCAGAAATTTAAGCCAAAATGTATTCTGCTACACGTCTTTGCTAAAAAAAAAATCCCAATTTAATTGGTTTACATGAAAGTTATAGCGTTTACAAATGGCGGTACATTATAATGATAATAACAGTATTAAAATATGTTTTGATTTGTATATTTAGTTCTGCTTATGATGTTTCTGGCAAAAAAAGCCATTTCCTGTTTTCTATGCTGAAGTAAGCTATTTTTGTTTATTTATATATATTTATTTTTATTTATTCTGTATATATGTAAGTATGTTTTTATTACAGTTTGTACAAATTTTAATAAACAAAACTTTACAAACATGAGTATTAGAAGGAAAACTTTACAATATTTACATGATTGACATGCTCCAGTCAACTGACTCAGGGAATCTGCTTAATGTCTCAAATGTTATTCCTAACATTTAGCCCGGGTTCACATATATGCGGTTCGGTATATCGCAAGTGATTCGCACAGGAACTGCACTGCATTCCTGCGCAAATCACATGCGAATTGTGTGCGGTGATTGGAGACATATATTTTGTACGGCTCTAAATGCACCACCCCCGCACCAAAAAGGTATAAAACCTTTTTTTTGGTCCGCACTAGAATCGGATGGCATGGGTATTCACACTTATGCGATCTGATTCTGCACATCACACCGTATTTTTGGACCGATTTCGGGGTGTTGTTAACTTAACATACACACCCGCAGCGGTTCGCATGAACGGGGTGCAATTCTAATTCGGTGTGGAATTCGCACAGAAATTTCTGCAAATTCCGCACCGCATTAGTGTGAACCCAGGCTCAATGGGTATATCTGGCTGAACAGTGTGCAAAATACTTAAAGCTGCTAATATCCTTATTTTTTTATGAAATTAATTACATGTTCCAAGTACCACCTTCTTTAGTTCTCAAAAGGAGAAGCCGCACAATGCGGAAACACTTGACAAGAGCTTGAAGTCCCACCAGGAGCATTGTGGAAAGCCTCAATCTTTTTGCAGTGTATTATGCAAAAAAAAAAAAAAGAGAAGTTGTAGTTTTGTGAAGCTCCTAAATATTGTCCATATTATACCTGAAAACTTGGCACTTGAAAACTAATATGGGTGGTGCACAATGAGAATAGCCCTATTCAATTGCATCATTAAGTCAAATAACTGCCTGTTCTCTACCTACCAGTTAGCAAGGAGGACCAGTTAGCCACTTCAGTTTGCCTTTGTACTATGCAGTCATACTCTAGCATTGAGTGTGTAGCACTACCCCCTTAGGAGTTGCTGAGTTATTTTTGGGCTCCCTGTCGTTCTGACCCCTGTCAGAAAGCCCAACCCCTGCTGACACCACTTTACTCTTTTGAGCAGAGTAAATTATCACCAGAAAGTAGACGCACACACAGATTGGAGTAAACTGAGAGAATGTTCATAATAAACTTCAAGGTCAGCTTGGTTAAACAGCACTAAATGGTATGTGTGTGATGGCAATTGTTACTCTTAGCAACCCTAAGCAAAGAAACAACACGTACAGCAGAATTTCAATCAGTGTTAGCAGGCCTGCTCTTCAAAAGTTAACCCAATACCTCCAATCTGAGATATTTCTAAGTGCAGCAAGGAATATTCTGCGCTTTTGTTGGGGTCCAGTTGTTGCACAAGTAGGAAGAGATGAGGGTGACAGTCCCTCAAAGGATTATTTCAAGGAAAGGAAAAAGGAAGGACAGTACTATCTCTTTAAGTGACACTTTACTTGGGTGGTGTCCCTTTAATGCACTGAGCAGGTTACAAATTTTAGGCAGAAAGGTGTCAGGAGTTGGCAGAAGTACTTGCTGGCAAAGGGCATCTCTACTTTGGGCTGCAGTAACCAATAGCAATGGCGGTAGAGATTCCTTTAGGAGGGTAGGCCAATGGTTAAGAGAGAACTGATGTGGTTTGGCCCGCAGAAGATATGCACTGCGGTCAGCTCTGATGATTAGACTGTACCTCAAATGTGTTCAAAAGTAATGGCTGGGGGAACTAGGCTGCAACACATCAACTATATGCAATGTCCGCAACTGTGTGTAGGAAAGTGGCAGATATGAGAAGAATGTCAGTGTTCACTTGTTCGGCTAGTGTATGGGACTCTCTCACCCAATCAGTGGCTTCCAGCAGGTCCTGGCAGTCTCTCTCTCCCTCTCACAGTGGATGGGGGCCCCCCACAGGTTCTCCAGTCTCACCTGCAGCGTTCACTCCAGGTCGCCTGCTGGATGACTGTCTCACTGAACAGGGTGGCAAGCCTAGTGGTCAGTGACTCCTCCTTGCCTCTTTTCTCTCTAGCTCTGTGACCTGGTCCAGTTCTCTGGCAGTCAGCACAACTCTCTTTCTACCTCTGCTTTCCAGTTCTCTCCTCTCTCACTTCCTGTCCAGTCTCCTGGGCTGCTGCATATAAATGCCCCTGCCCACATGCCAGCTCCTCTGGGAAATGCAGTCCTCTGGTACACTGCTCCTCAGCAAAGTCCTGTGGTTCAGCATACAATGTCCATGGGGCTGTTCTACAGAGTGTGAGTGCCAATGAATTGCAGGACACTTCCATCTTGTGCTTCCCTTAACATCCTGTAACTTGCATTATAGCAGGATGTTACACACTCCCCCCACTTAATGTCTTTGGACCCCCAAAGAACAAAAAGGCAAACTAATAACATTTGACATAATATATATACATTCAGAAAAGAAAATAGCCACCTTAATCAAGAGCAACAACAATTGGCAGGGGTTCATTATTAATCAATTTCTGCAGAAATTACTCCCACCAAGGATTAGGAGACCATAACAAGGTAATGGAACTTCCTAAAGATGGAAAGTGGTATAAAAAGATATCCAAAGCCTTGAACGTGCCAGTACTGTTTAATCACTTATTAAAAAGTGGAAAATTTGGGGATTTCTTGATACCAAGCCAAGGTCAGGTAGACCAAGAAAGATTGCAGCCACAACTGCCAGAAGAATTGTTCAGGATGCAAAGAAAAAATCAACAGGTAACAGGTAATCTTGATCAAGAGGTAAGGTCATGGGTTTGAAGACCTCCTCAGGGATTGTGTAAGTAGGGGGTTTACAGATTCTTGAATATGCTCCATTAGACTGTAAATGGGAGCTTCTAAAATTCTTTGGCTAGCATGGAAGGCTTCTTCAAAGTTCTCTCCCAAAACATCATAAGTTAGTCTCTTTTGTGCTCTTATTTCCCTTATTTCCCTGGGCTCCTCTTGAGTGGTGACACTATCTCCTTCCTCTAAGATGTTAATGTCACCCATTTTTATGAACTCTACAGCTTCATCCATCACAGGCCCTGCTTGAGAACCTTTTGGGGAGTCAATCACAGGCTCAGGGGAAAGTAAGTCTTCAAACGTTGAATCTATCTGAAGAGTAGGCTCAACAAGTTCTGCAGGGTCTGTCTCTACAGAGGAAGGAGTCTCTGGATGGGAACTTGTAGAAGTGGCAGTTGAGCCTGAAGCAGGGTTGGGTGCCAAAATACTGTCTTTTATGGTAGGTAGAAGTGGTTGCCAATCTATTCCTATATCCACCCCCTCTTCCTCATCGGCCCCCTCCTCCTCCTCTGGGGCTGCAGTGGGCTGAGGAGGGGATGGGAGAGGCTTGCGTGGCCGAGTCCACACAATGGGAGGATTGCTCGTCAGTATTGGGACTCACAGTATCAGACAAGGGCAGGAGATGATTCCGGTGCCAAGATTTCACTGGACCTTTCTTCCCTTCTGGCGAGATCTGATAAACAGGCAAGCCCAACAGCTTCCGACAGATTACATATGGTTGAGATTTCCAGCAGGCTGCGATTTTATGTTTCCCTGGAACTCCAAGGTTTTTTAACAGCATTCAGACCCCTGACTGCAAATCCTGCATTTTGACCTTGGAAACATGACTTGTTCCTCTCCCCTGCAGAATGGGAATCCTGCTTGGTTTCCTTGTAAGCAGTCTCTAATTGGTGTTTCAGTCTTTCTTCATACCCCTGATGTGATCAGGGGTAAGGTGATTGGGAGCTGTGCCAAAGGCCAAATCCACGGATGACTTATCCTCCCGTTCAAACATTAGACAATAGGGGGAAAAGCCTGTGGCGTCATTCTTGGTGCTATTATAAGCATGCACCACTGCAGCAATATGTTGGATCCACTGTTGTTTCTTTTCTAATGGCAGGGTGCCAAGCATGTTCAAGGGTGTGCGATTGAACCGCTCTGGTTAAAAATCACCTTGAGGGTGATAAGGCGTAGTTCTGGACTTCTTTATTTCTAACAAAGCCAACTGTTCGTTGATCAGTTTGCTTTCAAAATGTCTGCACTGATCTGAGTGAATTCTCTGTGGACGTCTGCAGTGCACAAATAATTTTTCGATTAGGACTCTAGCTACTGTGGACGCCTGCTGGTTCTTTGTGTGAAATGCCTGAGCATATCTAGTGAAACGATCTGTCCCTACTAAGACATTCCCCCATCCTAGAACCAGGTTCCAGACATAAGAAATTAATACACACCAGCTCCATTGGTCCTTGGCTTTGAAGGTGGTCCATGGAGGAAGCTTGAAAGGTATGGTCTTTCTCTGTATACAGCTTAGACAGGTGCGGCAGTACTACTCCACTTCTGATCTCATCTGTTGCCAGCAGATTTGATCTCTCACCAGCAAGTAGGTCCTCTCCTTCCCTAGGTGCCCATGTTCATCATGCAGTGACCTCAAAACCATTCTTCTGAACTGGGTGGGCAAGAAGAGTTGCCATAGATCATCATTTTGGTCCGAGGGACCCCTTCGGTAGACCACCCCATTCCTCAGTTCCTATCTATCCCACTCCCTATGGATGACTTTGACATCCGGGAGATCATCCAACACAGTATGTTGGGTTGCCTCTCCATATGGGCTCGTCTTGTTAATTGGCAGAGTGGACCTCTATCCTGAGCCTCCTGCATGTCTTTAGTGGTGAGCTGTGGTATCTGCTCACCCTTCAGCTGGGACACATTTCAGTAGTATAGTGGGATGCAGGCACCTCGGGCTCCCACAACTTCAGAGTAGGCCACACCTTTGGGCTCCTTGACTCATGGCCTGCCCCTCTTCTGGGGATACTTACAACCAGCTCGGTTCAGTGGCACAGCGGCCATGAGATCTCCTAGATAGGGCATCAACATCTTTAGTCCCTACTCCAGGTCAGTACTTCAGGCTGAAGCGGAATCCAGACAGAGCAGCTAGCCATCGATGTCCAGTGGCATCTAGCTTAGCTGTGATGAGTACATAAGTGAGTGAATTGTTGTCTGTCTTCACCAGAAACTCTGCCCCATAGAGACAGTCCATCAGATTGTCCATCATAGCCCACTTCAAAGCAAGGAATTCCAGCTTGTGTTTCGGGTAACTGCTCTCAGGGGGAGAGAGGTTCTGACTCACAAATGCTACGAGCCGCAGCAACCCAGCGTGTTCCTGATACAGGACTGCCCCAAGCTCCTCTCGGCTGGCATCTACATGGAGCTCTTGAAGGGGTCTGTGTAAGGCAAAACTGGAGCTTGCATCAAACACTGCTTTAGCTTGATAAAATCCTGAGAGTTGGCACAGTAAAAGTTTCTTTCTAGCAACTAGACCATGCGGCTAATTTTTGTTCATGTATTATCGTATTGTGCTCCTTGAAACAACCACAACAACTTTTCTGGGCAGCCTGTATTGTTCCAGAGGTTACCTGTTGATTTTTTCTTTGCATCCTGAACAATTCTTCTGGCAGTTGTGGCTGCAATCTTTCTTGGTCTACCTGACCTTGGCTTGGTATCAAGAAATCCCCAAATTTTCCACTTTTTAATAAGTGATTAAACAGTACTGGCACGTTCAAGGCTTTGGATATCTTTTTATACCACTTTCCATCTTTAGGAAGTTCCATTACCTTGTTATGCAGGTCTTTTCTGCTCGCTCCCCATGGCTCAGTATCTAGCCTGCTCAGTGCATTCATGTGAGAGTTAACAAACGCATTGATTATTTATACACAGACACTGACTGAAATTTAAAAAAACTACAGATGTGGGAAATTAACCATTAATTTTAACCTGTGTCACCCTGTGTGTCTGTACCAAGGCCAAATATTCCAGGGTATGTAAACTTTTGATCCGGGCCATTCAGGTGGTTTCTGTTATCATTATGATTAACCTCTTCACGCCAACAGTATGCAAATATATGGACTCTCGGGGGCTGGGCCTTGACGCCGAGCGGCCACACATTTGCGTACCATTTGTAAACAAACGTGCTGAGCACACGTACCCTGCACACTTCCAGCACATGTGTTGGCATCCCACGGAAAGGTCTCGATCTCTCCTTGCGATCGGGACCTTTCCGACCATGTGACTGCTGTGACAGCCAATCTCCGCCTCCCGGCATCAGAAACTCCATAAAGGGCCAGGAGGCACCGGTGTGAAGGGGTTAAAAAGACCCAAACAACTATGTGATTATAAATGGCTGAATATGATAACTATCCTCAAATAAAAGGCAGGGTTTTGGCACAATCAGTCATATTTTCAATATCAATGCCAATATTTCATGATTTCTGCACGGGTATGCAAACCTTTGAGCGCAGCTCTAAATATCTAATTTTCTATGATGATTGTGCTGAACTTTTGAGTCAATTTCTGAAGAAAAACCGTAAAATGGTTATTGCGATACATGTTCCATCCTGGTCATAAACATCTCAAAGGAGATTTGGTTTTTAAACTATATCTGCTTGTGGTCTTTTTTAGGATTTTGGTTAATTCTTGTATATGATAATAAAAGATTTATTGCTACAAGTTCTAGGAAATTGTCCCTAAATCACATATATGTGTGTATATATATATATATATATATATATATACTGTATATATGTTTTACTTTCTACGTCACCCAGAAATTTTCCTTCTGTTTTGGGGCATTGACTTAAAGACATTAGACATTATCTATGGACTGTTTAGAGTCCATATCTCTGGACTCTGGGTGTTTCCATTTAAATATTCATTATACATATACTGATTCACTATGTGGAACTGCTAGCTTGTGTCAGGGTACCACTGTTGGTCAGTCTTCCTCTAAATAATAAATGCAACAAGACTAGGACTTACAAAAGGTCTAATGGTTGATAGGGTGAGTAAATGGGATTTTTTTGCTGTGATGTTAATTTTGACTGAGCTTCAAATCAGAAGGCAGACTTATGTTCTGGGCGAGCCTCATTTGCTTACATTGACATTAGTCAAGCCTATTTGAAAAGCTTATGGGGTTAATGAGAACATTAACTGGGCATTGCTAATGGATTTGATGGTTTTAAATCATTTGCTATTTGAAATTTTCAGATATGGGATTCATTAAAGGGCTGTTAGAAATACAGTAAAAGTTAGAATGGTTTACCGGGCAAAAGATTGTATAAATGGAAAAAGAGCCTTTCCTTTTCTTTCTTTTTATTCTTTCCTTGATATATTAAATTAGCCATCACTAGTTCAGCATTGTTAAGCAGTAAACTCCTTTATGTTTTACCATTGAAAAATTTTAAATTTAAACCAGTTTGTCCTTGATCAGTGATCTGTAAATCAGGAAATCTGTGCTCATGATAGACTGAACTTCCTTTGTATCTAGCTATGAAAACAGGGTAGGGGGTAGAAATAGGGTAGAAATAAGTCAGTCCTGATCCATCTGTGAGCAAAGATAGGTTTATCTGAGTTACCACATTTTTTAACTTTTTTTAACAAGTGTAATATATACTACATTATTATATCATGACATATTACTGTGATTTCCATTGCTAACGTCTATCTATAGATAATCTTTGATGGCTGTCAACCCACTGGTTTAATGCTTTTTTCAGTCAATGACCCTAAACAATTATGTGATTGAGAAAGTCAGACAAAAGTCAGAGGTCGTATCTGCATAATTATACTGCATTTGTGACACACCCTAAATTAAAAAATTGTAACATTATAGCTTACCCCCTGTTAGATCTTGTGGGTGTCTTAGTTATTATATTATACAACAAAGTTGGCACAGTGCTTTACAAGGTAAAGGGAGACAGTACAGATACAATACAATTTAAGACAAGAGGGTGAGTGTGAACCTGTGTGTGAGAGCTAACAATCTTAAGGGAAGGGCAAGTGATACAAAAGGTAGTCGCTCTGTGGGTATGAAGACGATTTAGTTGGTGGCTGTAGACTGGATTGACTTCCCTAAAGAGACTTGTCCCTAGTATTGCCTATGGGTTCCCTTCAGCTGATCTTTTCCCTATTATTGACTTGACCTGCTCTTGATAAGCACTGTGTCCCGGTGTGGAATTAGCCATCTTGGTAGAGAAGCAGCAGGAAAGCTGCAGAAAGCCCATTTCCACAGAAATAATGAAGCAGAATCAAGGAGATCCTTGCAATGCAGCTCCCCAGGTACAGTTTCCTCTCCAGTAAGGAGAACAATGAGCAGCTTACTAGTGACATCACCAAATCTGGTATATATGTATTGAAATTTGGCTGGTCCAGCAGGAACCAGCTGAATTTCAGTACATCTGTAGCCCTATATTTTCAACAGAAGCTGGTCTGCCGACTGGCTTCTGTCAAGTGTTCCTTCTGAAAAACCAGCATTCAATCAGCGGCTGCAGCTAATGGCTGCAACAGGAGGTCCTCCCTATCAGAACACAATAGTGCAGTGGGGAAGGGGGGGGGATTCTTGTATCCATCTAACTATTGTGAATGTTGGAATCCGTCAGTTGTTTTTTTTGCTCAACCTGCTGGTTGAACAAAAAAGACCTCTGCATGTATACCCAGCTTTACATGATCTCACACTACAGATATACAGCTATGAGGGTCACGGCACAGGAAATGCAGTGCTATTTTGCAGTGCTATTTTTCAGGAGGAGTTCAAAACAAGAGGTAAGTCTTTCGGGATACTACTTAGGCTTATTCTAAATGTTCCCTAGCAGTGATAAGCTTGAATTTCGGCTTGGGTTTGGTTCAAAGGTCCCAACCCTGCAGTGGGGACAAACAAAAAAGGGTGTCAATGCCTGTGACATTATTGACCTAAGATGTCCAAGTGCTTTGGGTCTGGACTAAATCCAAGCTCATCCTTATTCTCTAGAGCAGCCTGTCTTAACCTTTTTACTCCTGAGAAACCCTTGTATAAATATTTAGGTCTTGGGGAACCCCTGCTAAAGTTAATTCTTTTGGGGTCATTGGGAAGAATGCCCCATCACCTAACATTAGTGGCCAGAATGCCATCCTTCCTAACAGCTGTGTCATGTCACTGGATCTGCCAAGTGACAATGAACCCAGAAATATGCAGATGGGACGTCAATCAGCCACAGCTCAAGGAACCCCTAGCAACTTCTGGAGGAACCCTAGGATTCTTAGCCCTGGTTGAGAATGGCTGCCATAGAGGTTGGAACATCTTGCTTTTTGATTTGAGGCCCACTTCAACAATGCTCCAGAACTCTAATATATCAAGCATAATGAAATAAATCTTTTAAGAAGACTTGACTGTTTTCAATGTGCTAACTACAAATACTGTCTTAAAGGCATTTTACAATACTGATGCAATTTGCTTATACTTTTATCATTAACTAATATACGGACCAGCTGGTTGCCAAGATTCTGCCATAACTTATCTGTGTTTGTAAAGCACTATCTCCCCTTCATTGGCAGTAGCTTATAGTTTTGGATCCTTACAAAGTTAATGAGACAGTAGTGATCCTTGGTCCTGTATGACCATAGGTCTTTAGTCAGTGAGCAAACATTATGATAGATGGACTGCCTGGGAAAGCAGTGACAGGATCGTCTGTGAGAAACCTTTTATCAAATGTGATATATGTAGGGATGGCTTAGCCAGCAGTCACAGTGAAGAGCAAAGGATAATTTCTTTTCTGTGACACGCTGTATTTACATTGCTGGTTTCTCAGCCACTGGGGAGTTTAAACTATTAAATTGCAATGCTTTGCTATGCATTCTGTGATTTTACATATCTGTGCCTGGAGGTCATGAAAAGAGCCTTCACACTTGAGAATTATTTTTCAACACAGCCTACAGTTGGAAAGATGCCATCTTTACGTAATATATCAAGACTTGCGGGTCCTTTGATGATCTGACACAAGGCAGTAGAGAGTGATAGAAGAATGCCCATCCACAGCTACAGTCCATAAATAACATGCCATATATTACGCTCCATTGTAGTCTAATTGGTCTCATGCCTAGACATCCGACCCTTCTTCTTAGAGAAATGAAAACAATGTCAAATAATAATTCAAAGAATAAGATGATAAAGTTTCTTCAAAGACAGTTGTTGCTTTAGGCAATGTAAGTTGTTTTACCTACATTTAGTGCTTGAAGACCTCAAAAGTTAATAATACGTCTTCTATAAAGGTTAACTTCATACGGATTTCATATCTCGGTATTGTGCGGACATTGGTGGTTTGAACCTTATGCTAACTTCTTGTAACTATTAGAGACTTTGAAAGCAATTTTTTCTCTGAACTTTGCAGCTCATAATAAAGGCAAATAGGCTGTTCCCTTAGCTTAGTGAATGAGGTGATGCTCTCCTTACTTTTATCATTAATGCCTAAACAGCAACATTGCAAACATTGGAAACATTCACCAGCACTCACAGTACAGTTAATACATTGCCAGAACTGATAACCTAACTAGAAACCTTTTTAACATTAAGAACATTAAGAAGTTTTTTTTTCTTTTTTTGCAAATGTATGTGATACTTCAACAAGACACTTTTATAAAGTATGATTTCCATTCTCAAACTGGGACACATACATACTTACTAGTGACACACAATATGCAAAGCTAATGACCATTAGGGATGAGTAATAATTGGCCTGAACACTGGCTGTTCATATGTTAAGGACATTCAGTGTGGATGAACATGACAACTTTGTGCTGTCGATAGTTGCTAGAGAAGAAGCCTGCTTGCAGCCACTGTGTCCTTATCAAGAACTGACATCACCCGGCCCATTCACTTACATGGCTTGAAATCCTTGGACACTTAAAGTGGTTGTAAAGATTCAGTGTTTTCTACCTCCATGCATTCTATGCATGAAGGTAAAAAACCTTTTGTGTGCAGCAGCCCCCCCTTTACTTACCTGAGCCCCATTTCGATTCAGCGATTTGCACAAGAGCCTCGGCTGTCCCAGGTCTCTCCCTCCTTATTGGCTGAAACAGCAGCAGGAGCCATTGGCTCCAGCTCCTGCCAATCACAGGCAGTGAGCCAATGGAGAGAGAGGGGGGGGGTGAGCTGTGTCTGCGTGTGAATGGACACACAGAGCAGTGGCTCAGGAGCAAGCCCAGCGGTGCCGCTAATCTATGCCAAACAGTGCTGCCAATCTGTGCCGATCAGTGCCACCAGTCAGTGCTACCAGTCAGTGCCCTTCAGTGCTGCCTATTAGTGCCTATCAGTCCTGCCTATCAGTACCCATCAGTGCTGCCTATCAGTGCCGCATTTCATAGTTACATAGTTAGTCTGGCTGAAAAAAGACAAAAGTCCATCCAGTTCAACTATTAAAAAAAAAAAAGTTATAATCCTATACCCACAGTTGATCCAGAGGAAGGCAAAAAAAAAACAGAAAAGCATGATCCAATTTGCTCCTGCAGGGGAAAAAATGCCTTCCTGATTTCAGTGTAGCCTCATCATTGCCTCCTCATCAACAACCACCAGTGCCACTTCATCAGTGCAGCCTAGCAGTACCCATCAGTGCCGTCTCATCAATGCTCATCAGTGCAGCCTCATCAATGCTAGACAGTGAAGGAAAAAAATTACCTGTTTGAAAAATGTTTTAAAAGAATCTAAGAAAAACTTTTGTTTTTTAAAATTTTCAGTCTTTTTTAATTTGTTTAGTAAAAAATAAAACACCCAGTGGTGATTAAATACCACCAAAAGAAATTATTTGTGTGAAACAAATTATAAATATTTAATTTGGGTACAGTGTTGCATGACTGCGCAATTGTCACTCAAGGTGTGACAGCACTAAAAGCTGAAAATTGGCCTGGGCAGGAAATGTGCCCGGTATGCAAGTGATTAATAACATCACCACTATCCCCGCCCCTTTCTTTATATAGCCAATGACAGCTTGTGGTGCTTTCATTCAGCTAATGTTACTATTGGAGTGTTAGGTGGCTGTTAGGTGGGTCGTCATTTTTTTTTCGTCAGCAGATGACAGGCATTGTGATTGACAATGGATTTTCAAGGAGGGACAATTTTAGGGGATTTTATTTTTTTTAGTAAAGGACTTGTTAAACATTTGACAAGTTTTCATTCTTGCTGTAGAATGTAATACAGCAAAAATTACATGTACAAAGAAAAAAAATGACAATTTAATATGCCAGCAAAGAAAACCTCATTGTTGTTGTCTTTAAAAAAGAATTTAAAAAAACCACACACCTCTAAAGTTCCCCCTTAAAACATAAAAGACTGTTGCCGGTCTGATATGTATGTATTTTGGGGGAATTTAGTGTCTGTGTGCTGTTTTTTTATTTTAAAAAAAGATGCAGGAGGGAGATGTCATTTGCTGACAATTTAAAACTCTTTTTTCCTTTGTAAATACCAGTGCTCCCAGCCGTATGGAATTTTAAAAAAAAATTTTTTTCCAGGCACATGTTCCCTGGGGTTAAAGCTGAACTGTGGGATAAGCCAATATTGTGTAGAGCTACCCCCACAGGAGCCGCTTGTTTGTTGCCCCGATTTCCCCTTACTTCACACCAGGGGCGGACTGACAACTCATGGGGCCCCCGGGCAATAAGGGATCATGGGACCCTTGTGTCCTTGCCAAAACTCAAAAAAGCCTATGAAAAAGGTACCAGAGGCATCTCATGGGGCCCCCTACTGACCCCGGGGCCTCGGGCAGTGCCCGAGTTTCCAAATGGTCAGTCCACCCCTGCTTCACACTGCAGCCAGGCACAGTGTATTACCACCCCCAATACACTCACACACACTTCAGCTCATTGTCTTCAATGACCAGTCTAGGGGATGTTTTGTTTTTGGAGTTTATTGTAGAACTGGGGGTGGGGAATGTAGTAGGATACTTCAAATCAGAACTATTCACTTTGAGTACATCTAGCTGACCTCTTAGTTGAACATTGTAGAAGTCTTGGCTGACAGTAGATAGCAGACTTCCCTTTGTCACGTATAGCAGCAAGTAGTTTAGGCGTGAGCAAAGTCCCTTTAGCAGTAGTAGTAGTTACAGGGCTGAGCTCCTCAAGAACAAGCCAGTTATGACAGATTGTGACAGCCCAAAGGTAATGTAGCTAAGCAAAGTCATTTGCAGTAGTAACACTTAGATAAGCTCTTCAGAACACTAGCCAGTGTTCCCTTTTTCCAGACCCACACTGACTATCAAACCCCAGGGGAGGCAGCAAGCACACAGCGTCCCCAAATTCCTCAATGTCAGTACTCACAAGGTCCAAGGATAGAATGGTTACATAGTTACATAGTTAGTCTGGCTGAAAAAAGACAAAAGTCCATCCAGTTCAACCATAAAAAAACCCCAAAAAGTTATAATCCTATACCCACAGTTGACCCAGAGGAAGGCAAAAAAAACGCAGCAAAGCATGATCCAATTTGCACCTGCTGGGAAAAAAAATTCCTTCCTGATCCCCAGAGAGGCAATCAGATATTCCCTGGATCAACTTTACCTACAATAGTTAGTATCCAGTTATATTCTGTGTATCCAAGAAAGAATCCAGGCCTTTTTTTTAAGCAATCCACTGAGCTGGCCAGAAATAACTCTTGAGGGAGTCTATTCCACATTTTCACAGCTTTCACTGTGAAGAAACCTTTCCGTGTTTGGAGATTAAATTTCTTTTCCTCCGGACATAAACAGTGCCCCTTGTCCTCTGTGATGACCTCAGGGTGAATAGCTCTACATCGAGTTCACTATATAAACCATTGATGTATTTATACATGTTGCCTCCTTCCAATCCTCCAAGCGAAACCCTCCATTGATACCAGACAAACCCTTGGCAGACAACTCCTTTTAGTCAGCTTTCTGCAAAACCAGGTTCACTCTCTAGCTTCAGGCCCTCAAGTCAACCCACCTGAGGCCACATGGCATCAGTTGCCAGGCAAGGCAGCCTGCCTCCATCCTGGCTGGTGCAATCCACTCCCATGTGCTCTCAGAATATAAATACCACTCCCAGCATGCAAAGAGACTGTCTTCCCCTGCAATTGGCCAGGACTGTATCTATATTCATGCTGTCCCTAGCCCCTACCCATGTTCTGGAAGGCTCTCATAGCTTCCTGAAGGTGGGCAGAACTCCAACAGCACATGAGCAGACCTAACTATTCTAGTCTTGTCTCCGACTCCTCCTATAGTTCTCTGTAGTAGGCGGGGTCTGCTGGGTCCCTCCCACAGCTCTGCTCTCTGTACAGGTTATATGCAGCACTTTTACAAAATAATAACTGAGTTTACAAAGACATTTAGGGCATACAACATGGATTTGTATCCTTTTGGCCCTTAAGGAATATATTTCTATAAATGTTTTTTTCATCTTTATAAAAGTTACCAGAATGTGGCAGCACTCGTTTTTCTCTGTGGCGTACACTATGTACATTATTGAGCTAATTACTGAAATATTTTTCATTATTAATTGCCCTGAGATGTTATTCCTTTGTGGCTTCTGGATTCAAGCCTCTACATAATAGAAGCACTGACAGAAGAGTAGATTGCAGTCAGCTGTACGTTATGCAATATGCTAATCAGCGCATAATCACCACTTTGTGAACAGAATGTAAACGGTCTTCCCTTACATCTTTTTGAATGTTATGATCTGTACCCACTATTGTTTCATTGTGTATTATAACATGTCTAACAAGTACACTCCCTTGTTTTTCAAAAACATTTGGCAGTTTTACAGATAGCTGGGGCACTTGCTAGCCAATGCCAGGTATTCGTTTTGTACACCCTTAGGCCAACCTTTACAAAGCCTTTACTGTGACCACAAATCTTTTTTTTTTTTTTTATGGCATCTCAAATTTGCAATATCAGGCTGTAGTCTGTGTATCCTCTCCACCTATATAGGTCTATGGCAGGGGCGGACTGACAACTCATGGGGCCCCCGGGCAATAGGGGATCACTGGGCCCCTGTGTCCTTGCCCAAGCTCAAAGCACACCCGAAAAAGCCTATAAAAAGGTACCAGGGGCATTTCATGGGGCCCCCTACTGACCCCGAGCCCTCGGGCAGTGCCCAAGTGTTCGAATGGTCAGTCCGCCCCTGGTCTATGGATAATGTGTTTTATTGTGAAGGCACCACTTTGCCAAGCTGCCAAAATTAAATTATATGTAGGGCTACCTCCTTAAAGGATAAGTTCACCTTTGGAACACGTTACATGTTCCACCCGTTTTTAGGGTGGAACATGTAACATGTTCCCATAGCTGCACCCGCACCTGCCGCCCCCCTCCCTGAGACAGATAGTACGGGGAGAAGTTTCCCCATATTATCTGTCAAATTTGAAAATTTGCCCACGCAGCCCCGTCATTCATTCATTCATGGACTTCTGTAAATGAATGAACTGCAAGTCCCAACAGCCTTAGCGGCTGTGGGCTTGCAGTTTTCATTGAACTACCATGGTGCTGTGGAGCGTTGTGGTAGTTCATTGACGCTTCCTGTTATAATATCTGCTTGCTCGTACATCCTGTATGGCAAGCAGATATTCTGACAGATCTGCAGGAGACCTGCATGGCACCAGCGATCTACTGATCGCTGGTGCAATGCTTTCCAGGCTCCTTTGGACTAAAATAATAAATGCACATTTTTTTACCTGCGTGCATTTATTATTTTTGTCTACAAGGTAAACTTATCCTTTAAAGGCCGCTGAGTATTTTTGGTTCCCTGTCTGTACTGAGCCTGCTTTGGGAGCTTAACCCGTTCCGACACTACTGTAAACCATTAAACAGGAAGACTCGCTGGCTTTGAACCATAAACACACACTGTTTAGGGTGAACAGATATTCTGGTTATATTGAGGTCAGCATATAAAGAGTGCAAGCACACAAAAAGATACCAGTAGATGTGCATAAAATATGAGTTAAATGCTCTAGATCAGCGGTTGCCAAACGATGGTTCACGAGAAAATTTTGGTGGTTCGCAGAAAAATATAGATTTTGATTCAATTTTCAACAACATATTTATGCGAAAAGACATTTTCATCTGTCACAGAATTAAAACTCGGTACCGGTCTTGGCTTGAAATAAAAACGGCTCTCTGTCTTGCAGTAATGTCATTGGAGCAAAAAATCCATAAACTTTTTTCAAACAAGCAGGAACAAATATCACATTAAAAATGTGTAATACTTAAATAAGCTTCAATTATTTTGTAATAATTAAACTAACTTTAATAATTTTGTTACAATTAAACAACCTTTAAAGATTTTTTTATGATTAAATAAGCATTTACGATTTTGGTATAATTAAATAAGCATTTATAATTTTGTTGTATTAAATAGGTGCATTTCATATTAATAAAATGGAAATTCTCTGATCATTATTTTACAAATGTATTTATTTAAAAAAAAAAATCATATTAGTGGTCCGCGTGATTTAAAAATATGAATTTAGTGGTCTGGGAGGTCTGAAAGGTTGGCGACCGCTGCTCTAGAAAGTTCAACAAATTATTGTAACACAGTATCACTTTAACCATTTCAATACCGGGCAATTTTACCCCCTTCCTGCCCAGGCCATTTTTCACGTTTCAGCGCTCTCACACTTTGAATGACAATTGCGCGGTCATACAACATTGTACCCAAACTAAAATTTTATCATTTTCTTCACACAACTAGAGCTTTCTTTTGGTGGTATTTAATCACTGCTGGGGTTTTTATTTTTTGCTAAATTAACAAAAAAAGACCAAAAATTTTGAAAAAAGTTTACAAGTAACTAATTGTTCTTCATAAATTTAGGCTGAGATGTATTCTGCTACATGTCTTTGGTGAAAATAACCCAAATTAGGATGTATTATTTAGTTTGTAGGAAAGTTATAGAGTTCACAAACTATGGTATAGATCTGAAAATTGATCAATCCTGAAGTACTGACAGCCAATCTAATTTCTTGAGGTCCAAGAATGTCAGAATAGTACAGATATCCCCAAAGAACCCCTTTTTGCAGAGTAGACAGTCAAACGTACTTCATAAGAGGAATGGCGAGTTTTTTGAAGTTGTATTTTTTTTGTCATAATTTTTCGGAAAATGAAATAATAAAAAAAATTATTCTCACAATTTTTTTTTACATACTGTCACCAGTGCAGTACAGCGTCATCATATAACTGGCATGGTGGTGAACAGGGACACTGACTGGTGACAGTATGAAAAAAAAAAATATATATATATATTTTTTTTTTAAATTATTTTTAATATTTTATTACATTTTTTACATTTTTTTAAGATTTTTTTTTCATATTTTACTATGACCAAAGTAGTACAATGTTACCATGGTATACGGCCGGTGACAGATCGCGCCGCTGCGTGGCTCTTCAACCGCGCGAACTGCGCATGTGCGGGAGCACGCCAAATGGTGTGCACCCGGAAAGCTGAAGCATTTTTGCGGCCGCAAAACGGCTATAGGCCGGGCGGCTAATGGTTAAGCAACTCTCAAATGTTCTGTAGCATCAGAATTTAAACAGCAGTCCCAGCTTCTGTGATGTCTCTACCCAAGTGGGCTGGTAGGAACTATCAAACTGTCAGGCTAACTCAATTTCGGGCTCCAAGCTACTGGTAACTTAGTTTAACTCTGGAGGTGAATTATTTGGTCACAAGCAACAATGTCCCTTTCTTTGTATCTCTTTTAAAAAAGGTGTCCAATCTTCTGCACGCTCGATGGGGCCTTAGTAGGTGCACATTAAGGTTCAGATCCTTCCTTGTGTGAAAGCAAGTTTCCTTCCAGATGATGTAATCTCAGGAAAAGAAAACTCTTCCATGGAGTGATATTGAATTTAGGTAAAATTTCTTTAACACTGTGACGGAGGGTAGGCAGGACAGAACACACAAAGCAGATGACCAGCACAGAATACCCCTTCTGGAGTGGCCCAGTCAGAGTCCTGACCTCAACCCGATTGAAATGCTATGGCATGACCTTAAGAGAGCAAATCACACCAGATATCCCAAGAATATTGCTACACTGAAACAGTTTTGTGAAGAGGAGTGGTCCAAAATTACTCCAGGTCGTTGTGCAGGAAAGATCTGCAACTACAGGAAACATTCGGTTGAGGTTATTGCTGCCAAAGGAGGGTCAACCAGTTATTAAGTCCAAAGGTTCACATACTTTTTCCTCCCTGCACTGTGAATGTTTACATGTTATGTGCAATTAAACCATGGCGACATCTAATGTTTGTGTAGTATTATGTTCAGAAGACTGTGTTCTTCTATTGTTGTGACTTAGATGACGTTCAGAGCACATTTTCTGCCCAATTCATGCAAAACTCCACGTAATCCCAAGGGGTTCACATACTTTTTCTTGCAACTGTATATCTATATAGATATAGATATATAGATATATATATATATATATAAATTCCAGCAAAACTCAAGGTATATTTTTAAATAAGATAGGTTACAAAGAACATAGCTATGCTGCTATGTATTGTTTAGTTTCTATAGAAGAATGGCTGGCTCACAAATTTACACAACAAAATTAAAGTGTATCTATGGTAAAAATGTAAAATCATATATTAATTTACACATTTCAATTGTTTATAGTCTACTCCTATTAATCTGAACAATCTTAAAGAATATAAACATACTATTTAGGATCCCCTCACATTTACGTCTTATGAATTCTGTGACACGTAGTCACTGTGCCCTGTGAGTAGGCACTGCTGTGTCACACATTTCACAGAGCCTGTCTTCTGAACTACAGAGAAGCTGAGAGGAGGAGTTTCAGGAGGCGGAATCAGTACAGGGATCACAGCTTGAAGCTGCAAGATACCATGGGATATGTAGTCCTTACAAATTTAAATTAAATAGCAGAAGCTGCAAAGCATGAATCCAGGAAGTTGTGGAAGGAGACGACCAGTAGACAGGCTGTCAGTAGAAAAGTCTGAAATGTATCTAAACTAAGTGCAATAAGTTTTACCAACTCACAGCTATATGCATCACACTACAATGTCTATAAAAAGTCTTTCTTCCTACACTTGACATCTGAAAAAAATCTTTAATGAACTCCTCAGACTGTGTCATTTATAGACCATTGCTCTCTCCAAAAAGCACTTTGTATTTCATGGGTCATTGTGGCTCTGAGTGCCATTTTGCTGAATGATCTCTCTCCTGAACAGCTAGTGACCATCATGCCTAAATATATTCCCAAGAGCTACATTAAAGTGGAAATAAACTCCAGCTGGACACTTATACTAAAGCATACCTGTAGATTCAAGGAATATCTACCAAACATGCACCTTTTAGGAGATATTCAGTGTACCTGCAACCGATGACTTCACCGGCGCATTCACTCCAAAGGAACAACATACACATGCCATTCCTTCAGAGCTCTGTGCCGTGACCCAGACTCCCACTCACATGCGCCGGAGTGACATCTTCTTGGCTTGGCCAATCAAGCCGCCAGAGCTCGTGAACCCAGAAGGAAGACCAGGTTAAGATGGAAGCCCTGTTAGTGGTGACAGGGTGCCACTGAAGGACTTCTTTCTAAGGTAAGTTTTTCATAATGTGCTAGTATGCAACGCATACTATCACATTATGCTATTATTTTGCAGGGGAATTTTTTTTTGGGTGGCTTACTACCAATTTAACACTTAGAAAAGTATCAGCAAATCCTTCATCATGGAGAAAATCCACCTGTTGAGATAGAATGAGATATGAACTGAGCTTGTCAAAAGGCTACTACCTGGACAATATCACCTATTAACTCCTAACTGAAATCACAGGGAAGAACAGTAATACATTTTTCCGCTTCATTTCATATCTCTGCATCATGTAGACAGCATTGGTTGACTATGACTTTGAACCTTTATGGAAAATTTCCTTGGTAATTGTCTTTTCTTTTTTACTTAAAAATGCATGCCACAAAATCATGATGAGGTTGCTCACACACGCACATATGCAGTTGTAGACTATCTTTCTTAAGGACAGAAGCATTCTAAAGGCTGGCCATACACTAGTAGACTTAAATTTGAAAACATTTTAAGAACATTTGTTTGATTTTCAAACTGACAACAGTAATGAATACATTTAAAGGAACCGGGATGGTGTATGTATGTGTTTTATTTTTCGGAAAAATCATTAGTTCCAAAATGGAATGTTAAAAGCAAATGAGATTTTTAAATAATTTCAAACAACATTTGTCATGTCATTGAATATACTGAGAATTTGTAGTGAAGCAATGAATCAGATAGATTTATCAGGGATTTTTATTATTATACAGGATTTATATAGCGCCAACAGTTTGCTCAGCGCTTTACAATATACCAGGAGACAATACAGCAACAATACAGTTCAATACAAGAGAGATAGGAGGGCGCTGTATCCTGGATTGTTCTAGGACTATTATAACGTGTCGGGTAGGTGAGCTCCAATGTCATTCCAGTGGGTAGGGGATATATACATATATGTACAGTGTGTGTGTATATATATATATATATATATATATATATAAGTGTATATAATTATTATACAGTATTTATATAGCGCTAAAAGATTTGCTCAGCGCTGTACATTATAGTGAGGGACAGAACATGAGACAATACAGTAACAAAACAAAACACGAGGGGTTCAAGGGCCCTGCTCTTTCGAGCTTACAATCTAGGAGGGAGGGGATAGTGGTACAGGAGGAAGTGGCTGTGGGGGATGGAATGGTAGGAGGAGTGGAGGAGATCGGCTGTTAGGTGAGGGCGGGGTAGGCTTCCCTGAAGAGATGGGTTTTCGGGGTACGCCTAAAGGTGAGGAGGGTAGGTGACAGCCTGATGGATTGGGGTAGTGAGTTCCAGAGGATGGGGGAAGTCCTGGAGAAGTCCTGCAGTCGGGCGTGGGAGGTGGAGACCAGGGAGCTAGAAAGTAGGAGGTTTTGTGAGGAGCGAAGATTACGGGTAGGGTGGTATTTGGGTATCAGGTCAATGAGGTAGTTTGGGGCAGCATTATGAATGGCTTTGTATGTCTGTGTTAGTAGTTTGAATTTAATGCGTTGGGCAATCGGGAGCCAGTGGAGGGAATGACAGAGGGGGGTGGCAGAAGCGGAGCAGTTGGTAAGGTGGATGAGTCTGGCCGCTGAGTTCAGGATAGACTGAAGCGGGGATAGTCTGCGATGAGGTAGGCCGGTGAGAAGAGAGTTGCAGTAGTCCAGACGTGAAATAATGAGGGAGTGAACGAGTTGTTTAGTAGTGTCTGGGGTTAGGAACGAACGTATTTTGGAGATGTTGTGAAGGTGGAGCCTGCATAAGTTTGCCAATGATTGGACATGGGGTTGGAAGGTCAGGTTTGAGTCTAGAGTGACACCTAGGACTTCGGCTTGTGGGGTGGGACTGATGGTGGCGTTGTTGGTCGTGATAGAGAAGGTGGGGGGGGTCATGGGCTAGGGGGAAAATCAGGAGCTCGGTTTTGGAAAGGTTCAATTTGAGGAAATGGAGCGACATCCAGTCTGATATGCCGTTCAGTAGGTGGGTGATACGGGCGGAGACTGAAGGGGTGAGGCGAGGGGTGGAGAGGTAAATTTGCATGTCATCGGCGTAGAGGTGATAGTTGAAGCCGTGGGAGTGTATCAGTTTGCCGAGGGAGGAGGTGTAGATGGAGAAGAGAAGGGGCCTGAGGACAGAGCCTTGGGGGACCCCAACAGAGAGGGGGAGAGAGCTGGAGGTGGTAGCGTTATAGGTAACGCTGAAGGAGCGTTGGGATAGATAGGAGGAGAGCCAGGAGAGAGCAGAGTCTCTGATGCCGAGGTAGTGTAGTTTATTAAGGAGGAGGGGGTGGTCGACTGTGTCAAAGGCCGCGGAAAGGTCGAAGAGTAAGAGGACTGAGTAGTGGCCATTAGCTTTGGTGGGTAGCAGGTCATTAGTAATTTTGAGTAGGGCGGTTTCGGTGGAGTGTAGGGGATGGAAGCCAGACTGTAGTGGATCGAAGAGGTTGTTGTCAGTGAGGTGGGCGCTTAGGCGATTGTAGACTCAAGGAGCTTGGAAGTAAATGGCAGCAGGGAGATGGGTCTAAGGTTGTTCACGGAGGGTTTTTTGAGTATGGGGGTGATGTGCGCATGCTTTAGGGGGGAGGGGAATGCGACATCTACAGTCAGGTCCATAAATATTGGGACATCAACACAATTCTAACATTTTTGGCTCTATACACCACCACAATGGATTTGAAATGAAACGAACAAGATGTGCTTTAACTGCAGACTGTCAGCTTTAATTTGAGGGCATTTACATCCAAATCAGGTGAACGGTGTAGGAATTACAACAGTTTGCATATGCGCCTCCCACTTGTTACGGGACCAAAAGTAATGGGACAATTGGCTTTTCAGCTGTTCCATGGCCAGGTGTGTGTTATTCCCTCATTATCCCAATTACAGTGAGCAGATAAAAGGTCCAGACTTCATTTCAAGTGTGCTATTTGCATTTGGAATCTGTTGCTGTCAACTCTCAAGATGAGATCCAAAGAGCTGTCACTATCAGTGAAGCAAGCCATCATTAGGCTGAAAAAACAAAACAAACCCATCAGAGAGATAGCAAAAACATTAGGCGTGGCCAAAACAACTGTTTGGAACATTCTTAAAAAGAAGGAACGCACCGGTGAGCTCAGCAACACCAAAAGACCCGGAAGACCACGGAAAACAACTGTGGTGGATGACCGAAAAATTATTTCCCTGGTGAAGAAAACAACCTTCACAACAGTTGGCCAGATCAAGAACACTCTCCAGGAGGTAGGTGTATGTGTGTCAAAGTCAACAAATCAAGAGAAGACTTCACCAAAGTGAATACAGAGGGTTCACCACAAGATGTAAACCATTGGTGAGCCTCAAAAACAGGAAGGCCAGATTAAAGTTTGCCAAACGACATCTAAAAAAACCTTCACAGTTCTGGAACAACATCCTATGGACAGATGAGACCAAGATCAACTTGTACCAGAGTGATGGGAAGAGAAGAGTATGGAGAAGGAAAGGAACTGCTCATGATCCTAAGCATTCCACCTCATCAGTGAAGCATGGTGGTGGTAGTGTCATGGCGTGGGCATGTATGGCTGTCAATGGAACTGGTTCTCTTGTATTTATTGATGATGTGACTGCTGACAAAAGCAGCATTATGAATTCTGAAGTGTTTCGGGCAATATTATCTGCTCATATTCAGCCAAATGCTTCAAAACTCATTGGACGCCGCTTCACAGTGCAGATGGACAATGACCCAAAGCATACTGCAAAAGCAACCAAAGAGTTTTTTAAGGGAAAGAAGGGGAATGTTATGCAATGGCCAAGTCAATCACCTGACCTGAATCCGATTGAGCATGCATTTCACTTGCTGAAGACAAAACTGAAGGGAAAATGCCCCAAGAACAAGCAGGAACTGAAGACAGTTGCAGTAGAGGTCTGGCAGAGCATCACCAGGGATGAAACCCAGCATCTGGTGATGTCTATGCGTTCCAGACTTCAGGCTGTAATTGACTGCAAAGGATTTGCAACCAAGTATTAAAAAGTGAAAGTTTGATTTATGATTATTATTCTGTCCCATTACTTTTGGTCCCTTAACAAGTGGGAGGCACATATGCAAACTGTTGTAATTCCTACACCGTTCACCTGATTTGGATGTAAATAAGATCAAATTAAAGCTGACAGTCTGCAGTTAAAGCACATCTTGTTCGTTTCATTTCAAATCCATTGTGGTGGTGTATAGAGCCAAAAATGTTAGAATTGTGTCGATGTCCCAATATTTATGGACCTGACTGTATATATATATATATATATATATATAGAGAGAGAGAGAGGGGCAGGGTTTGCACTTATACATACGTGTGCAGGGCTCCTGAATATCAATTGTGAGCGGAGAAACTATTTTTTTTTTCTCCAGCTTTTGCTATTCCCAGATTGGGTTTTGGGAGTTTGGAGATTTCAAAGAGTTTTGGGAAGGAAGAAATCTCCAACCCAGTGATCAGGTCTTGCAGGAGACTGTACCCTTGACAAAAGGGTGAGATCTCTGAAATGCGTTGCCATCCACTGTGATGTCACTCTGTCTCTGTCCAAGGAGCCGCTCTAGGCAAGGCAATAGACATCACTGGCTGCCACCTGTATTGGCAGGTTGGTCACTTATGTACAGAAGTCTACTGACAGATTTCCACTGATGTAATCCTGGGGTCCATCATTCTTCTGCTGTGCTCATTTGCTGGACATGAATATCCTTGATGTTAATGTGCTAAATTTCTATAAAATGATGTTACTATGGCTTTACTCACTTCTGTGCTCTCCCATTGTTTTTTCTTTCATATTGCTAGGTTATGTTTGTTTCCTAGTGTGGTTTGATTGGGTGGATAGTTGTTACTAATTAATACTCTGGGGTTGATTTACTAAAGGCAAATAGGCTGTTAATTTTGCAAACAAATTTGCCCTAGCGCTTAGTGAATGAGGATTAGTTCTGTTGACTTCCATCATCCAATCATGTGCAAAATGCTGTTTTTATTATTTTCCCTGCACATAATTTGGTATTCGTTGCAAAAGTGAAATTTCACTACATTCACTAAGTCTGTGAGAAAATTCCCTTGCACAGTGAACAGCCTTTAGTAAATCAACACAAATGCTAATGAGCTTCTTTGATCGATCGTATATGAGTGGCCATGTTTCCGGAGCCATCCAATCATCCGTGTCTTTGTCGACTGGTATCCAATCAGGAACCAGCTGGTCTTAGATAAACCTCCCCGGATATGGCGGTCGTCACTTCCTGAAGACGCCGCTAAGCGAAACGTACTTCAAAGCGTCATTAGGTCACTTTCGGGTCTGGGAATATCCAAGTAGAGTGAAAACAAGGCTTGGAGTGCATGGCAGCCATTTTAGAAATCTTACATGCTGGAAACACTGGTGCCGGTCTATAGGCACCTGTACATGTGAGTGCAAAATTAGCATTTCTGTGTAATTATTGTTTCTTAATTAAAATACTACACTTAGAGAGCTATTTACTCGTTTGATTCATTTAATGGCCGGCTGCATTCCAGTGGGAGGAATATCTTTAAAGCATCTATAAAGCATCTTATTGGAAGGCATATTGTGATCCTTTACATTTGGCTATCATTAATAAATTTTCAAAGAGGAAAAAAGGAGAACATACCAAGAGAGGGTGGTCCCCTATAAAACCAAAGACGTATTTGACCACCGTAACTGGGGTCAAAAGATCTGTTGAGCGAGCCATTCACATTATACGTTTGTTAGCATGCGGTGCAGATACAGTCAGACCCAGGGGCGGACTGAGAACTCATGGGGCCCCCGGGCAATGGGGGATCATGGGGCCCCTGTGTTCTTGCCCAAACTCAAAAAAGCCTATGAAAAAGGTACCAGGGGCATCTCATGCGGCCCCCTACTGACCCCGGGCCCTCAGGCAGTGCCCGAGTTTACAAATGGTCAGTCCGCCCCTGGTCACACCTGGTTTCTGTTTTGATTTGGGACAGACATAAAAAGCTGCAAAGATTGTCACTTCATATATGGACATTTTTCACCATTCACTTATATATGTTATATATTGATAATATCGGTTTGCAATTGTATGGAGTTACCAGATTTGGTCCATGCACTGGGAGGCATGTTCCAAATTTGAGGTACTTTATATAGGGATTTTTGGTTTCACAAACTGCATTTTCATTTGGTATGTTCATTTTGACATAATGTAGCGCCCGTCTATTCTATTCTAAATTTAGTAAGTCAACCCCTCTAAATTTAACTGCATCTAAAAACAAAAAAAGAGAATTAGATTTCTTTAAAAGATAATGGAAAGCACGTCTCTACACGTATAATATTTCTCCATGACTTTTTTTTATTTTTCTTTCCCTCTTCTGCTACTTCAATTTTCCGAATAAGTGTACATCAGCTTAACTTATTCCCTTGCCAGTGCTAATTCTAAGGATGGATGACTCCATGCCGATTCCATCTAAACCCCCTCATTAGGTGCCGGGGATTTTGGGAGGACGGGCTTTTATCCAGGCAGCTGCAGAATGTGAAATGCTTGTGACCACCAGTGATTGGAAATAGACCTCCAGGCCTCATTTCAGCAGATGAAAGTGATGCAATGCCATATGAAGTGTGCGTATTTCTCCTGCTGCTTCATCAGAGCAGAAAAATAAAAACAGCTGAAATGGAAATCCTACACAGCCAAGCACACCTTAAATAAAACAGAAGACAATTCATAATGAGATTTTGGTATGATAAAACTGGAAATGAAAAAAAATAAGATGATTTGTAGGATCTGTTTGTAGCCTTACCACTTAAATCAATCCTAAACCCTGTAATTATTCCAAATGGCACATCATTTCAGTGTGGTTAAGGCTCCATTAACCTTTACAGCTTTAAGTGCAACGTTTGATTAATATGAATTCTATGTCCACGTTTGCTTTCCATTTTCAACCATTGGCCCTTTATTTTCATCTCTATGAAATCTTCTCTGAGCCCTGCCATGCCTCTTGTGGGCTTACACGTTGGGTTTATGGGTTTTATTATATTCAGAACTGTTTTCACTAAAGCAATGAGCAAACTGCAGTGACCACAGACATCAATTAAAATTCTTCATTTACTGATTCAATTTCAGGGAACTGAAATGTAATTGATTACTATGGGGTACTTCATTACATCTTTTATCCTTGCTTTGCCTTTGAAATATTTCGGCAAGACTGGCACTGTCACCATATACACATAGAAATATAGAAGAGTAACAGCAGAAAACAACCAAGTGGTCCTTTGAGTCTGTCACATTTTTTTTTTTTTATTGTCAGTTATTTTGGGCATAGATCTATGTTTAACCCAACCATGTATGGGAATATGCTGCTGTCACAATATACACATTGTATGTTTGAACAATCTGTTTGGGTGAAAAAAAAAACATTTTTATCCGCTACTTCTTCCATCTAGAAACATATAACCATAGAAGAGTGGTGGCAGAAAAAAGATCAAGTGGTCCATCATATCTTCCCCATTTTTTTATATCTACTGTATACATACTTTTTATTTTTTTGTCTGGAGTATAGATCTATGTTTGATACAAGCATCTGTGAGGGACGCAAAATCGCTGCCACTAATATGTGACGATCTCATGATCGCTGTCACCAATATGTGACGAACGTGGCATCAGACCCCAGCCCTTCGCACCAAACTCGTGACCGAAGGACTAGCCAATCTAAAACCGAGATGTCACGTGCGTAACAATGCCACACCCAGCTGCACCCTGCACAACGATTTTCCAGCTAATTGGACCACAATCTATGTACCGGCAGCCTGAACTGGGTCAGGTTAATTACGCAATTAACCCTTCACACTGCCACCACCTCCTTTTTGTACAGAGAAAGAGGAAACTCGGCAATATCAGCTATAACACTATAATGACTGAGATAATCATCTGTATAACACGGCCACCGCAGGCCGGTTATACAGTGGGTTAAACAAACACAGTAGCGCTCTTTTTAGAGGCAGGAATTCGTAAATTGCAATAAAGAGCTATAGAAACAGTTCAACACTTTCAGAAGGAAAGATTTATTACTAATAGGTCAAACGGGTGCAATAAAAATATTTGCATAAAAAAGATGTAACCAATATATACAGTATATAAGTATACAGAGAACAATAGCACAGCAAAGAGATAATAGAAAGGAGGTTAAATGGTTAAAGTACTTGCCAAAGTCCTGAGTTAGCAGATCAAGTGTCAGAGCAAAAGGGCACGGGTCTCCCCAGGTGGTCCTGATGTTAAAAGGGGGAATTCTTCAACTCTTCTCTTGACATCCCATTTTGTAGTTACCTCAACAGGGGGTGTCTCTAAAGTCAAGGACCAATACCCCGTTTAGGGAGGGATTGTCTGGGCGTAGGCCTAAACTAGAGCCAAAATCTCTTCTAGTTCATACTTTGGCTCATAACTTTCCATATGCGTAAGTGACACTCCACCCGCGGGTAGATTATTATGCAGACACTTCTGAGGATTGATTAGATATGAATTATGAAATTCTACACTGCATGGTTCATGAGATCTACTGTTCTGCTTTCCTATGTATTCCAACCACGGAGAGTGACCTATCAAAATATTCGTCTCCTCTTGGCCAATCTGACGATATGCCTGTTTTTTATTTAAGTCTCTCATATTCCAAGATAGGAGACATAGGGAAAAATGGATTTTTAAAAAGGTTATCTGGTTCAATGTCTTTTGAACTACTGGGAAGGCTGCGTTATCTTTTTACGAGGTGTTAAATTGCACAGGTTCTTTGGACAGCAAGGCACTTTGTGGCTCCCTGCTGGGCTCTGGCCTGTGACACTTTTAACACACACACACATGCTGGCCAAATGTCGCTGTGACTCTCAGAGAGGGAGGGGGAGGGAGAATTCTTAACAAAATGGAGGGTTGGAGCAAAGTGGTTGAACCGTGTCCATCTAAATGTGTACGCTTGCTACAGCATCAACTACTTTTTCCGTCAAATAATATTTTCTAGGATTAATTTTTAACTTTCCTTCTGCTTGTTGGAGGTCATGTCCCCGTGTTCTTGATCTTGGCTTCATATTGAAAATACTGCACTCCTGAACCGTATTCACACCTTGCTGTATTTAAAGGTTTCAGTCATGTCTCCCCTTTCCCTTTATTCCAGACTGTACATATTAAGTTCCTAAAGTCTCTTCTGATATGTTTTATCCCTCATTTTGTTGCCTCATCTCTGAACCCATTCCACCACTCACAGTCCACTTAACTTTTGTTTTTTTTGTTTTTTAAGGGTCATTGTAAACTCCTAGAGGAGTTTAGCGTTTTGCCTGTAGAAGCAACTGATGTAATTCTATGTTCATGCACATCAGGTAGTCTAGAGGCATATTTCAAGCTCATTGTTTAGAGTAATAAAAAAAACCCCTCTGTTTTGCATTTTTGAGAATGGTTTTCTGGCAGAAAAAAAAACCCGCTAAAAACTCTGAAATGCTGCTAAATGCTCCTAAGCGCTCAAAATTATCTTTTTTTTTTTCTGCCAAGTGGTCTGGCGTATATATAAGTCAGTGTGCACGGACCTTAAGGGTATCTTTTGCACTTTACACACATGACTCCTTGCACACAGGGCCAACCTGCTGCAGGGAGTCCTTCCCAGAGTTTTAGGGCACCCAAGAGGGACATTTGCAGAATCCAGTTCTTCTGCAGGCAGCCCATAAAACTCTACAGCAGTCTGCAGGTGGACAGGCAGAACACTTTACCAAGTAGTATTGCTTGGTACGGCTTGCTACAAGGCTCTGCCCTGTTCATTTGCAGCCTGCTATAAACTTTGACAGGCTGTTTCCATGGGGCTGGATGCTACACCTGCCTGTCCCACATCTTAACCACTTCCATACCGGGCACTTTTACCCCCTTCCTGCCCAGGCCAATTTTCAGGTTTCAACGCTCTCACACTTTGAATGACAATTGCGCGGTCATGCAACACTGTACCCAAACTAAAATTTTATCATTTTCTTCACACAACTAGAGCTTTCTTTTGGTGGATTTAATCACTACTGGGGTTTTTATTTTTTGCTAAATTAACAAAAAAAGACTGAACATTTTGAAATAAAAACACGTTTTTCTTTGTTTCTGTTATAAAAGTTTGCAAATAAATAATTGTTGTTCATAAATATAGGCCGAGATGTATTCTGCTACATTTCTTTGGTGAAAATAACCCAAATTAGTATTTATTATTTAGTCTTTAGGAAAGTTAGAGTTCACAAACTATGGTATACAGTTGCAAGAAAAAGTATGTGAACCCCTTGGGATTACATGGAGTTTTGCATGAATTGGGCATAAAATGTGCTCTGAACGTCACCTGTTTTGGGTTTACTGGTTTCAAGAAGCACTGTCTGATGTGAACCATGCCTCGAAGAGCTCTCAGAAGACCTACAATCAAGAATTGTTGACTTGCATGAAGCTGGAAAGGGTTACAAAAGTATCTCCAAAAGCCTTGATGTTCATGTGTCCATGGTAAGACAGACTGTCTACAAATGGAGAAAGTTTAGCACTGTTGCTACTCTCCCTAGGCATGGTCGTCCTGAAAAAATGACTGCAAGAGCATAGCGCAGAATGCTGCATGCGGTAAAGAAGAATCCCAGAGTGTCAGCTAAAGACCTACAGAAATCTCTGGCACATGCTAACATTTTTGTTGACACATCTACAATAAGGAAAACATTAAACAAGAATGGAGTACATGGGAGGACACCACGGAGGAAGCCATTGGGGCTGCTTTGCTGCCTCAGGGCCTGGACGGATTGTCATTGATGAGAAAATGAATTCCAGAGTTTATCAAGACATTTTGCAGGAAAGCGTACGACCATCTGTCCGCCAACTGAAGCTCCACAGAGGATGGGTGATGCAACAGGACAATGACCCAAAGCATACAAGTAATTCAACAAAACAATGGCTGCAACAGCACAGAATACGCCTTCTGGAGTGGCCCAGTCAGAGTCCTGACCTCAACCCGATTGAAATGCTGTGGCATGACCTTAAGAGAGCGATTCACACCAGACATGCCAAGAATATTGCTACACTGAAACAGTTTTGTGAAGAGGAGTGGTCCAAAATTACTCCAGATCGTTGTGCAGGTCTGATCTGCAACTACAGGAAACGTTTGGTTGAGGTTATTGCTGCCAAAGGAGGATCAACCAGTTATTAAGTCCAAAGGTTCACATACCTTTTCCTCCCAGCACTGTGAATGTTTACATGTTATGTGCAATTAAACCATGGCGACATCTAATATTTGTGTAGTATTATGTTCAGCAGACTGTGTTCTTCTATTGTTGTGACTTAGATGACGTTCAGAGCACATTTTATGCCCAATTCATGCAAAACTCCACGTAATCCCAAGGGGTTCACATACTTTTTCTTGCAACTGTATATCTGAAAATTGATTAATCCTGAAGTACTGACGGCCAATCTAATTTCTTGAGGTCCAAGAATATCAGAACAGTACAGATATCCCCTAAATGACCCCTTTTTGCAAAGTAGACAGTCTGACGTATTTCATAAGAGGCATGGCGAGTTTTTTGACGTTGAAATTTTTTTGTCATAATTTTTCGGAAATGAAGAAATTAAACAAATGATTTTCATAATTTTTTTTTTTACATACTTTCACCAGTGCAGTACAGCGTCATCATATAACTGGCATCGCGGTGATCAGGGACACTGACTGGTGACAGTCCGAAAAAATTTAATTACATTTTTTATTACATTTTTTTTCTCTTTTTTTTAAATTTTATTTTTCATATTTCACTATGACCAAAGTAGTATAATGTTACCATAGTAACATTGTACTACTTTGGGGAAGTGATCAATATATATATTTTTTTTTACACAATTTGCTTACAGCAAAGAATTACTTTTATTATAAGCAGGCATTTACCTGAATGAAATCTATTAATTCAGGGGTTTTTTTTGTGCTTAGCTGTGATTTGCTCACGGCTAATCACATGACACAGTTAGGCTGTGATTGGCCCAGCTTGTGCATGTGATCGCTGTGACCATTCACATCTAGACACACTTGTATACAATGGATGGCATGAAAGGAAGCCATCCATTGTAAACAATTGTCATGTGACCTGCTGTGATTGGTCACAGCAGGTCACATGGTACTGACATCGGGGCCGGTACACAGATCTGTCATCGGCTGTGTCCGAGGTACGCGGCCGGTGACAGATCGCGCCGCAGCGCGGCCCTGCAGGCACGCGCAATGCGCATGCCTGAAAGGACACCATATGGCGTCCACCCGGAGGGACGAGCTGTTCGCCCGGCCGCAATCTGGCTATAGGTCGGGTGGCAACTGGTTAAAGTGCTGGTAGGGACACCCTACCCTACCAGATGGACGGCCCCGTGTGCAGGGGGCCTAAGGAGCAATCTTGTGTGCCTTATCATCAGCACAATCATATTGCCTAAAACACTTTCAGGTTTTCATTGCTGTCTGTGTCCCTGTTAGGGAGATTCACTCTCTCTATTTTCCCGGTGACTCTTATCACCAAAAGAGAAATAAAAATTCCAAATTTTGGGTGGTCACCAGAGCCAAGTGCAGATCTAGCCTGTCCAATATGGGGGTGCAAAAAAAATGCCTGGGGGGGCAGAGGATGGAAGATCAGCAGGGCAGTGTTCAAGGGGTTAGCAGGGCAAAGCACAGGGTCAGCATTATGTAGGGCAGTGTACAGAGGTCATTAGTTTGTAGGGCAGTGTACAGAGGTCATTAGTTTGTAGGGCAGTGTACAGGAGACAACAGAGCGGAGGACAGGGGTCACTGCTGGCAGGGCACTCAGCAGAGCTCCATCTCCCATCCCTGTATTGTACACAGCCTGAGCATTGGCAGCAGAGCTCCTCCAGGGAAGGACAGGGACATGGTACAGACAGCCTTCCTCGCCCCGCTGGGCCCCCTGCTGACCAGATCATCGATTTAGCTTGGCAGTACATTTACAAAGCTGCAAGGGGAGAGCAGCTCTCTGCAGTATGGTTCAGTGGGAGGGGGGGCACAACTAAAATCTGGGGGGCCATAGCCCTCCCCAGCACCCCCCTAGATCCAGCCATGACCAGCACAGGAATTTTTTAATGAGGACAGTACTTCTGGTGACCCTGGTGGCTAACAGGGATTTCCTTTCACTTCCTCTTGTGGCTATGGGACAGAAAGTGAAGCAAAATCTCAACTGAAACACAAGTGCCAAAAAATGGTAAAGTTATAACCCTCCCTTACTCTATAAGAATGGGGAAAAAAAGTTTGCCTTTAGTTCTACTTTAACCACTTGCCCTCCAAGAAGATTCAAGATCAGGCCATTTTTTGTATACGGCACTGTGCTACTTTAACTGACAACTGCATGGTCATGCAACACTGCACACAAATGAAATTTACAGTATATCGTTTTTTTCAAACAAATAAAGCTTTCTTCTGGTGGTATTTGAAAAAAGACCTAAAACTTTGAAAAACATAGATTTTTTACTTTTTGCTACAAAACATATTCAATAAAAAAAAACAAAAAGAATAAAATGTCTTCATAAATTTGGGACAAAATGTATTCTGCTACATGTCTTTGATAAATAAAAAAAAATCCCAATAGGTGTATATAAAGTGGTTTGCATGAAAAGTACAGCGTTTACGAACAATGATATATATATTGGAATTTTTATTTATTTATTTTTCATACTAGTAATGTTGGCGATCAGCGCCTTATAGCAGAATTGCGATAGTATGGCGGGCTTTCTGACACTGGGGGGGGAACTGACTAACTGCTACTGACATCACCAGTGACACCAATACAGTGACCAGTGCTAATAAAAAGCACTGACACTGTACTAATGACACTGGGCAGGAAGGGGTTAACATCTGGGGCGATCAAAGGGTTAAGGGTGTGTTAGGGAGTGCTTTTACTGTGTACTGTGCAGGGCTGTCTTAATGCATGGGCCCTCCTGGGCACTGCACGTGGGGCCCCATGATAATCTTCCATTACATCATACTTGACAGCTGTCCCAGATTTGCCGGGACTGTCATTCTTTTTACTAAGCTGTCCCGCGATGGCCCGGGCAGTGCCCCAGAACCTGTACTGTGCCACCCTGATCTCAGAATTGTACCCTCCTGACTTCCGCTGTACTGTACCTTTCTTCATCCCCCCCAGCACTCCCGTACTGTGCCTTTTTATGTTGATTAGTCTTTAATTAAATGAATGTTTTCTTATTGTTTAAAATCAATTTTATTGACAGTTCTAATAGATCATTCAGTTTCATTCTATCCACTATTTATACATTAATTCTTGAGAGCAAGTATGTAAATTGTGGCAGGCTGGTAGGGGTCCCAGTGCATTACTATGCTCAGGGGCCCATGATGCTATTAGGATGGCCCTGGTGTTTGGTGTGGTGTTTTACAAGGGAAGTGATGATTTTTATCTGCCTGCTTTGCAGGCAGACAAAAACCAGCACGTCCGTGCTGACAGGAAAGAGATCTTGTTTACATTCACAGTGTTGTTTACATTCACAGATCTCTCTCCTGTCAGTTGCTCTACTGATCGCTGGGTCCTGGCCATGAATTGCTGTACTCGGTGATTGACATGTACAGGAGCAAATGACAGCGTGGGTACACAGGCACATGTGTCCCCTACCCAGAAGTGCAGAATCACACACACAGACACACATAGATATATATATATATATATACATATATACATGATTCTGCACAGAGCGGCCCCCATTAGCAGTAAAACTGCTATAGGGTAGTGGACAAGTGGTTGAAGTAGAACTGGAAGCAAAACTTTTTTCATTTTGGATAGAGTAAGGGAGTGTTTAGCCCCTGTCGTTTTTTGCAATCTGTGTCCCATTGGGTAGATTTCCTTTCATTTCAGGAATAGGGGCTAAATCTTCCAAAGGGAACACTAGTACTGCTGCCCTGGTGACAACCAGAGACTTCTCTCACTTTGAAGGGATAGATGGCCATAGGACAGGAAGTGAAGGGAAATCTTCCCAATTGGACACAGATGGCAAAAAGAAACTCGATAGGGGTCATAGTCCTGCATGCCTGCCACATTAGAACGCTGTGTGGGTTGGTGCAGTGTGGTCCGGCACAGGAATAACACAGAGTCCGGTTGCAGAGAACGAAAACTTGTATTGAAGGAATTACTCAACTTTACAAACAGACCAGTGGGAAGAGCACCCTACTCAGCAACACTCCCAGTTCCATGCAGCTGGAGATACAGCAGGTTCAGATACACCACAGCATCTGTCTCACAGGGTGGAATGTGACCTGGATCCATTGGTTTCAATGGGGAGGCTTCCAAAAAGGGTGGTATATCCTTAGCCTATTCCTACTTGTCTGGAACCTTTCCCTGCCGCTGATCAATTTCCCTATCAGAGCGATGCTTTTTCTATGCACTATCCAAAATGCCTCCAAAACCTGGGGGCCAGGACCTAAAATGGCTCTGTTGACCCAAGATGGCCACCAGGGGTCACCTGGATGCTGTGTAGCCAACCAGAATGCTGCCTCAGAGACCCAGGAAATCATAGAGAAATCAGGTTTCCCTTTCCAGCTGCAGTAACGCTCCTGTTGAGCGCCACCTGCACTGGAGGAAGCAGACTGCACCTGCCTACACTTACAGTTGCAGCATCCCCATAGAGAAAACTAGGCTGCCAGTACAAAGCTTTAGGTGGCTCCAGCTGCAAAAACAAGGTTCTGGTTCACTCTGTATGGGCCACCGCACTAGTGTGAATGAGGCCTCCTCTCTTACGCTGTCCTAAATGAAAAAATAAAAATACTTTCCGCTTTAATCTCACAACAAATATTTTGCCCAGTGATTATCAAGTCAACATCTTAATAGAACAGTACATAGGCTGCTTGTACAGATACTTTAGGGTCCAGTACCACTTAGCAAACTCTTGTGCAGGATAGGGAATGGGCTCTCAAGCAGAAAGTTGTAGACCAGAAAAAAAGAGAAATAAAAAAAAAAATTATATATATATATATATATCTGGCATAAAATCAATCTCAATTGGAGCAACTGGCGGCAGAAATAGTTTCTTACATAGGAATTGAAGAATATGTCTGTCTCGAAATCAAGTCAGTCAGCTATCAAGTTGTCAGTAAAAACTTGTGGCAGACCAGCACTTTATCGGAGATTTAATAACATTTCTCAAAACATTAAAGCGCATTTGACAGACTGCTAATGTGTTTCGAAAGCCGCACAAGGTGATTTTTCCTGCCATTTACGCCAACTAAGCTTAGCATACTTCTCTATCCAATACAAAAATACACTAAGCCTAATGGCGCAGTTAACAACAGATTGCTAGGTGTATTCATTAAGTAATTTTGGCCTTCTGTAATGGCTCCTAGATTTGTTACTGAACATTGATCCTTGGAAACGAGAGTTTCCGCATTAAGGTTTGCAAGGTTTTTCCTAAATCCCTAACTTGGAGCAGGCTGTTTTTCTTTGGATTTACACACGGCTGTGTTGATTTTAAAGAGCTAATTTTACTAAAGGTTAGAGGTAGGAAATGTTCCCTGAGCTCAAATTTAAAAGGAAAATGTTTTTTTACTTGCAAAATTAGAAGATTATAATGATCACAGCTTCCTTTAGTGGTCGCTAGGGATTCCTTGCGCTCTGTTTGATTGACCTCCCATATAATGGTGGCTGGATAGGTCTGGTTCTAATGTCACTTGCCAGCACCAGGACATCTTTTTAGTCTGTAGAGAGCTTGTTCACACTGGCCACCAATGTAAGGGGCATTTTTCCTACTGACCTTAGGGTTCCTGAGACCTGTAATTTTTTTCCAGGGTTCCTCTTGGGTAAAAAGGTTGAGAAAGGCTGCTCAGATAGAAAAGAGAGACAGTGGCGCCACTCTAATCCTTGTCCATTGGGTGCCCAAGGCTGAAGCCCCCCCCAGGAAAAAAAAAAATATCTACGGCCCTGTGATAAAAGGGGACTTTTTAACTGCTAATTATAATAAAGATCATTCTGGATATAGACTAGTGGGTTGGCAATTCTGTCATTTCCTATCTTTGAAGATTTCTACAAGGACCACCTGTAAGGCCCCTCAATGACTGAGAGCTTCTAACTAAACACATGAATGAATACAAAGGGCACATTCCTATCAAACCCTCTACCTAAGGAGTCCATTGCTCCTTCTTTGTTTTATTATACAGATTCCTATTCCTATCTGTGTCGCTGTTAGAGAGATTCATCATCATCATTATTTGTCCTGTTGGCCATTGTAACCAGTACTTAAAGTAAGAAAAATTAAATTGTCACCAAAACAGGAATAGTGGGGAAGTCTTCAGATGCAGACATTTGTACTGTTGAACTGTTGAAGAGGGGATTTCCCCTCAATTTGTTGAGGTGGATGGAAATCACCCCAATAGGACACAGATGGCAATAATAAAAAACATCACATGGCTTTTAATTATTACCTACTCTATACAGTTTTTTAAATATGCTTTGACTTAGAAAGGCAAAACCCGTTTGATTGCCTTGGGCTGCTGCTATACTTTTCTCCAGTCTTTATTATCATGTTGTATGAGGTTGATTTACTTACACAGTAGAGCAGCCTTTCTCATAGAGGTAGTTTTGGAGTGCTAGAGCATCTACCCAGCTAAGAATATGGGGAGGACCGTGGGTAGATATATTAGTAGAAGGTCCAGGTGGGAATGTCATCCAAGTCAATCTTACATGGAGGGCGTATAGATGTATAGACTTGTATGAGGAGGCAGCCAGCTGTAAGAGCTTGTAGATACTCCTGTGCACAGATAGAAAAGAGACACATTTTAGCTGTTTTTAATTTGCTGGGAGCTAATTTACTTTTCATGTTTCAGACCCTTCTGTAGGAAAATTTGAGTGTATGTGGAATGGATGACTTAAGGTGGGGATCCTCCATGAGGATTCCCCGGTGTTTACGCAAGATCTGTTCCATTTTAAGGTGGTGCGTATGAAATTGTGTTGTGTGGTTGGGGTGGTTGGTATTAGGGGACATTTTAGTAGCTTGAGAGGTGGTAAGATAGGGAGAATGCTTCTTGAACTAATTGTTTGGGGTAGCCTTTTTCCAGAAATGTTTGTGTCAGCAGCTTACCCTCCATGGCGTAATCTTCCTCACGTGTATAATTGTGTCTGAGTCTGCAAAATTGACTTTTGGGGATATTTGATATCCATCTGGGATCATGCCTGCCATAGGCTTGGTGTAATTTTTTGCGTATATAGAAGTGTCTGTGTGACTGTCTGTCTGAGTTCTAAGTCCAAAAACATTAAAGTGTTACGGTCGCTCACAGATGTGTAAGATAAATGCGTTAGGATTGCAGTGGCTAAGGAAGGAATCAACTTCATCTTGTGTGCCGTCCCAGATGATGACAATGTCCAGGTCCCCCCCCATCTCCCCATTCACTTTACCTTACTCACCCTCCTGAGTGTCATTATACCCTTCTCATCCATAATCCAAACCCGTTATATCCTATTTATTTATTTCAGGTACTTATATAGCACTGTCAATTTACACAGTGCTTTACATATATATTGTACATTCATATCAGTCCCTAACCCTCAAGGGGTGTACAATCTAAGGTCCCTAACTCACATTCATACATACACATACTAGGGACAATTTAGACAGGAGCCCATTATCCTACCAGCATGTCTTTGGAGTGTGGGAGGAAACCCACGCAGGCACAGGGATAACATGCAAACTCCAGGCAGGAGGTGCCGTGGCTGGGATTTAAACCAACGACCTGAGTACTGCCAGGTGGAAGTGCTAACCATTTAGCCACTGTGCTATCTCCAGGTTCACATATATTTCCATCTCTCTCTCTTTATTCTTATTTTATATTCATTATATAAAATATCCTTTATACTTTATTTATAAATTCTTTATATTTTTATTATTATTATTTTTTACAATCACTTTCTTTCCTTTTATTTTTTTATTTTTAATTTTTTTTATTTTTTCTTATTATTTACTCGTCATTTTATTTCCAGGTCCATCAGTTCTCTTTTTTTATATTTCAATAATTTTTATTGAGTTTTTTTAAGAACATAACAGAGTAAGGATATTCGGTTCATTGGGAAACATGTTAATACATCATAGTATTGAATGTTTACCCCACCAATTGGCTGGGGCTGATAATGGTTTATAAAGTATTAATATCAGAGGTACTCTTGGTTTCGTGTTGAACTTTGGTGAAGTGTATGGGGTGTTGAGGGGGTATTAAACCAGGAGGAATGGGAAGGAGGGTAGGAAAGGAGGGGGGTAAATGTAACGGGGTAGAAGAAGGAATACCAGTCTAGAGTTGGTGAGCAACTCAGTTTGTGTTTAGATTATCAAAATTGTACAGAGCAGTTCACAGTATGTGACCAGCGAGTCCATTGGGATTTGAATTTGTATTGGGTGGAGTTGTTAAAGGCAGATCTTTTTTCTATTTCACATTGGTAATTAAGGTCTGTAATCAGTGATGTGAGGGAAGGGGCAGTGGTGGTGTTCCATAATCCGGCAATACTGATTTTGGCTGCGAATAGTATATGGATAATGATAGTACGGGTGTTATGGGTAAATTTTTCAATCCCAATGTGCAGGAGTGCAAATGAGGGGTTTGGGGTTATTGATGTTTTGGATAGTTCAGAGATTAGCTGAAAGACACTGTTCCAAAAGGATCTAATCGATTTACAGGTCCATAGTATATGTAGTGTTCAACCTACGTCACCGCACTGTTGCCAGCAAGAAGAGGAGTGTTTTGGGTAGTAAATAGATAATTTGACAGGAGTTAGGTACCACTGGTGAAGGATTTTTAAGTATGATTCCCAGTGTGAGCTACTCTGGGAGGATTTATGGGTAGTGCTAAATGCTTTTTTCCCATGAATGTGTCTTAATTAGTTCTGAAAGGATTTTCTCCCAGTTAGTCAACCTCATACAATATGATAATAAAGACTGGAGAAAAAGTATAGCAGCAGCCCAAGGTAATCAGGTTTTGCCTTTCTAAATCAAAGCATATTTAAAACCCAAATGTTTAAAAAAAATTGTATAGAGTAGGTAATTATTACAAACCATGTGAGGGTTTTTATTATTGCCATCTGTGTCCTATTGGGGTGATTTCCCTCCACTTCCTCAACAAATTGAGGGGAAATCCCCTCTTCAACAGTTCAACAGTACAAATGTCTGCATCTGAAGACTTCCCCACTATTCCTGTTTTGGTGACAATTCAATTTTTCTTACTTTAAAGCGGAGTTCCACTTGCCCTGTCAAAAAATAAAAGTCAGCAGCTACAAAAACTGTAGCTGCTGACTTTTAAAAAACAGCCACTTACCTGTCCCTCGATCCCGTGGTGTGCCCCCTGCAGCCCGTTTCACCGGCTGTCCTGTAGAAAGCCGATAGCTTGCGGCTTCACAGCCAGGTACCCACTGCACAAGCGCGAGTAGTGCTGCACTTCATAAATGGTCCTGTAGTCTTCTGGGACCTGTCACATGTCCCAAAAGACTACAGGGAGGGAGGACACCTTCCGCTTCCGATTGCCTAGGCCAGTGATGGCGAACCTTTTTGAGCCCGAGTGCCCAAACTGCAACCCAAAACCAACTTATTTCTTTCAAAGTGCCAACACTGTAATGAAACCTGAATATCGAGCTTTTGGTTTAGAAAAAACAACTCGTACAGTAGTGCAAACTAATTAACAGTACAGGGATGACCAGAGACTGCGGACAGTACAGGGATGACCAGAGACTGCGGACACAGTACAGGGATGACCAGAGACTGCAGACACAGTACAGGGATGACCAGAGACTGCAGACACAGTACAGGGATGACCAGAGACTGCGGACAGTACAGGGATGACCAGAGACTGCGGACACGGTACAGGGATGACCAGAGACTGCAGACACGGTACAGGGATGACCAGAGACTGCGGACACGGTACAGGGATGACCAGAGACTGCGGACACGGTACAGGGATGACCAGAGACTGCGGACACGGTACAGGGATGACCAGAGACTGCGGACACGGTACAGGGATGACCAGAGACTGCGGACACGGTACAGGGATGACCAGAGACTGCGGACACGGTACAGGAGATGACCAGAGACTGCGGACACGGTACAGGAGATGACCAGAGACTGCGGACACGGTACAGGGATGACCAGAGACTGCAGACACGGTACAGGGATGACCAGAGACTGCAGACACGGTACAGGGATGACCAGAGACTGCAGACACGGTACAGGGATGACCAGAGACTGCAGACACAGTACAGGGATGACCAGAGACTGCGGACATAGTACAGGGGATGACCAGAGACTGCGGACACAGTACAGGGATGACCAGAGACTGCAGACACAGTACAGGAGATGACCAGAGACTGCGGACAGTACAGGGATGACCAGAGACTGCGGACAGTACAGGGATCACCAGAGACTGCGGACAGTACAGGAGATGACCAGAGACTGCGGAAAGCACAGGGATGACCAGAGACTGCGGACAGTACAGATGACTGCTGACCTTTGGGGAGGGAGGGGGAGCGGGTAGCTGAATTTGACAGGTACCCGCTCTTACTTCCGCGGAGTTGTTCTTTGATCTTACCTGTTCCTCTATCCAGCCGCGCGCTGTCTTCCCGGCTTCTGTAGTGTGGGCGCTCGTCAGACAGCCGGATGCCCAGTGCGCATGCGCGAGAAGCGCTGCGCTTTGTGATTGGTCCGGCGGCTTCTGGGATCTGTCATGTGTCCCAGGTACCGCCTTACCATTCACAAAGAGCACTGCTTCTTGCGCATGCGCACTTGGGACCCGGCTGTCACGCACACTACAGAAGCCGGGAAGACAGTGCGCCGCTGGATAGAGGGACAGGTACGGTCCCACTGCAGAGCTGAGCGGCCGGCCCGGTATTCTGACACGGCGGCGGTGGAAATACCGGACCGGCCGCTCTATATTCGCTCCATAAGACGCACTGACATTTTCCCCCCTTTTTTGGGGGAAAAAAAGTGCGTCTTATGGAGCGAAAAATACGGTATTCTCCTGGCGTGCCCACAGATAAGGCTCGGCGTGCCGGCTGTGGCACGCGTGCCACGTGTTCGCCATCACTGGCCTAGGCGATCGGACCGTAAGTGGGAGCAGGTACCTGTCAAATTCAGGTACCCGCTCCCCCCCTGCCCCCCAAAGGTGCCAATCCTTAATGGGGAGTGGGGGAGAAGTCCTTAAAGCGGAACTTCCCCTATTGGGTGGAGCTCTGCTTTAAGTACTGGTTACAATGGCCAACAGGACAAATAATGATGATGATGAATCTCTCTAACAGCGACACAGATAGGAATAGGAATCTGTATAATAAAACAAAGAAGGACCAATGGACTCCTTAGGTAGAGGGTTTCATAGGAATGTGCCCTTTGTATTCATTCATTAATTAGAAGCTCCCAGTCCATAGAGGGGCCTAACAGGTGGTCCTTGTAGAAATCTTCAAAGATAGGAAATGACAGAAGTGCCAACCCACTAGTCTATATCCAGAATGCTCTTTATTATAACTAGCAGTTAAAAAGTCCCCTTTTATCACAGGGCCGTAGATAATTTTTTTTCTTGGGGGAGGCTGCAGCCTTGGGCACCCAATGGACAATGAGTAGGCAGCGTGTCTGCCATGTTGTTACAAATGGTGGGTGTGTCAAGATCGGAAGGAGCTTAAAACGTGAAGCTATTCCCAGTGTGCACGGTAACATAGTCCTAGTACGCCATAAATATGATATTCCACCATTACATATTCTTTTATGCACACAACTTACCTAGAAAAAAAAATTCATTAGCAGTGACCTCTGAGCAGCCAGCATCTATTGTACAATATGGTATACATAGTGTAGGGGTCAGGTGTATGCCATATACAGCCTAATGTATGTAGTCCCCATTAGGCAGAACTCTACTGGCAGAAGCAAATCCCTTCAGCAAACAAGTGTAAAAGAAATAAGGGTGGCCAAGGGCCTCTCATTACACCAGTGCTGCAGATGACCTACTGTTGCCCATCAAGCTCACATACTCTGTTCTACCCAGGTGAGAGGTAGCCAGCAATGCTCTGGGCCTCCTTCTCAAACCTGGTGCAAAAGCATTCTCTAATCATAATCCATTGGGAGGCGTGATGTCAATGCAATCTTATCTGCAGCAGGGCATCCATTCAGCACTGGACCTGGAAACAAGTGGAGATCATTGATGTAGTGGTGTCTATTTCAGTGATTTCCAGCTTCCAGGGGCTTTGGTCAGGTATGGTATATACATAGTTACAACAAACATTGCTCCAAACAGGAACAGTATAATGTTGTATAAAATACCCATAGCTAGAATTCTTCTTTAAATTGCCCCTGAGTAACAGCACTGGTGTCAGTGGATGCTATTATAATCCCCAGAATTGGTGTCAGTGGCAGTAATAATAAGCCCCAACATGGTGTTGTTGGATGTAATAATAACCCCCTATTTTGATGCCAGTGGATGCAATAATAACCTCCAGCACTGGAGTCAGTGGATGCAATAATAACCTCCAGCACTGGAGTCAGTGGATGCAATAATAACCTCCAGCACTGGAGTCAGTGGATGCAATAATAACCTTCAGCACTGGAGTCAGTGGATGCAATAATAACCTCCAGCACTGGAGTCAATGAATGCAATAATAACCTTCAGCATTGGTGTCAGTGGATGCAATAAAAAAAACCCAATGCTAGTATTAGTGAACACATTAATAATACCCAGCATTGGTGTCAGTGAATGCAATATTAACCCACAGGATTTTTTTTTCACTTCTTTGTACAACACATATCAATCTATAAATTCTCAGTGTACACCTCTCATTGTCTATGATATGCAGCCATGGTAATTATAGTTTAATTATAGTTCCGACATGAACAAGAACAGATGCATACACTTCGTACAATAGAATACAAGTTGTTACATTCTTATCTAGTGTTTAGAAGTATCCCTTGAATGAATGACACCGCTCAACCTTTACTGGAAGCATCAGGTTCCACACCAGCTATTTCATTGCCAGGGGCAGAACAGGGGGTGTGTTTAATGATTGGCACAAACTGCGAAGCGGAAACTGCTGAGTCTGAGGAAGCATTAATCAGACTCTGTACATGCTGCAGATTAATGACATGCCAATGACACACTGTCAAGTGAATTCTCCTGATACACAGAGCCAGGAGGGATCAGTGCACATAGGAATGAGAAGATGATAGCCGCCACAGAGGCATTATCTGTATCATATATCAGGAGTTTACTATGCCATCTATGCCACTCATTGTCATTGTCCACTGTTCTTGGAAAACAGATTAAATATTCTGGCATGTAGCAGAATGAATACTAAATCCCTTGTTAACGGAAATCTAGAGTGAAAAGTATGGTGTCATTACTGATCTCTCCTAAAAAAAAGACTGTAATGCTTGTCCAGCGCTTTCAGTACTTTTTAAGTCACTGAGACTTTGTGACTTTCCTTCCTACTGTGACTTTCCTGGTCTGCATGCTTGTTCTAGAACAATGTCAAGTCAGACATTGTGACAGAGGTAGCCAGGCAAGTAGCATTTTAGGACAACATATACTGTCAGGGATCAGCAGCAGGGATGGCCATATCTGCATAGCTACACTTAGGAAACTGAGACCAGACTATATATCGTAAGTTACATTTATAAACAGTAAAACAAAGGACATCCAAACACCAGCAAACAGGAAACAGCAAACGTGAAGATGCAAGTGATGCACAACCATATAACAAAAAACCTAACTAACATCCTAAGCAAGTAACAGAAAGCCTAACAAACAAACTAACAATATAAAGTATGTACAAAATGAGGAACACAGATAAGCAGGATAATAACAGAGATGCAAGGAGAGGGAACCAGTACTGGGATCAGGACTAAGGGGAGCAGATGCAAGGCAGCAGGGTACAGGGCACAGGAAGCAGGGCAAGAGAAAGATCAGGAGCAGGGTCAGGATAAATAGGAAGTAGTATCTGGCAAGCAGAGCAAAACTCTGAACCTGGAGGTACTAGTATAGGGGGGCCTAAATACCCTCTCAGCAGCCAGCTTCAGGCAGAGACTGATTATTGGGGTTTACTGGATTACTAAGAGACAACCGACGGTGGACATCGGAACTACAATCTTCCATTCTGGGCACAGCAGTGCCACCAGAAGGTCATCCAAGTCCTGACATATACATAGATAATGGTTTAAAAGTTCATTTCACTAGAAGGACTTTTTGAAACATTTACTAGTTAGGAGCATCAAATATAGCCAACCTGTTTCACAGGAAAAAACCTCCCTGTTCCTCAGGTCTTGAACAGTTGATGTTAATAAAACCATGAATGAATGCACAAAGGGACCTGTGTTAAGGCTTGATGAAGACTGACGTCTCCTGACAGCTGCTTTTAATGCCACTAGGAGACATTAGTCTACATTAAGCCTTAATACCCTATTGCACTCTGTTGTTTATTAACATCGACTGCTCAAACCCTAAAGAAGGGGAAGGCTCTTTCGCCTAAAACACGTTGGATGTATTTGATGCTCCTAACCAGTAAATGATTCAAAAAGTCCTTCAAGCGAGATGAACTTTTCTACCAGGCATTCCTTCACACATATCCAAGAATTTACTGCCTGGTGGACGCTTCCATTGTCACTATCAGAGAGATAGCAGCCTAGGACCAGAACAGGGTGCACCTACTTTATTTCACTAATCGATGTGTAGGTTCCTGAAGTTACACTGTTACACAAAACTTCTACTTTTATTTATATTCATCTATAAGTTGATCATTAGCTCCATAAAATACATAACATTCTGGTCACCATTGGCCCAAACGCTACATTTTCATAACAAACAAAATAATTATTTCAGTTTGTCCAGACTCTATAGCATCTTACTTATGTATATATTTGTTAAAGCCAGACTCCAGGCAAAAAAAAGTTTTCCAATGCAGTGGAGCTGTGCCCGCACTGCATGGGTTGACTGCTCCTTTTGTCCGGGGGCAACCTGAAAGTTTATACTCACTCGATCCCCCATTCCAGTGGCTAATGGCACTCCTCCACAATCCAGCAGTGGACTGTTCCTGACGTCCTCACATCCACAGTCGGTCTATGGGCTTAATGACATCAGGAACAGTATATTGCAGAGGACACTAGACTTTGGGGAGAAGGGCAGAAGCCGCAAGGACCTGTCTTATGCAAAGAGAATCTGAGGATTGTGTAAGTATATCTCCCTTCTCCAAACCCTTAGACAGAAAAGCAGATAACCCTTGCAGTGCAGGCACAGCACTATTGCAAAGGAAAACATTTTTTGCTCAGAGTTGGGCTTTAAGCAAAGGGTATTTCCCAATGTAGCGCTATCCTTGTGAGGGCCGCTGTGTTTCCAGATCCTCTTAGCTCCGCATAGCCAGGCAACATGCATTTTTCACACTTTTATCCACAGTCAGTGAACAGTCCTTGAACTTGGTTTTTGTTATTTTATTAGGGGAAATAACTTGGATAGGGTAAAAGGGATTATGGGATGCCCACTTTTGCTGAATCAATGCATGGGGACAACTTCCCTTCTATTTACAGAAACAGATCCTGGACTGTTCCTTTTCGTGGAAAGCCATCAGTCTTTGCAGATCAGTAGCAACTGCTCATTATGGGCTAAGAACCTGCAATTTAGCTTAGCCTGCTGCAAACTATATGCAGACAGGTCTCTGGTTCCCTGTAGAACTGCTCTCAGCTCCACAGCCTGCACACACCACCAGCCCTCCACAGCCCTCTCCTCAGCACTTCATCTTCCATCCAACTCTGTCTTGAACCTGCAGAAAGACATAAGAAAACACAACCCTCACACTAACTAAACTACTCTATCTGTAGAGATTGCTAGCAGGAGGTTATGATCCGGCTAACAGAAAACATTTTACATAAGAGGAGGGGCTCCTCCATAATATAAGTCTCTTTAGCAGTGTTCTGGGCCTTACCACCAAATCTTCTTCATGAACCATACTAGGAAGAAAGAGAAAAGGGTGTGTGGCATGATTCCGACTGTTCAACAAAAGAAGAGAGGGGTTTTCTCAAGCACTTTAACCAGTACATCTCAGGCTTAGGCAATCTGTGACTTCTCCGTTGAGACCCCATTTGACCACCGAGTAGCTCTTGCTTGGGCCACCCGGCCTTGATAATAACTATCAATAGTCTTTTCATATCAGTAGCAACTGCCCCTTATGGGCTAGGGACTTGCAGCCACCCCTGAAAATTAGCCTAATCTGCTGCAAACTACATGCAGATGTCTCCTCTCCCGTGTAGAACTGCACCCAGCTCCACAGCCTGCAGACACCACCAGCCCTCCTGGCTGCTCAGATCTCCTGGGACAAGGATAAAGGATTAAGCACAGCTTTGTCCTTTGAAAACTTGCTTCATGTGGCAGTCTCTCCCCTTGTAGATCCCTGGGTGTGCTGATATACTCACTCTGTCCTCCTGGCTCTCACTGCTCCCAGGCCTTGATCCCATTCAAGCCATATTGCTGAATGGACCCTCCTGAGCCAGCCTGAGCCTAGACTGTAGGCCAATCTTCCCCCCAAGAGCTAGGGGACCCTTCCTAGATCACCAATACTCCCCTCAGAACTCCATCTTCCACCCAACTCCCCTGCAAGGCTGACTCTCCCATATTTGTGGGCTGGTCCACCACTCTACCAGGGCCTCCAAACCTGGGATTGGTTAGAGTCCCATAAACATGCAGATTGAGTCTCCACTTCTTCCGCCTACTGGTGTCTGGAAGGTTCCAATGGTCTTCCAGAACCAGGTAGAGGTGATAGAGTTCCAACCTGTTAAGCCATCAAGCCTGACCTGCAGTAACCCGACCTTAATCACAGACTCACACAGTTACCATGAGTCATACACAGTTACCATGAGTCAAACACAATAAACCTGCCAACACCATTCTAGTAGCACAGGGGGCTACACCAATATCTTGCATGTTGGTTAAAGCATGGGGGGCAATGGCAGATACACAATGCTTTTTTCAAAAGTGCCCAACTTCCTCAGGTGCTATGAAACAATAAGGAAAATTCCAACAATATCACATACCATTAAAATAAAAAAGAATGTCGGACGGATCGCTCTGTCAGATCAGACTGGTAAAAAATCCCCGGTTAATTGCACAAATCTCCCACAGAAAAGAAAGTCTGGAATTTAATCGAGTGACCTGCTGCTAAGGAGAACCAAATTGTCCTAAGGTGTAATGTAAGGATAGCGTTTAACCCCTCCATCCCCCTTCCCAAGCTTCTTTAAAGGAAAAATCACTTAGATCACTTAGTAGATCGATCAGCCCTGGTTTACACTGCTACCTGCAACTTCAGGTGTGACATGCGATTTACAAATCGCACCTGAAGTCGCATCTAAGAGTCGCATCTAGGAGTTTCTCACGCTCCTGCACATCCCGCTCCCATGCCACCTTTCTCACCCTTCTCCTCCTCCTAGCCGCGGGGGACATCTCCCCGAATCCTGGCCCTCCACCTCCCTCACCCGCTCAACTCCCTCCCACCTCCACGTCCTACTGCAACCCCCGCAACTTAGTATCTGTCCCCCTGCTCCCTAAAATCTCCCCCCCATTTTCATGTGCACTCCTGAACGCCCGTTCGGTGTGCAACAAGCTTACCGCCATCCACGACCTCTTTGTTTCCCGCTCCCTCAACCTCCTAGCGATCACGGAAACCTGGATCCAGCCCACTGACTCTACCTCCCCTGCTGCACTCTCCTACGGAGGTTTCACCTGGACCCACTCACCCAGGCCTAACGGTCGTAAAGGTGGTGGGGTTGGTCTGCTCCTGTCACCGCAGAGCACCTTCCGAGTCCTCCCAAACCCCCCCTCCCTATCCTTCTCCTCCTTCGAGGCCCACTGCCTCCGACTATTCTCCCCAACCCCCCTGAAGATTGCTGTGATATACCGGCCTCCTGGATCCATACCCCGCTTCCTGGATGACTTCTCCTCCTGGCTACCCTTCTTCCTCTCCTCTGAGCTACCCACCATAATTCTTGGGGATTTCAACATCCCTGTCAACCTCGACAACCCGGACACAGCCCGTCTCCTCCACCTAACCTCCTCCTTTTCACTTGCACAGTGCATACAATCCACCACCCACTCCGACGGAAATATCCTGGACCTTGTCTTCTCCAACCGCTGCGCTCCCCACAACCTCACTAACACCCCCTTCCCTCTCTCTGACCACAACCTGATCACCTTCTCTATCTCCTCGTCCTCCAACGCCTACTCCTCCAAATGTCACACTACTACCAGCCGTAACCTCCGCAACTTTAACCCTGCCTCCCTCCACTCTGCAGCTGATCAACTCCACGACCGCATCCTCCCCCTGTCCTGCCCCGACTTGGCTTTGACCGCCTACAACAATGCGCTCTCAACAGCCCTTGACTCACTAGCGCCTTTAACCACACGCAACATCAGACCCCGACCGCTCCAGCCCTGGCAGACTGATCACACCAAAACCCTCAAACGACAAAGTCGTGCCCTGGAGTGACTATGGCGCAAAACCAAATCCCAACAAGCCTTCACCCGCTATAAATCTGCCTTCCGCACCTACACCTCCTCCCTCCATGCTGCCAAACAGGCCTACTTCTTGACCCTCATCAAGGCCCTCTCCTCCAATCCTCTTCGACTCTTCTCTGCCTTCAACTCTCTACCCTCTCCACCCCCACCTCCACCCAGCACCTCACTCACTGCCCTTGAGATTGCCAATCACTTCAAAAACAAAATTGACACAATTCACAAGGACATTGCCGCAACTCACACACCCTCTCAACCCGTCCCCTCTCACACAGCTACCCCCTTATCCCCCCTCCCCCTCGACATAACCCGCAGGGACTTCGTCGCTGCTCAAACTCTCTCCAACCCCCTTCACCCTCACTCAGCTACCCCCTCATCACCCCTCTCCCACGGCCCCACCACTGCTCTGACCTCCTCTTCCACCCCACCCTACATTCCTCATACTGAAGCTCCCCCAACACTCCACACCTTTGACCTTACTACCATCGAGGAAGTCTCCAAGATCCTCTCTGATGCCCGCCTCACCACCTGCCCCCTCGACCCTATCCCCTCACAACTCCTACGACCTTCCTCCTCCTCCATTCTACGCTCCCTCACCCACATCTTCAATCTCTCCCTCTCCTCAGGCACTTTCCCCTCCCCTCTGAAACATGCACACATCACCCCCATACTTAAAAAGCCCTCCCTGGACCCCAATGACCCGAACAACCTCAGACCCATCTCCATGCTCCCATTTACATCTAAACTCCTCGAGCACCTAGTCTACACCCGCCTATGCTCTCACCTCAACGACAACAACCTCCTCGATCCCCTACAGTCCGGCTTCCGTCCCCTACACTCCACCGAAACTGCCTTACTCAAACTCTCCAACGACCTGCTAACCGCCAAAGCTAATGGCCACTATTCAGTGCTCCTACTCCTTGACCTCTCTGCGGCCTTCAACACAGTCGACCACCCCCTCCTCCTCAAAAAACTACACTCCCTCGGCCTCAGAGATTCTGCTCTCTCCTGGCTCTCATCCTACCTGTCACAACGCTCCTTCAGCGTTACCTATAATGCTACCACCTCCCCCTCACTCCCCCTCTCTGTTGGGGTCCCTCAAGGCTCTGTCCTCGGGCCCCTTCTCTTCTCCATCTATACCTCCTCCCTTGGCCAACTCATACACTCTCACGGCTTCAACTACCACCTCTATGCCGACGACACACAAATCTATCTCTCAACCCCCCACCTCACCCCCTTGGTCTCAGCCCGAATCACACACCTACTGAGCGACATATCAGACTGGATGTCGCTCCACTTCCTTAAATTGAACCTCTCCAAAACCGAGTTTCTTGTCTTCCCCCCAGCCCGGACACCACCCCCCATTGATTTCTCCGTCACATCCAACAACGCTACCATCAAACCCGCCCTGCAGGCCAGAGTACTGGGTGTCATTCTGGACTCCAACCTATCCTTCCAGCCCCAAGTCCAATCTTTAACAAGCTCGTGCAGACTCCACCTCCGCAACATCGCCAAAATCCGCACGTTCCTAACCCCAGAAACCACTAAACAGCTCATCCACTCCCTCATCATATCACGACTCGACTACTGCAACTCCCTCCTCACTGGCCTGCCTCGCCGCTGGCTATCCCCGCTTCAGTTGATCCTGAATACGGCTGCCAGACTCATTCACCTTTCCAACCGCTCTGTCTCTGCCACCCCCCTCTGCCAATCCCTCCACTGGCTTCCGATTGCGCAACGGATCAAATTCAAAATCCTAACGCTGACGTACAAAGCTGTCCACCATACTGCCCCGTACTACATCTCTGACCTAATATCCAAGTACCGCCCAGCATGCACACTCCGCTCCTCACAAGACCTCCTTCTCTCTAGTTCCCTGGTCTCCTCCTCCCATGCCCGCCTCCAGGACTTCTCCAGGGTGTCACCCATCCTCTGGAACTCCCTGCCCCAACCCATCAGATTATCACCTACTCTCCTCTCCTTTAGGCGCACCCTGAAAACCCATCTCTTCAGGGAAGCCTACCCCACCCCCTGCTAACTTGCCGACCTCCTCCACTCTTCCTACCACTCCATCCCCCACAGCTATCTCCTCCTGTGCCACCACCCCCTCCCTCCTAGATTGTAAGCTCGAAAGAGCAGGGCCCTTGATCCCCTCATGTTTTGCATTGTATTGGTATTGTTCTGTCACATGTTCTGTCTCCCTTTGTAATGTACAGCGCTGAGCGAACTATTGGCGCTTTATAAATACTGTATAATAATAAATAATAATAATAATAATGTTTTTCTATGGCACTGTTTTAAAGTGGAGCTCCAGCCTTAAAGGGAAGTTCCGCTTTAAGTCTTTGTCCCCTGTTTCCCATTAAGGATCGGCACCTTTGGGGAGCAGAAACCCGAATTTAACAGGTACTCGCTCCCACTTCCACTGCCATCACCTAAGGCGATTGGAAGCGGAAGTTGTTCCCCCCCCCCCAACCCCGTGGTCTTCTGGGACACATGACAGGTCCCAGAAGACTATGGGGGCCATTCACAAAGCCGCACAGCTGGGTGCCCACACTAAAGATGCCAGCGTCGGGGAGAGAAGGTGGTTGGTGAAACCAGCAGTGGTGGACCAAGCGACAGGTAAGTGGCTGTATTTTAAAAGTCAGCAGCTACAGTTTTTGTATTTATTTTTTTTTCAGCTGGAACTGCGCTTTAATTGGTGTGATTTTAAGTAGGGCGATTTGAAAAATAGTTCCTGCATTACTTTTTCACCCCTTCAGTGAGATTTAACTCTCATAGACTATAAGGTAAATGGCACTGAAATTGCACCTGTGTCTTTATCAGCATTACTTTGAAGTTGCACTTTAAATCGGACCAAACTGCACCAATTTGAAATTGCAGTCGGCGTGAACCAGTGCTTAGAATCACTGTTTGCTTCTAATGGTCCAGTGCTATCACACACAGATCAGTCATATATAGCACATAGCTAAGGGCAACTGTAACTGGAAAAATGCCCCATATATGGGATTAGACTATTACTGAAAAAATCATGGAACTTTTTTTTTTTTAAAATCCAGTTTACAATCAATTGGCAGTTGTTTCATGGGGTTTTGTTTGCCTTCCTTTAAATCAATATCAGTTCTTTTACAATGTCAAAATAGAATGAGTATAAAAGAAACCCGTCTGAGAAAAAGAAATTGCTCCCGATGCTGAACTTTCCTTTTAAAAAGGTTAATTTCATGGCTGTCATGTTTACGATCTTGCTTCAGTTATGTGACTATCCCAAGCAATTGCATACTAATCATGAATTATCCCTGCAGTGTGTCTAATATGTCAATTTTCCTATGACTGTCATCTCCAACTAGTGGCCATAATCTGGTATTTTCCTGAAATATCTCAATCAGGTAAACACTGCATCATGTCCACTAGATGGAGCTGGAAATCCTAGCAAATGAACATATTAGATAAATTACAGTGATTATTTGTGATGGCTGTGCAAATGTTTGAGATGTTTGCACAGCATTTTTTAAATAAACAGACACCTTTGAGTCACTGACCTGAAACAGATATGCAGATAAGGTGTTCTGACTTTATTTTGAGTTTCCTTATCAGCATACTTGCTCCTGTTCATTGATTCAAAAGTTCTGAAGCCAGAGGTTAGTATAGCACAGGGGCGGACTGACAACATATGGGGCCCCCGGGCAATAGGGGATCATGGGGCCCCTGTGTCCTTGCCCAAACTCAAAAAAGTCTATGAAAAAGGTACCAGGGGCATCTCATGGGGCCCCCTACTGACCCCAGGCCCTCGGGCAGTGCCTGAGTTTCCAAATGGTCAGTCCGCCCCTGGTATAGCAGTCAGAAAACTATCATAATAAGGTGCTCCTGTTATGACAGGTTTACTTTAATTTGTTTTTTCTCAGCCATTGTGGTACCATATTACTACATTTTGTTGTCACTCTGTATACTAAACAAAAACTGTTTACTGTTCTATATACAGTATATCACTATTGAAAGTACAAACAGGTCAAATCTGCTGGTATCCAGGCTCACAATGCAAAATATGAAAACACATTGACTTGCACTAATTCAGAACACATAAGGTACAGCTCTATGTCTGCAAGCCTGAAGAACTACTGTTATTAAAGGTGAACTCCGGGCTTCACATCAGCCTTGGAAACAACATCTCTCAGGTTGAGGAACCTGGACTACACATTAGAGTCACGGCAATGGCAAAGAATGCAGGACATAGTAATCATTAATTATGCTTCAGCATCTCCTCTTGTTACAATTATGTCCTGCTCTTTCATTAGACTGGAGTTGTTAACCACTTGCCGTCCACAGGCTGTATATAAACGGCCTGGATGTCAAGTGGTAAAAACAAGCTTGGCATCAATTTTTTTAGCCACCTCCCAACTTTTCATTAAAATTGATTCCGGCAGCTGTAGAACCACCCGATCACATTTACTCCTGTGAGGGTGTAGCAAACCCATCCATTCCCCACTACCTGTCAAAGTTTCTGGGAGCTCCTGTTCCACAGTCACCTCTGCAAGGAATGAATTTCATCACTTTTGGATTCAGAGCTGTCGTTCCCCAGATTCTGAGGCCAGGGGAGCAGCTAACCAAGCACAATCTGTGCTTGATTAGCTGCAATGAAGTTCATAAATGACATGACATTAGGGGTCTAATAGACCCCGATGTCTCCTTAAAGAGAATCTGCCACCTGACCTAAGCTATCATATAGGGATCATATTACTCCCCTTTGTGCCTTTGTGATGACAATAAAGTGCAATAAAAATGTGTTAAAAATGAATAAAAAGAATTAGATTATATTAAAATTTTAAATTGAAGAGTAGCTCTATCATCCCAAACACACTACATGTGTAGGGTGGAACACAGTAGCAAGGGCAGACTGACAATTCATGGGGCCCCCGGGCAATAGGGGATCATGGGGCCCCTGTGTCCTTGCCCAAACTCAAAAAAGTCTATGAAAAAGGTACCATGGGCATCTCATGGAGGCCCCCTACTGACCCCAGGCCCTCAATAGGGGATCATGGGGCCCCTGTGTCCTTGCCCAAGCTTAAAAAAGCCTATAAAAAAGGTACCAGGGGCATCTCATGGGGCCCCCTACTGACCCCGGGCCCTCGGGCTGTGCCCGAGTTTCCAAATGGTCAGTCCGCCCCTGTACAGTAGATATTGCCATGAAGGCCAGCGTGAGATGAAGAATTCTAGGGCCACAATTCACAGTTAGCTCTAAATTAATGAGCTGTAAAGGCTTTTAAAGCACCAGTTTTGGGTACTGTAGTTTTTTTTGCCATTTCACAGGTGATCTAATTTTAGCAGTAGGACTATAGGCAAAACTGTTTATTTAATTTTGGATAGAGTATGGGAGGGTTACATCCCGTCAGGTTTTTTTTTTTTTAACCCTGTGTCCCATTGGGGAGATTTACTTTCACTTTCTGTCCCATAGCCAAAACTGTGAGAGGAAATCCGTGCAAATGGGAATTCCTTGTAGATCCCCAGGTCACAAGAACTAGCATCCCCATTGGAAAATTTACACTATATTACTTTTCTGGGGACAACCCAAAATTAGTTTTTTTTGTTTACTTTCCCTTTCAATGATAACGATAAACAGGAGAGGGTGAAGCTCCCTAATAGGGGCACAGACAGCAATAAAAACTGACAGGGGTTCTAAGACCGATATATTTGAGAAAACAACAATATTTTGGACTGTTTGCTATTAAAGTCCAGTAAAAAAATTTATACAATCAAATTTCAGCATAAATTTAGGCCAAAATGTATTCTGCTCCATGTCTTTGCTAAAAAAAATCCCAATACGTGTAACTTTATTGGTTTACGTGAAAGTTATAGCGTTTACAAATGGCGGTATAGATAATGGGATTTTTTTTTCTACTAGTAATGGCGGAGATCAGCGACTTTTAACAGGACTGCAGTGGACATTCTGAAACTGAGGGGGAACTGGCTTGGTGTCACTGACACCCCCGTGGCACCAATACAGTGATCAGTGCTAAAAAAAAGCACTGACACTGTACTAATGGCACTGGCAAGGAAGGGATTAATGTGAGGGGTGATCAAAGGGTTAACTGTGTGCTGGGAGTTTTTTACTAGGGGGTGGGGGGGTGTTCTTCACTGTAAGCACACTGATCGGGATGGCTGTACTGTGCACAGCCATCCCCAGCAGTGTGCTCGAGCTGACAGGGAGGAAGATTGTTTGTAAACAAAACAATCTTCCTCCCCGTTGGAGGTGTTCAGTAATCACTGGGTGGCGGCGGGTAATTACTGGCCGGGACCCAGTGATTGAAATCCGCAGGCGCAAATGGCGGCGCAGGTAGGGCATGTGCGCGCCCCCTACCTGGAAATGCAAAATTACGTGTATATATATGTGATTCTGCACACAGGTGCCGCCCTGTAGCAGTGTATCTGCTATAGGGCAGTCCTCAAGCGGTTAAATGCTACCAAAAATTCAGCATTATATTGGGTTTGCAACCACTAAAATTAATTTTAGGGTATTTTTTTCCCTGAAAATATAGACTTGATAAACATTTGTGAAAATACCATGCAACATAAAAGACTGCAACCGTCGCCATTTTTTTCTACTGGGCCTCTGCTTTCAGAAAAAAATGAGATATATATATATACAGTCATGGCCGAAATTGTTGGCACCCTTGATATTTCTCCAGGAAATCATGTATTTCTCACGAAACGTATTGCATTAACACATGTTTTGCTATACACATGTTTATTCCCTTTGTGTGTATTGGGACAAAACAAAAAAAGGGAGGAAAGAAAGCAAATTCGACATAATGTCACACAAACCTCCAAAAATGGGCTGGACAAAAGTATTGGCACCCTTTCACAACTGCGGATAAATAAGAATGTTACAAGCATGTGATGCTCCTGTAAACTCACCTGGGGCAAGTAACAGGTGTGGGCAATATAGAAATCACACCTGAAAGCAGATAAAAAGGAGAGACGTTCACTTAACCTTTGCATTGTGTGTCTGTCTGTGCCACACTAAGCATGGACAACAGAAAGAGGAGACGAGAACTGTCTGAGGACCTGAGAACCAAAATTGTGGCAAAATATCAACAATCTCAAGGTTACAAGTCCATCTCCAGAGAACTAGATTTGCCTTTGTCCACAGTGCGCAACATTATCAAGAAGTTTGCAACCCATGGCACTGTAGCTAATCTCCCTGGTCGTGGACGGATGAGGAAAATTGATGAAAGATTGCAACGCAGAATAGTCCGGATGGTGGATAAGCAGCCCCAAACATGTTCCAAAGACATTCAAGCTGTCCTGCAGGCTCAGGGAGCATCAGTGTCAGCGCGAACTATCCGTCGACATTTAAATGAAATGAAACGCTATGGCAGGAGACCCAGGAGGACCCCACTGCTGACACAGAGACATAAAAAAGCAAGACTACAGTTTGCCAAAATGTACTTGAGTAAGCCAAAAGCCTTCTGGGAAAACGTCTTGTGGACAGATGAGACCAAGATAGAGCTTTTCGGTAAAGCACATCATTCTACTGTTTACCGAAAACGGAATGAGGCCTACAAAGAACAAAACACAGTACCTACGGTAAAATATGGTGGAGGTTCAATGATGTTTTGGGGTTGTTTTGCTGCCTCTGGCACTGGGTGCCTTGACTGTGTGCAAGGCATCATGAAATCTGAGGATTACCAAAGGATTTTGGGTCGCACTGTAGGGCCCAGTGTCAGAAAGCTGGGTTTGCGTCCAAGATCCTGGGTCTTCCAGCAGGACAATGACCCCAAACATACGTCAAAAAGCACTCAGAAATGGATGGCAAAGAAGCGCTGGAGAGTTCTGAAGTGGCCAGCAATGAGCCCAGATCTAAATCCCATTGAACACCTGTGGAGAGATCTTAAAATTGCTGTTGGGAAAAGGTGTCCTTCCAATAAGAGAGACCTGGAGCTGTTTGCAAAGGAAGAGTGGTCCAAAATTCCGGGTGAGAGGTGTCAGAAGCTTATTGATGGTTATAGGAAGCGACTGATTTCAGTTATGTTTTCCAAAGGGTGTGCAACCAAATATTAAGTTAAGGGTGCCAATACTTTTGTCCAGCCCATTTTTGGGGTTTTGTGTGACATTATGTCATATTTGCTTTTCTGCCTCTGTTTTATATTTGTTCCAATACATACAAAGGGAATAAACATGTGTATAGCAAAACATGTGTTAATGCAATACCTTTTTTGTGTGAAATACTTGATTTTCAGGAAAAATATCAAGGGTGCCAACAATTTCGGCCATGACTGTATATATATATATATATATATATATATATATTTATAAAAAATAGTTTAAGTAATTTTCTACCAAAAAATGTTGATTTTAACTTGTGTTAAATATTGAAAAATTGCCCTGGACTTGAAGCAATCACTTATCACTGCCTTACTTTATTTTTTTCAGAAGTTTGGATGACATATTTCATCTGGAATGTTTTTAGCAGTCAGTTCGCTAGTACATGATTGTACACGTGATAATATATTATGTAGAAAAGCTGTAGATATAAAGGTTATAAGAGGAACCCTTGTCCTGGGGGGGGCACTTACAGAGCCTGTGCTTCTGCATCATTGAAGATACATCCCATCTAAAAATCCCTTTAAAGCCACATTTCAGCATAAAAGAGCTATTCTATTAGCTAACCCTGCATAGCTTCTGTAGTTAGAATGCCTTATCAAAGGCCTGCGGTATATTTCTCATAGATGTCTTAAGTATCTCTTAATCTGATTATATAATTTTGAAACACAAGAAAATCCAATATGGAAATTTGTAAAACAGAAGAACATTTGGACAGAGTAGCAACTGTACATTGCAGGTCCCTGTACCACAAAAGTTAAAGTCGAACTCCAGGCACAAAAGCTTTCATTTAAATATATTTCTCAATAGCAACATAGGATATAAATCCATTTTGTGTGCACCATATCTAGATATTACCTTTGTAAAAGTAGCTGCTACATCATCACAGTGCTGTACATAACCTGTGCAGAAAGCACAGCAGGCCTCACCTACTATAGAAAACTAGAGGAGGGGAGGAGACAAGACCAGTCACCCTGAACAAGGAGAGATGACCGGTCTTTATTACAGGAAGTTCCTGCACAGGGGCAAATTTTCTTGCTGGAATATTGCACAGATCTGGAAGAAATACACAAAGCACACAAAGATTCAAGAAAGAATACACATGACAAATGTATTTAGGCAATATTTGCTGATCCTGAAGTTCAGCTTTAGACATTTTTCACACTTGAGCATAGCGGAAACGTGCAGAAATGTGAGTGTTTCCGGAATGCGTAAAAAACATGCAATTAGGTGCTATTCATTCTTAAAGGTATCCCAAATGCGCAAAAAAGCGTTTTGTCATGCAACAAAATGTACGAAAAATGCACAAAAAGCTGTCTTAAATAACTCTCCAAAAAAAGCTACTTTGGTGCATTTTTCATGCATAAAAAAATTCTTCACTCAGATTTGAATAGGGCGTTAAAATTATACTCCATGTATGATCTGTACTGCACAGTTACATTGGTTTGACTTGAACTAATGTAAGTAGGTATATCTCATACCTGAGAGGCTGCTTTTGAAGCTGAAAATCTAGTAGTCGGTGCTACTACAGTGATTGCCACAATCTTTCGGGACCTGTGCTGAGCAACTTCTCTTCTGCATAGTGAACACAGAGGGTCACTTGATCAGCACTGCTAACATTCGCATTTTTTTCAACAAATAGAATGTGTTCTTTGATTAGGTGGAGATCAAGACATCACCACCCCGCCACTCCACCTTGTCTAATCAGAGAAGGCCTTCTGGTCATTAAAAAATGCAAGGCGTTTTGTGAATGGTGGCATGGCAGAGCGAGCAACCGCCTATGGTCATGATGCATTATGCAGAAGGGAAGGCGCTCAGCATAAGACCTGGAGGATCGCAGTGATTACTGTAGTAACTCGGGTGACTTACACCCTCCACAAAGACAGATCAGGCATCACATATGCATGCCTATATGGCACCCTCCTAGTTTAGCTAGGGGGAGCTAGATCCTAATGGTTAGACAGGAGCTGAATAGTAGCTCTGGTGTAATAGCCAGATAGCCAGAGGGGTAAAATTGTGGTCTGCACTGAGAGGCTCTGCAGGCCAGCCTCTCTGGAATTTCCCCTTGCTCTAGGGCTTTTGGAGAAAGGCCTTAGAGGCAGTGGGTGGATCTGAGGAGTGGCTGGCTGCACTTTTGAGGGGTCCTAGCCAATCCCCAACAAGAGTTTGGCAAGGGGTTGGACACCCTTAGAAGTGTTGGAGCCTGCTCAGTGGCAGGAGTATGGAGTGGTGTGGTGTGAAGAGTTGGAGGGAGAGAAGAAGATGTGAGGCTGTGAGGAAGGAGGCTGACAGGAGGCCTAGTGGGATGGGGCCTGCCTGCGAGCCTGGAGCTGAAACGGAGGAAAGCTTGAAGTTCACTGGCAACCTGAGCAAGGATCACCAGTATGGTAGGGAAAGAGCAGCCCAGTTGATAGGCCTGGTAGTAGCAGCCAACCCACAAGCGGTACAAGAGAGGATCTAAGTGAGTACACCTGCACCCCCTGGGCAGATTGGGGGAGCACTCTGGTGGGAAACCGGATTAGTACCCTACTAGTGACTGTTGAGGAACAGGAGCCGGCTCCCCTGCTCAGAAAAACCTCCAGATTGCTGGGTGAAGAGGAGATCTCATCTAGGGTCTGGGGTGGTACATCAAATAGACGCTGGCTAGCTCTCCAACAGAGAAAGCTTGTGAATTCTTTGTCCCCAGTTGTCGGCTCCTTTGGGCATCCTATACCACCCTAATCCTATCCCAGTTCAAAATCCCCTCAATAAAACAACAAAACAAAAGCTCAAGGACTGATTTCTGACTCAAGCCTGTGGAAGATGTGTAATGCTTGGATGTGCGGGACTATAGGGGACCCAATTCATCGTGCTACACTTATATCAGATGAAGCTGGCTCAATGTAAGTACGCAAAAAAATATCATCCCTGGAATTCAACTTTAAACTCAAAATAAAATGCAACATTGATCTCATTTAAAAGTACATTCCATTCCAGTGTAGGCGCATGGTATAGGGCTCATGCATATGGCCGATTAGGGACATATACTGCCCAGAGATACAGAGAACACTGTGTTCAACAACCACACCCTTCCCCAAAGGTAAGAGAGACCAGTGCTCAGACCTGTGCTCCTGCAAGTTGCCCAATATCCATATCCACAAATAAAATCGGCAACACGGCAAGATCTTCCAAACATACATTCTTTTATTATCACATAGGGATAAAATCTGGCATAATAAGTGTAGTATTACCCTCCCGACGGCCACTGGATTTGTTTTGCATCCCCCTAAGCTCTGCACGCACAGCCAACACACATTTTCCACGTTTCCACATTCAGAGTCAGTAAACAGTCCTTGAGCTGGTTTTAGTTGTTTTTATTAAGGGGTTAATAACTTGGATGGGGTCTAGGGGTATATGGGATGCCCAAGGAAGTGCAAGGGACAAACGTCTTAGCAACAATACTGTACAAGAAAAAGGGGATCCGCAAAAATAGCAACTGTCTCTTTAAGGAGTGCTAAAGTTCCCTTGGTGTACCTCCTCAGACTGCAGATTGATGTTTTTTCATTCACACATCTGATAGGAGGAAAACTCCCCAATTCTGTAAGTGAAAGGGGGTGCAGTGTGAGGTTGGGGATCAGGGGGTTCCAATCATGTTTCAAGCTCCACCCTAAACATGGATGTAACATGAAGCATGATCTGAATAATGTACTTAGCTTTTAAGGATCTCAGGACTTGTGTTCTGCATTGTATGAGGAACTGTAAACTTGAGGATGAACTTCTTAGCAACAATACTGTACAAGCAAAAAAGTGGATTAAAAAAATAGCAAATGTCTCTGTTAAGGAGAACTGAAGTTCCCTTTGGTGTACCTCCTCAGACTCCAGATGAAACTTCCTCTTCACCCAGCTGCACTGAGGGTATCCCTGGGCAAGGGATTCCAAGAGCTATCAACTAAGATAAGAATTAGTTGGGTCTTGCACCTGACCACCCTCTCCCTTTGTCTGGCCCAGGGGGTGTAGAAGTACTGTCCTGTTAGCTTGGTGGTTTAAAGCTGCTTTCAGGCCTTATGCTGGGCTGGCTCCTTCTTGGCTGATAGGTTGTCCTCCATAGGAGACCTTGGCAGGGGCGGACTGGCAACTCATGGGGCCCCCGGGCAATAGGGGATCATGGGGCCCCTGTGTCCTTGCCCAAACTGAAAAAAGCCTATGAAAAAGGTACCAGGGGCATCTCATGGGGCCCCCTACTGACCCCGGGCCTTCGGGCAGTTCCCGAGTTTCCAAATGGTCAGTCCGCCCCTGGACCTTGGGACAGATGAGATCCTTCTGTCCAGCAACCAGCCTGTAGATAGGCTCTCCTCCCTTGGGCCCCCTACCAGGCTCCACACTCCAGCCTTCCCCTCAGTCCATCTTCCACCTGACTCCAACAACTACTGAACAGGCTCTTCCACATGTATTGGTTGTCCTTAGTCACCATGCCCAGCCACCTGCCTGGGGATTGGCCAAGGTCCCTCAAACATACAGATCTGGGCCTCCTCCGCTCCTTCACCCCTCTTCCAGAAAGTTCTCTAAGTCTCTGGAAGGGTGGGTGGGCTCAAGAAGTCCTGACCTGTAGAGCCACCCAGCCTGTACTTAGGTGAACTCACTACCTCACTCCAAGGCTGACTCATCCCAGGCTGCTACCCAGCCTCTAACAAAAATAACAAAGCCTATCTAGCTAAACCTAGAGGGCGCTACACAAGCATGCTTCAATCAACCATGCTAATTTCAATAGGTTGGCAAGTGTGCAGGAATGCACAAAAACTATGGTAGACACAATCTTTAAAATCACACTGCACCAAATGACATGGTACTGTAGTACCATACAGTTTGGTGGCCACAAACACACCCACATTTGTGAGATGTGTGGGTGTGCCATTAAGAATTAATATCAAACACATGCATTTTAAGGGAGGAGCATGTTTCCTGCACCACACGTGGTGTGAACCGGCCCTTAAGGCCGGATGGGCACCCCTGAACATGGATTGTATACATGCATAATCTGTTCCTAACCATAGGTCATCACCCATGTGTGACAACATGCGAGCACCTGCGGACAGCGTCAGCAGGGAAAGACTGATCTTGTTAGTGTTTGGTCTGTATCAGCCATGTGCATGAGCCCATAGAAGGAGATGTTTCTTTTTAACATTGTGTAGCACTGTACTAGCATAACATGCTAGATAAATTTAATTTCTGGCCTTCTGTGATTAAGGTCACAGTGATTGTTTGGTCTGGTCCAGGGGCGAACTGACCATTTGAGCGCCTGGGCTAAGTAGGGGGCTCCATGAGATGCCCCTGGTACTTTTCATTTGCTTTTTCATAGGCTTTTTTTGGGTTTGGGTGAGGACACAGAGGCCCTATTATCCCCAGTTGCCCGGGGGCCCCATGAGTTGTCAGTCCGCCCCTGGTCTGGTCTGTTCAGGTTTTCACAAGCTGAGAGTTTGATTGCTTCCCCCTGCTTATAGAAGAAGTTTCTAGAGCTTAAGGAGGGGGGAATTCAAATAACCAGCATGAATACTGATCATGTCCCAGCCAATCCCAGGTGAGACGTGGCCAGATAGTAGCTGGGAAGCTGATAATTAGTCTGAAGATCTGGAAAGATTCTCTTTTCCCTGGAAGAGGGTTCCAAGCCTCAAGGGCGGCTGCCCTAGTCGGCAACCTGCGGGCTGACTTTCTGATTTTGGGGGTCTCAGCTGTTGCAGGGCTGGCCATAATCTGGAGTTGGCTATAGGACTTCACCACAAAGAATCTGGTCTGGGAAAGGATCGTCTCCCTCACTGGGTGGTGTCCAGAGGAAACTGTAGGGAGGCAGCAAGGGAGATATGGACCTAAACTAATTCTTGTAGACTATGTGCTTTGGTAAAAACATGCCAGAGGTAGCTTGGACTGAGATTGCTATCAAAGGGTCTCATATACTGGCCATTCCCTATCCTCAGCAGTGTCCTGTACTGTGAGCTTAGAAAATGTGCCCTCCTGTACTGTTCCTGAGATTGCACTGGGTACAGGGGCGGACTGACCATTCGAGCACTCTGGCACTGCCCGAGGGCCCAGGGTCAGTAGGGGGCCCCATGAGATGCCCCTAGTACCTTTCATAGGCTTTTGTGGGTGTAGTTTGATTGTGGGTGAGGACACAGGGGCCCCATGATCCCCTATTGCTCGGGGCCCCATGAGTTCTTAGTTCACCCCTGACTGGGTACCAACAGCTCTGCAGTGGTGCAGGGCAACCAGATGCCAAAGAGACTTGTCTTATGGTCCCCAGCTGTGAGGCCTTAGACTGTTCAATAGTCACAGTTGCTTAAGGAGAAGATTGCCCTCACACAGCCAATTGCTAACCATTTTGGAGTATTCCATGCCCTAATCCCTCTCCTGTTACAAATTTTACCAGCAATAAATCACAAAAAGACAACCCCTGTTTATTGGAGCCGGAGTGAATGGATTGTTGCTTGAGTGGCTGTTAGTCTCATTACAGTTTGGGGGAGAACCAGTTAAAATCAAGGGCCTGTAGCACTACAGTTGTTGTCCTCAGCATTTTTTTCATCAACCTCTATACAGCAACTGAAGACAAAAGGATGTCAATGAAAAAATATTATGCTGTGCTACCCAATCAAACAGACCCCTAAATAATGATGAATCAAAGTAAAATAGGTGCAAATTAAATAAAAGAAGCCGTGGAACATGCAGTGACCACACAAAACACACAGCAAATCCTCCACCAGCCTCCAGGTTGCGACCCACAAGGGGTGATATGGCTAAAAATGCACTCATCCAATGATACCCTTCTGTAATGATCAAAGCAATCCTCTATGGTGGCGATGGTAGACACTCATCAATGTACCAGCAGTAAAACTCAGAAGTCCCCACAGGGATATGGCCTAAACTCTCTCCTCTCCAATAGCCCACACATGGAAATTAAATTAAAAAACCTCCCATAGTGTAGTAAGTAAAATGTTTATTGTATAAAAACATAGCAGAGTTACTACTCACATAGGGAAATGAGTCTACAGACCAATAAAGGCATGGAAAACAGCAATGGCAGAGAGGTGTACAGCACCAAGGTGTACCAAGATGGCAGCTGCCATCCGTACCGGAAATTACATCCCCACGCTTCCGTGCTACGCGTTACGTCAGGAATCATGTGACTTCCTCAGGGCAACCTCAGGAAGTCATGTGATTCGTGACGTAACGTGTAGGACGGAAGCGTGGTGACATCATTTCTGGTTCTTCTGAGTTTTACTGTTGGTACATTGATGAGTGTCTACTATCGCCACTATAGAGGATTGCCCTGATCAGTACAGAAGGGGTATCATTGGATGAGTGCATTTTTAGCCTTATCACCCCTTGCAGGTCGCAACCTGGAGGTGAGCGCTCACACTAGCTGGTGGAGGATTTGCTGTGTGTTTTTTGTGGTCACTGCATGTTCCACGCCTTCTTTTGAAGATACAGATTTATTGGGACTGTGCACATTATTATGGCATTTTTCACATTTACTTGTATATTCTTTGTGTATTTATGATCTTTTTGGCGCCCATTTACTCATTGTTGTTCACGTATTATCAGTGTCATTTTGTTCACACTGGGTGTTTTAGTTTTTTGAGTGATCCATTTTTACTACTTGTTTATCATTATTTATATATTTGTTTTACATTTTGGATCACGATAAGTTTTCATGTGTCATGTCATTTATTTATCATCCTATGTTCACTTCATTCATTCATTTTCTTGTTCACTCATTTTATCACAAGTTTTTTTGTGTTTTTATATATTTCATTTGCACCTATTTTACTTTGATTCATCATTATTTAGGGGTCTGTTTGATTGGGTAGTGCAGCATAATTTTTTTTTCATTCACTTTTCTGAAACTATTGGTATTATAGGCAGGTGTTAGCAGCCACCCGGTTCTGTTTTAAGCATTGGCAGCGCAGGAGGAATTTATTGTTATGCTTTTGTAAGACGGATATCCACATCAGGCCAGAGCTCTAAAAATACATTTATAATTATTTTCTTCGTTACAAGATTTTGTCTGTTTTGTGCGGTGTAATTAACTTTAATTGACCTTTCACTTCTTTTCTTTCCATAATAATTACGTTGTTTCTCTGCACAGGCCTCATTTTCTGTTTTTGTTTTTTTTTTTATAAAAATGATCATTTTCTCATAACACAGCAGTACAATTCCTCTATAAGGCAATGGAGTTGATTTACTAAAAGCAAATAGGCTGTGCACTGCAGGGGACCGAAAGTGCAGTTGCTCGAGGTCTGAGGGGAACATGCAAGGAAAATAAAGAAACACCATTTTTGCTTGCACACGACTGGATCCAAAAAAATGAACAGAGCATCACCTCATTTCAGAGCTTCCCCTCGGATATAAAGCAACTGCACTTGCAATGCACTTGAAGTGCACTTGCAGGTGTACTTGCAGTGCACAGTATATTAACCTTTAGTAAATCAACCCCAATGTGTCTTATAAAGGAATTGTACTCTGACAGATGCGCTCAAAAAGGCAAGCAGAGGACATATACTGTAGCTATTTATCAGTAATGCCTGAAGTTTCCCTGCATCTGATTCTTTCCCTCTTACTTACCATGCCTTGATCTGCACTGTGTCTCTGTGTGAAGCTGGCCATCTTGGTAGAGGCAGGGCTTTACTTCCTCATGTCAGAGCCTCCAGCAAAGAGAACAGTAAGCCACACAGTAATGTCATCACCAAATCCCATTCCAAATCTCCTGAGACTAGCATTCAGAGGCAGCAGTGCCTCAGATCTCACACTACAGACATACAGCTATGAGGCTGTAAGCAGATGGGACTCTACATACAGGGAATGCAATGGGTTTTTTTGCGGGGGGGGGGGGGTTAGCAAGACAAAAGGCACATTTATAAGGGTGCTGCTTAGTCAAAAATAAAATTTATGAATGTTCCCTCTAACTAGGGATGAAATTCGGGTTTGGGTTGAAGGGCTGAAACATGTGAGCAAGGAAGGGTACTTGTTTTTTTTCTGTGGTAGATAAGGAAGTTTTAATGAATCTACCTAGTGTGTCTACAACTTCATATTGGTGTGAATGGCATCTATGTGTTTATTTACATTTAACTTTTTTTAAATGAGTAATTGGGGGTACTAATGTACCCCGTACTTATTCCCCATTTAGTTTTTTGCAATGGGACTTTTGCTGATGCATGCTGGGTCTAGGAATGGCCAGATTAAAGCAGACTTACATCTGTTTACAGCAGGATACCTACAATAAGCCACATTTAAAGCAGAACTACAGTTGCAAGAAAAAGTATGTGAACCCCTTGGGATTACGTGGAGTTTTGCATGAATTGGGCATAAAATGTGCTCTGAACGTCATCTAAGTCACAACAATAGAAGAACACAGTCTGCTGAACATAATACTACACAAACATTAGATGTTGCCATGGTTTAATTGCACATAACATGTAAACATTCACAGTGCAGGGAGGAAAAGGTATGTGAACCTTTGGACTTAATAACTGGTTGACCCTCCTTTGGCAGCAATAACCTCAACCAAACGTTTCCTGTAGTTGCAGATCAGACCTGCACAACGATCTGGAGTAATTTTGGACCACTCCTCTTCACAAAACTGTTTCAGTGTAGCAATATTCTTGGGATGTCTGGTGTGAATCGCTCTCTTAAGGTCATGCCACAGCATTTCATTGTCCTGTTGCATCACCCGTCCTCTGCGGAGCTTCGGTTGGCAGACAGATGGTCATACGTTTTCCTGCAAAATGTCTTGATAAACTCTGAAATTCATTTTCCCATCAATGACAACAATCCGTCCAGGCCCTGAGGCAGCAAAGCAGCCCCAAACCATGATGCTCCCTCCGCCATGTTTTACAGTGGGGATGAGGTTTTGATGTTGGTGTGCTGTGCCTTTTTTTCTCCACACATAGTGTTGTGTGTTCTTCCCAAACAACTCAATCTTGGTTTCTTGTTTTCTTGTTTACATGTTATGTGCAATTAAACCATGGCAACATCTAATGTTTGTGTAGTATTATGTTCAGCAGACTGTGTTCTTCTATTGTTGTGACTTAGATGATGTTCAGAGCACATTTTTTGCCCAATTCATGCAAAACTCCACGTAATCCCAAGGGGTTCACATACTTTTTCTTGCAACTGTAAATTCTCTAAATCAATAAACTATTTTTAATACTTATTGCTGCTAGAATTTGCAGATAGATAGCAATGTGCTGTATGTTATATTTAGTGGTTTACATTTTGTTTTACTTTTTTCAGTTGCTTCCTGGTTTCTGGCCTAGACCAAAGTGATATCATACACCCCAGGAAATTTCATGGACATTTTTCACCTTTCACTTGTAGGAGGGGCATGAATAGGGGAGTTTGTTTTAAAGTGTTACTAAACCCACAACAGTAAAATCAGTCTGTATATGCAGTAAAGCATGCTTGTTATACTCACTGTGGAATCAAAGGGGTTAATCATCTACAATGGGTAAAAGGCCTGTTTGATCCTCCACTTTTTTTACTGTTCCCAATCCATCTGCCATAGTACAGAGCAGCAGTGGCAAGTCTGCACATGCTCTGTTTGGTGTGTATCTGTTTTTTTTGGGGGGGAGGGAAGCTACATTTGATGATCACAGGGCCAATCAGCGCTGTCCAGACAAAGGGTCAGGGGTCATGCAGCCTCAAGGGACAGTCAGAGGAGAATGAAAACTCCTCCTACAAGATTACCTAGTGCTCAGCTGGACACTGAAAAAGTATTTAGCAGTTCATATTTACTAAAATTATTGTATTTCCATGTTCTGTGTGCTGTGGAAAACCAGATAGAGTAGATGCAGGGTCCTGGGTTTAGTAGCACTTTAAATATTAAAAGTGAACTAAATAGGGTTTTCGATTTGTGGTGCTCAGATAGAATTTAGCTCCGCTTTATATTCGAAGAATGCAAACAGGATGCAGTCGATTTTTTTTTTGATCTGAACAAAGGCAAGCAGATGTGAATGAATGCATAACCATTTACATCCACCTTCCCATAGACTTACATGAAGCTAAAAAACCAGCAGGCAGACCCAATTGGAAAGCCTGTGTGAAAGGACACTAAATGAACTCAGGTTTGGTCTGTATATGGTTACCCTTATACAACGTTGCTTTTCTGAGCTGACGGTTTGTTGGCTGTGTGTTTACCAGCCATATACATCTATTTAACTGAGATTTATGTATTTTTCAGCTGCTAAGTCTGCATTCCGTAGACAGTTTGTCATCAATCTATTTGTGGAATTATTTTCATAAATCAAAAGTTACTTGGGCAATATAATAATATTCATCGAGAACAATGAAAACATCAGCATCAGTCATTAATAACAACTGCCAGGGCCCATGGGAGACCTATACGAGAATATAAATGCAAAAATATACGGGATACGGAAGGGAAAATGTAAAAGTTCTATGCAAGAGAGAGTACTGAAAATAAACCATGTTGAAGATATAATTTATTCTGTTAAGTTTTACAAGACAAATATTGAAATATTGTAGCGGTATAGTTGTTCTGTCAAATACTGTTTTCAGAGACTAGGCAGATATGGCATCTGTCATCCAAGTGTGTGAGAGGCAATACAAAGAATTCCTTTATAACTGTACAATGTGGGTGTCAGATAAGATTATAGCAGATGAAGACAGAAGAAAAACTGATGGAGAAGAAGGAATTGGAAAAAATGTGCAATGTTTTGTAGTGGATACTTACCTACTCACAGCATTATGGCCGCTGCCACCTACCATCTTCCTTGTCCTAGCAGAAGCGGAGGGTGGTGGTGTTTGTCACAAACAGCAAGTTTACCAAGTTTGTCACCTTTACAGCAAGGTGCACATGGAAGGGCTTTGCACATAAACAAACAAATGATTCCCCAACACACTTACCAACCTGCCTGCAATACAACCAAAGTGGCTTTGTCTAACAGTTTGCATTAAAAACAGAGGGTTTTGTTTGCACACATATGTGAGTATACAGGTGAAACTCGAAAAATTTGAATATCATGCAAAAGTTCATTTATTTCAGTAATGCAACTTAAAAGGTGAAACTAATATATGAGATAGACTCATTACATGCAAAGCAAGATAGTTCAAGCCGTGATTTGTCATCATTGTGATGATTATGGCTTACAGCTCATGAAAACCCCAAATCCACAATCTCAGAAAATTAGAATATTACATGCAATCAAAAAAACAAGGATTGTACATGGAACAATATCGGACCTCTGAAAAGTATAAGCATGCATATGTACTCAGTACTTGGTTTGGGCCCCTTTTGCAGCAATTACTGCCTCAATGAGGTGTGGCATGGAATCCATCAGCATGTGGCACTGCTGAGGTGTTATGGAAGAACAGGATGCTTCAATAGGGGCCTTCAGCTCTTCTGCATTGTTTGGTCTCATGTCTCTCATCTTTCTCTTAGCAATGCCCCATAGATTCTCTATGGGGTTCAGGTCAGGCGAGTTTGCTGGCCATTCAAGCACAGTAATCCCACGGTCATTGAACCAGGTTTTGGTGCTTTTGGCAGTGTGGGCAGGTGCCACGTCCTGCTGCAAAATGAAGTCAGCATCCCCATAAAGCTCATCTGCGGAAGGAAGCATGAAGTGCTCCAAAATCTTTTGGTAGACGGCTGCGTTGACCCTGGACTTAATGAAGCACAGTGGACCAACACCAGCAGATGACATGGCTCCCCAAATCAACACAGACTGTGGAAACTTCACACTGGACTTCAAGCATCTTGCAGTGTGTTCCTCTCCATTCTTCCTCCATACTCTGGGTCCTTGGTTTTCAAATGAGATGCAAAAGATGCTCTCATCAAAAAAGAGGACTTTGGACCACTGAGAAACAGACCAGGTCTGTTTTTTTTAGCCCAGGTAAGACGCTTCTGACGTTGTTTGTTGATCAGGATCGGCTTGACAAGAGGAATACGACATTTGAAGCCCATGTCCAGGATCCGTCTGTGTGTGGTGGCTCTTGATGCACTGACTCCAGCCTCAGTCCACTCCTTGTGAAAGTCCCCAACACTTTTGAATGGCCTTTTCCTGACAATCCTCTCCAGGCTGCGGACATCCCTGCTGCTTGTGCACCTTTTTCATCCACACTTTTCCCTTCCACACAACTTTCTATTAATGTACTTTAATACAGCACTTTGGGAACATCCAACTTCTTTTGCAATTACCTTTTGAGGCTTTCCCTCCTTATGGAGGGTGTCAATGATGGTTTTCTGCACAACTGTCAGGTCAGCAGTCTTTCCCATGATTGTGATTCCTACTGAACCAGACTGAGAGACCATTTAAAGGCTCAGGAACCCTCTGCAGGTGTTATGGCTTAATTAGCTGATTAGAGTGGAACACTTTGAGCCGAGAATATTGCACCTTTTCACAATATTCTCATTTTCTGAGATTGTGGATTTGGGGTTTTCATGAGCTGTAAGCCATAATCATCACAATTATGACAAATCACGGCTTGAACTATCTTGCTTTGCATGTAATGAGTCTATCTCATATATTAGTTTCACCTTTTAAGTTACATTACTGAAATAAATGAACTTTTGCACGATATTCTAATTTTTCGAGTTTCACCTGTATATGCGTAAGCTGCAGTGCTCACATCAAGGGACCTCTGTATATAACTGGTGTAAAGGCTAGTTATAGGTTGGGGTGGTTGCCAATTTTTTGTACAGTTGGATGAACTGGGTGTAGCGTTGTACTATCTATTATTATATGTTCTCCTACTATGGATGCTCTGGAAATTTAGAGTTAGGACCGCAGTATATACAGAAGTCCCTTGGCGTGGGCACTGCAGCTTGCGCATATAGGATGGCCAGCCTTTCTGAAGAAGTGCTTTTGCACAAAACGCGTTAAAGGGGCCATTATGCCATGACGTCTTGCCACCGGCACCTAGCATAGGTCTGGCGGCCATCTTTTAAACTGTGAATGGTCAGTATACCATTTTTTGTACACCTAACTGCTTTTATCTTCATACCACGTGGATTAATAAATTGAATCATTTTAAATTACTACACTACGGGCCGTTTTTTGGTTGGCTCTTTGGCGAGCTAACATTCACTTTTGGAGCCCACCCTAAAGGATATAGGAGCCGAATTACATGTGGCACCATTCCAGAGGAGGGAGCTGTTCCAATAGTAGCTGACAAGCATCCACCCATCCATTAAGGAAGCCTCTGGCTGGATTCCATTCATACACACCAAGGGAGACGTCTCAGTAGCTGCCTACCAGGGAGGAGAGTCCATTAGAATGGCCCAACTCATCCATCCCATCCTGAGAGGGGGACCTCTGGTCATACTAATTATATGCATATTTAAAGATACTATTTATTGGTAAGCCACTGAAGTTTGAAGTCACCATCAACTTCTGTATCAAGCACCTTATCACGAACTGTCACCATTTTATAAATATAATTTTATAATTTTATACCATTATACTTTTGAATACTTTTAAGCACTGCACTTTTATGTATTTGAGTTTTATGAGGTTTTTACTTGGTTACCTTTATGTGCATTAGCTGCTATATTATTGAGCACTCACTGATTTTATATTTATTGCATATAATTTGCAAATGTGTGAAACCTTCTGGTTTTAACGTAAACTGTTAGATGGTCCACTTTGGTCAGTTTGCAGGTTGGTCGGTTAGTGTGCTGGGAAATCCTTGGTTTGTTTGTGATGTGTATTGCCCTTCCATGGGCACCTTGCTCTAAAGCCCAATTATAAGTTGGGGTGGTTTCCAATTTTATGTACAGATTGTGGTGTTTGGTTGCTAGTGCAGCCATTCTCAACCAGGCTTCCTTGGAACTCTAGGGTTCCTCCAGTGGTTGCTAGGGGTTCTTTGATCTGTGGCTGATTGACCTCCAATTGGATGCTGCCTGCATGCTTCCAGCTCAAATGCCATTTAGCAAAACCAGCAAAATGACAACAATTACATTTTTAGTTGTCTGCAAGGATAGCATTCTGACCATCACTATAAGGGGGACACTCTTCCCAATGACCACAAATTTTGGGAGCATTCTTCCCACTGACCTCTGATGAATTCATTTGAGCAGGGTTTCACTGAGACCTGAAATTTATTTCAAGGGATCCTTTGGAGTAAAAAGGTTGAGAAAGGCTGGCCTAGTGTAATGGAGCACATAGTAGCAGTGGGGAAGGAATCAGGACTGTCAAGTCTTTAAGAAGACAACCCAGTCCTGATGGTAGGGTTTCGCAGTACATGCAGGGGATCTGGATGCACTAACACCAGACCGACGGGGATATGGAGCATGGGACATAGCAAGTACAATATAAGTTATATGAGAGGGGTGTCAGTCACTCACTTCTGGACTGTTAATGCTGGGATTTGGGTGGCCATCTTCTTTAGCAATAAAGCAGAAAAGCCTTAAAGAAGAATTCCAGGCATTGATATTTTATACATTGTTCCAGCTTGGACCAATGTAACTACTGTATGTAAATACCATAGCTGGCAGATGCCCCTGGAAGCTGGAAATCACCTCTAATCCAGGAGCCTCCACTAGCTTCCAGATCTTGTGCCGCACAACCCCACTTCTCCATCTACTTGTCTGTGGGTCAAGACTTGGTCAGCCTCAGGATAATGTTATTTTAATAGGTTTTCACTAAACACAATCTATGTAGCTTCTTTATGTAATGTTATCAGCAGTTCACCAGTGAGTCTGACTATGAAATAGTTACTAAAGGGAGAACTGACAACAAGCAAAGACGTTCAACACATGGTGAAATTTATTTCAGCTAAACTCACAGGCATTTCATTTTACCCACTAGTCACCTTGGGTGTGAAAGTCAAACTCAATAGAAGCAGCCAAGTCCCAGCTGAAAAACAAAGGTAAGCAGAGTTTTAATAATACTTTTTATCACAGACATTCCTCATCTTAAATAGATGTAGTTAGTGATCCTATTACACTGTAAGATTAGATTGAAGTGTCCTAAATAGGCCATTTGCATGATCTCATTATTGGCAATATATAATAAAGAGGTGATAGGAGTTGTTGAACGAGTTGAAAGCTAACAAGTGAAGTCTAGGTGACCCATTTATATCAATATCAGACTAATACTACCTATAAAAATTTGCAGTGCTTTGTGCAGTTAAAATGGAAGTGTAATCGAAATGATCAGGTTTGATTTATGTGCTGGCAGGAACCTTCCCTGTGGGACAATTATACAAACTCTGTTTAGCTGAACTAGGTGGGACTTTTCATAAAATATGCTACCCAGTCAAGAATAAAATGCAATCTATTATATCACCTAGAAAATATTCAGCTGCCAAGTACTATGACACCAAGCAGAAGTTAGTGATACAGCTTGTAGCAATCATTTTTCTCTTCTAAACCATCAGCCCCCCACAGTTTTACTTAAAAGAAACTGTATGTAGAATGGCTTAAGGCTCTAAATCAGAAGTCTAAACTTTGCAGTTCAAGCAGCACATTGTCTCCTTTAAAAATATTCACAGGCTGAAAAAAAATGTTTTATAAATAAGCAAATCAAATTTAAATTAATGAATAAGTTTTACTTGGAGAAAAAATGTTCATAGACAAAGCAAAGAAATAAACTTGAGCCCAACAGAGTCTCCACTTCCATTAAAGTTCCCATCAGAGCCCTATTACATCAGGGTCTCCATTAGAGTCCTCCTTTACATCAGAGTCCTCCCTTACATTAGGGTCCAATCAGGGCCCCCCTTAAATCAAAGTGCCCCCTTATATCAGGGTCCCCATGAGCCCCTTACACAGAGGTGGCCCTCTAATTAGTCAAATTAGGCATTCGCCCCTAAGGCATCCCTCTCACAGGGGCCTCGCAGCTGCCTAATTCCCTTATCGCAGCCAGTTGCTGGTTTGATTGTGATGCAGCAGATCCATAGCTGCCGAGCGTTCACAGAGCCGGCAGCACAGCACTGCAAATTAAAATCTATCAGAGTGATGGTGGGGGCAATCCTGTTAGTAAATTCAGCCCATTTTTAGGGCTAATAGGCAAACTACTGTAAAAAAAAAAGTAATGGGAAACTGGGCACTGTCATGAGCGGCATGTACCAATGCAAGAAAAAAGTTCATACAGAAGAAAGAGGGGGTTTTTCATGGAGCTTCAAGGGCAACATTAAAAAAACACAAGTACTTTAACCACCTCCTGTCTGGCCGTTGTATATAAACGGCTGGATGGTGGCAGTGCAGGGGCGGGTGGCCATTTATAAACGGCCTCCCCGCCCCCTGCTTGTGAGCGCTCCCTGGGAGTGCGCAGCGCAGCGATCCGGTGCCCGCTGTGTCCTCCGGACACAGTGGAACACCGATCGTCATATGGGACCTCTATGCAAGGTCCCGATCATGTGATCCTTAGCCAATCAGTGATCACATGTAGAGTAGTAATCAAGATGTCACTTCTGACATCATTGCTTACTATGTGTGAAATCTGTGAATTATCACAGAGGTCACATGGTACAAGGCTATTCACAACTGCCTTGTACCATGTGACAAGCTGTGACCAATCACAGCTCACATAGTATTTCTCAATGGCTGCAAGAATTCAACCAGAGAGAAGGAGAAATGATTGCTTTTACAGCCTTTATGGGTGTAAAATCAATCAGTGTAAAAAAAAAAAAAAATCTTCATCACCCCTACAAGTAGTACAGTGTCACCATGGTGACACTGTACTGCTAGGGTGACAGTATTTAAAAAAAAAAACAAAAAAACAAAAAACAAAAATAATATTAAAAAATAAAGTAAAAATGTAAAAAAAAATTTTTAAATTATAATTTTTGGTTATAAACTAATTTGGGTTATTTTTTTAATAAAAAGATAACTGAATACATTTTGGCCAAGATTTATGATGAAATATTATTTATTTGCAAAATTTTATAAGAAATACACTTTTTTTCAAAATGTTTGGACTTTTTCATTTATATAGCAAAAAAAAAAAATCCCAGTGGTGAATAAATACCACCAAAATAAAGATTTATCTGTCTAAAAAAAATGCTAAAAAATTCATATGGGTACAGTGTTGCATGACCGCGCAATTGTCATTTAAAGTGTGATAGCGCTGAAAGCTGAAAATTGGCCTGGACAGGAAAGGGGTAAACGTGTCCAGACATGAAGTGGGTAACCACTTCCCACCTGGCCAATAGTCAAATGATTCACTATTCCGTGTGGACATCATATGACATATGTTCCACTGGACACAGTAGATGACCAATCAGTGTACTGGCTGCTGCCAATACCTTGTGCTCTCCATGACCAATCACAGCATAGCACATGACAATTGTACACAATAGAAGGCTTTTATTCATGCCAGTGTTTGTGTACTATTGTGCTGATCTCTGTGATTGGTCACAGTGATCACATGGTACAGACAGGGCCAATCACTTCCCATCTGTACCATGTGATTAGCTGTGGCCAATCACAACTAACCACAATGGTAAACACTGAATAAAAATGGTTGCTTATACCAGTGAAATTCATAATGTGTAAAAAAAATTCCTGACCACTTCCCCGGAGTAGTACAGTGTTACTATAGTAACATTATATTACTCTGGTCACAGTGCGTTAAAAAAATTGTAAAAAAAAAAAAAGAAATTGAAAGAAAAAAAGAAGAAAAAAATAAAAAAAATAATTAAAGGGGCACCAGTCAGTGTCCCTGATCACTGCCACACCAGTTATATGATGATGTTGTACAGCACTGGTGACATTTTTTTTATTTTTTAATTTTACAAAAATTTGTGACAAAAAATTACAAATTCAAAAAACTCGACATGCCCATTACTAACCTTGGACTGTCTACTTTCCAAAAGGCAGTCATTTGGAGGTACTTGTACTCAAGAAATGAGATCAGTACATCAGGATTGATTGATTTTCAGATATATCCCATAGTTTGTGGACTTATTAACCTTCCTAAAGACTAAATAATAAACACTGATTTGGGTTATTTTCAGCAAAGAAATGTAGCAGAATATATTTTGGCCTAAATTTATGAAGAAAGATTATTTATTTGCAAAACTGTATAACAGAAACAAAGAAAAAAATGTTTTTCAAAGGTTTTCTGTCTTTATTTAGCAAAAAAACAAAACAAACAGTGTTGATTAAATACCACCAAAAGAAAGCTCTATTTGTGAGAAAAAAATTATAAAGATTTAATATGGGTACAGTGTTGCATGATTGCGCAGTTGTAATTTAAAGAGTGACAGCGCTGAAAGCTGAAGATTGGCCTGGGCAGGAAGGGAGTGAAAGTACCCGGTATTGAAGTGGTTAAATAACATGCTTGGGGGATGTCTTAAAGAATAGGCTTACCTTTGGGAACATGTTACATTTTCCACCCGTTTTAGGGTGGAACATGTAACAGGTTCCCATAGCTTCAGCTGTGCTTGTGCCCCTCCTCCCTCTGACAGATAATACGAGGAGAAGTCTCCCCGTACTATCTGTCAGATCTGAAAACAGCGTGGCCGTGCGGGGCTCCGCCCACATGGCCACGTAATTCATTCACGGACTTCCCTGAATGAATGAACTGTCAGTCCTTACAGCCTTAGTGGCTGTGGGCTTGTAGTTTTCAATGAGCTACCACGACACTCCACAGAGCCGTGGTAGGTCATTGAAAAAATGGTAGCCAATCAGCTTCTAACCTCAGCTTGTTCAATTAAGCTTTGATAATACAACCTGGAAACTGACTGGTTTCTATGCAGAGCTGTACCAGATTTTGCACTCTCCAGCTTTAGTAAATAACCCCTATAGTGTCTACAAACTATGATACATATACTAGAATTTACACAGCTATGAGGCTATACAGGTAATGGTGGTGATCAACAACTTATAGTGGGACTGTGACAGTGTGGCAGGCAATCTGGCACTAACAGATCCTTTCTGCGAAGTACACTAACTGATTAACTGAAACTAAGACCATTAGTGACACTACGGTTGGCCATACATTATACAATTTTCTTGAGATTTTTGGTTTAGATTTACCAAAAACCATGTAATATGAGGTCAAACCTAAACAACACTTTCAATTGTATCTAATTAGGCAAACTCTTGCACTACATAGTTGAAGGTAAATCTAAAGGAAATTGGGCAGAAATTGGAAAGAAAATTGTATAGTGTATGGCCAGCCTAATACAGTGATCAGGATTAATACTGTACACTATCACTATACTAATGGTACTGACTGGGAAGGGGTTAACATCAAGGGGCAATCAAATGGTTAACTGTGTAATGTCTGTAACAAGTGCAATGTGTATAATATGTGCTGCTTTTACTAAGAGATCTGGCTACAAAGCAGGGAGAAGAAACAGCCAGATCGCTGATCTGTGTACAGAGCCCTGTGTGTTTATAAGCACCGGACTCTGTGCTGTGATTAGCTACAGCCAATCTGTAGGTCTCAGCCATAAATCATTGGCGGGGACATGCTGACAAAATCTGTAGCCAGTGACAGCGCGGGTTAGAAGGAGGTGCGCTCATGCACCTACATGATGTACAGGTATGTGATCCAGCATGGTTGTCCTTCTGGTCTGCAGCAAATGTACTGTGGGTGGCTGACAATCAGTTAACCTCCCTAGCGGTATGATTATTTCAGATTTTTGGTGCTGAAAGCGGTACCATTATTTTGCATGGAAATATGTAGTTATTTTATTGTAGGCTGTAATATTTAGGAATAACTCACTGAAATCTGTCCGAACAAGAGTCTATTAAACATCCCGGGTATGATAAAATTTGAAACACGAAATCATAAATTATAGTTTAATAAATAATCATAAAAAATAATAATATAATAATAATACATTTAATTCAATAATATAATCAAACCAAAAACACTGAAATTTGAAATAGAGCGCCAAATTCGCACATCACTGAGCAAAGTCGCAAAATTGTTTTCAGTGTCTGATGATGAATTTCCCCACGAATCATTATCACTCAATTCTGCAAGTGGTTCTGATTTACTATCGCTGTTCTCTAGCCGGTCTAAAACCACTTTTGACCTAAAGGGACGCTTTTTGGACGCCATGGACGTTTCTCAGTTTCCAGGCAGAAAGAACAGACAAAATGCAGGCAGGGCGCAGGACAAAGCACTCGGGACAAAATGTATGTGAAATGGTTTGAAACAGCAATGTTATACTATGTAAAATTTGTTTGGAAAAAAATGACATTTTTGAAAATTTTCAAATTTCCCGCCGCCGCTGCCCATACTTCCCGACATCACAGGGACCGGAACACAGAAGCCGGATGCTGGCATCGGCCGGAGGAGATGGCCAGGGACGCTGCAGGGGACACATCGCGGGAGCGAAGGACAAGGAAAGCTCTGCAGGAACTCCCTATGCAGCACCACATGGTAAGCCTGAGTGTAGCTCGGGGGTAACCGCTTTTGGTACTGACATTTTACCCCGAGCTACACTCGGGAATACCGCCAGGGAGGTTAATGAGCAAGGCTAGGCCAAACTTTATTAGATACAAGGAGCACAGGATGGGGTTTTACTACAAAAATTAAGCTACTGTAGGGGATACAGCAGTGTAAAATATGCCATCAGCAGGACGGTTTTAATCAGGAATAATGGGCCTAACCGCTGTTAGGTTTAGACATTAATGGCTGTGTGCTGAGTTATTTTGAGGGGACAGCAAATTTACACAAGTTGTACACTCACTACGTCACATTGTAGCAAAGTGTCATTTCTTCAGTGTTGTCACATGAAAAGATACAATAAAATATTTACAAAAATGTGAGGGGTGTACTCACGTCCGTGAGATACTGTATGTTACATTTAGCAGCCCCTTCCTTTCCTAAATGAACACAGTGAGTGATCATTACCGATCACTCACTGTGTTCATTCATAACTGAAGCCTAGTAAACTGTTGTTGAGGGGGGGCCCTGTCAGGTTGGCTGTATGGGACCCCGTGGTTTCTAACAGCAGCCCTGATAACAACAATCATGTTATTGTTTGACATGTCAGCAGTTTCCAGTATGTACATTTTTATACACAATTTATTTTGACAATAGCTGCCCCTTTAATTACATTTCATTCTGCTGTTTCTTATAATTCCCTCAGACAAACCCACAGAACTCATTACTCATGGACATGGGAACAGGCAATGACCTATGTCATTATGATGCTCCTACAGCTGAACACCTGAGTCACCATCCTTTATACACCACTTACCCTCCCCGTCCACTTCTTCCACCTCACAGTCTATTCTTCATCCAGGTGTGTGAGCTAGTGAGCTCATTGTGGTTAAACATTAACTATTGTCTGCATGAAAAATCTCATGTTTCAGGCTTTGAAAGTCGCCATAACAGAGACATTAGCAAACACAATGTTAGCGTCACTCGGCCGTCCAGGTGAGCGAGGTGGGGACACCTTAGGAACCACAGATGGACTTATTCTTTGTAATCTAATAGTCATATTGTTCATAGTCCGGTAAAGAGTCCATCCACATCACTTGTTTCCCATTCATTCTCAGTGCTAGAAATGGATTGAGTTTTACTATAACTGTTCCCATAAACCTAGAGACTGCAACCTGTTGAATCTGGAATGCTAATCAGAGATAAAAGGTTCCTTGAATTGCGACATGTAGGTAGCTCATATCACGCATATTACACAGCTGGTTGCATACATTTTCATGGTTTTATTGTTCCTTTTATATTCATGGACTGTGCTAGGAAAAAAATCATTTAAATGGTAATCTGGATACACTATGCAGTTTATACATTGACATGCTTATTAAGTGGTTAATTGTTTGCTTTCTTGGATACATATCAATAATGTCTGTTTTTTTCTTTGTATATATACCTTCTTTCCCAGGAAGCAAGGCCTTCAGTTCCAGTGTCATTTACCAATATACTTTGGAACTTTTCCCTATCTTTGAAAAATGTTTTAATATTTATTGGAGTCTTTGAGACTGGAGGTTTAACGAAGTTTCAATCCGATATAGAAAAAAGAATGGATACTTAGGCCCCTTTAACACTGATGGTCTGATCGGGTTGCACCTGTCAGTTTTTCAGGTGGACCCAACCGGACGATCAATAGACCTCTATGGACCGGCAGGTGTCACTGGACAAGTGTCCACTGACACCTGCTGGCATCCGATCCATTCCTGTATGCCAAACACAGATGGGTGGGCATCCATTTCCCGTCCCGGTGGATCAGATAAAATGACAGTCGTGTGGCAACGGACAGGCAGTCCGTTTACATCTGACCGTCCCATAGGAAAAAGCAGGTTGTGTCTGTGTCCACTCTGCAGCAGTGGAGTGGACACAGACCTGTCATCCTCCATCTGAAAGGGGCCTTAAAGCTGAATTCTAGGTATGAAGATTTTTATCTAGTTACATTGGTCCAGCTTGAACCAATGTACAGTGGAATATACACTTTGAGAAAATTGGACACACGGTCATCTGATTTTCCACAAATCATGATGTAAACGACAATCAGGGGCAGACTGACAACTCATGGGGCCCCTGGGCAATAGGGGATCATGGGGCCCCTGTGTCTTTGCCCAAACTCAAAAAAGCCTATGAAAAAGGCACTAGGGGCATCTCATGGGGCTCCCTACTGACCCCGGGCCCTCGGGCAGTGCCCGAGTTTCCAAATGGTCAGTCCGCCCCTGACGACAATGATATTAACATGTACAAAAATTTTCGAACAACAAAAGCAAATGTTCTTTCTTGTGTACGGTTTCTATGTTTGTTGCCACCTTCTTCTGGGCTGTTGGTTGCTTCTGTTCATGATTGATTATTTTTGAACAATTACTGTACACATTGAGTGAAAATTGGACGTTCACATGCCATAAAGATTTCCAAGCTTGCACCTTCTTTTTTTGTCCAAACATTTGACTGCTGAAAGCACTATATTAATGATCAGATAACTGACCGATCATTCTTTCAACACCGCTAATCCAATGATTGCCTCTAGCTTCAGGGTCCATGGCTGAGTGGCTGCCCTGCTGCTTAAAGTGGATCTTCGCCCACCTCCACCCCCTTCATTTGTATTTAATCCTTACTGAGTGGTCCGTTTTAGATGCTCAGCAACCCAAAGGATCCAATGTTGTCCCCCTGAGATCCACTTTTCTTCTTCCACCACTTGGGCCCGCACTGCTATGTTGGTTGTGATGTTGTAAAGAGGCCTGCCAGCTCTTCCGGGTTCAGCTGGTGTGGCCCCTGATGAAGCACTGCTAGACACACCCCCTCCTCCTTTCTGAATAAAGGGCTATGCCTCCTGGGATATGTGATGTGCATACCCCAGGAGGCACAGCATGTCATTACCCTGATGTGCAGACAGCGCTATTCATGTAGTGGAAGGGAAGAGGGGTGGATTGGAGAGAAGTCTAGTCAGAGAGTAAAGATCTGCTTTAACCCTCTCCCTACCAGGACCTGACAGTAGGGGCTTTATGCACAATCCAGTGGCTACAGCCACTGGGATTGTGTATAAATCTGACAGACAGACTCCGGTCTGTCAGGTGGAAGCGGTCAGGTGGCTCCACTGCCGCGGATCGCTTCCACAGCCCCCAGTTCCGGTGCCCACCCCCGCGGGTGCACTCCTGCCATGCAACCGGGCTCCGCTTGCCAATCTGTGGGCCTGGGAAGAGCCATGGCGGGTGCTGGCAGGTGGAGTTGAGAGCAGACAAGCATCTGTTCCCTTCCCCTTCTTTGTGTGATCTGGAAGGCGACATCCATGACATCACTTCCAGATCCCAACTGTTACTTTCCTAGCTAGAATAGCCAGGGAAAGATGTATTGCAATACGTTTTGTATTGCAATACATCTAATGGAGCCCAGAGGAGACATGCAGGGTCTTTTAGATCTTGCATGTCTCAAAGAGAACCTGTCACCAAAAATTTTGTTCCCTGTGTGATGAGAAAAAAAGTTAAGTTAAAACATTAAAAAAAATAAATAAATAAAGTTACACCCAAGCACATAACATCCCCCCCCCAAAAGAAAAATATTGAAGCTCCCCACCACCACCACATATACGCACTAATTCTAGCTTCTAGCACCAGACCTCTTCTGTAACGATAAAATGATGACGTACAGTGACTTTTGAAGAGTTGACTATAGAAAATATAGAGTACTGAAGGTTGACGCAATTTCATAGGCACACACAAATTTAAAGGCTTGGCATGTTGGGTATCTATTTACTTGCACAACTTCATCTGTTATATTTTACCAAAAATGTAGGTAATTTATTGCATTTGTTTGCCCTAAAATTCACTTTAGTGTGATTTTTACTAAAATTTTGAGTTTCCTAGACCTTTGCAATAATATTGTGTCATATAAAAAATTGGAACTATGGTTATTGTATTCTCTAGGGTGTGTGCTTTCAGAAAATATATAATGTTTTGGGGTTTATGTGTAATCTTCACGCCTAGAATGATTTTTTAAACGTGTAAAAAAAAAAAAGCCAAAAGGGCTCTGCAAGCGAAAAGGTTAATGAACACAGCACAGGAGGATGCTTGCTTAGCACATTTGCCATAAAGAGAACACTTTCCATTTTCTCAGAGACTGCAAAGTGTTCCCTGATTGGACAAGGTGGAGATCATGATGTCACCATCTGGCCTTTCCACCTCCTCCAATCAGAGAACACTTTGCATTCTTTGAAAAAATGGAAAATGTTCTTTGAATGGTGCCCATGTCAAGCAAGCAACATCCTGTGTTCACAATGCAGCAGCACAGTCACTCAGCATGTGGCCCAGAATCTAGTGGAGATCAGTGGAGTAGCATTGCCTACTACACTGATTTCTATCTTCCATGGGGATCCCACAGGTATGCCACATACATACTTATATTGGTCCATGCTGGATCAATGTAATCATGTAAATATGGTAATACCTGGAATTCATTTTAAAGAAATGCTGCATTCTTGGTTGTCCTGCTGTACTCTTTCGGACAACCAAGTCCAAAACCATTTTTGTGGACAAAAATTCCTGCTGAATATTGAGGAAGGTTTGTAAAATGTGTACATGTAGCACCCTCCTAGGTACAGTAGATGCTAGGATTAAATAGATAGAATTAGTTGTGTTTTTGATAGGTAAATTTAGTTGTCACCATGGGCGGACTGACAACTCATGGGGCCCCCGAGAAATAGGGGATCATGGGGCCCCTGTGTCCTCACCCACACTCAAACCACACCCAAAAAAGCCTATGAAAGGTACCAGGGGCATCTCATGGGGCCCCCTACTGACCCTGGGCCCTCGGGCAGTGCCTGAGTACCCATATGGTCAGTCCGCCCCTGGTTGTCACTGTGTAGTCAGAGTGGCTGTAAATATGTTTTAGGTAAGAGCACAGTTAGCTCACTGTACTGGGTGAGCTCAGATCATTTAGTTAGGTCTGCTCTGTGCGTTCAGCTGCTGCCAGTCACCCTAGTTTCCTCTGTATCCAGGAAACATTAGACGTTTCTGGATGATAGGTGTGGAGATATGCAGATGACAGCATAAATATTGATACAGCCTCAGCCTATCCCAGAGTGAGGGTCTCTAAGGCATGCTGGGTAATTGTATATATTCAGTGAGGACACTGAGTTCTAGGGTCTTTCCTGTCCAGGAGTGATCCAGCCTGGGAGACTGCACGTTGCCCCCCCCCCAGGCATCTACTGCCATGTAGCCTCAGGTGGATGACCTGAGGGCCTGAATGCTAATACTTGGGTTCTGCTATGCTGACTGAGGGGCTGTCTACTGAAGATCTGGTCTAGTATCATGCAGGAAGGCATCCATCTGCCCTTGGACCTTGTGAATACAGACACCCCAAAGGATCTTAGAAATTGTGTGCTACATAACCCCCTTTGGTGCTAGGGAGTCGGCTGCAGGTCTAGCTAAAGGGGACACCGGCTAGTGTTCTGAAGAGCTTTGTCCACTTAATCTCTTATCTAAAGGGACTCTGCTCAAGTTTGCTACTACTACCACTACTGCTGTTTTAAAGCTGAAGTCTCCTGTTTGTTTCAAGCACAGACTCCGTTGCAGATTATTCAAAAGAATACTGTACATAGGTTTTGGAGTATCCCACCTCATTCCCTCATCCCTATCCAAGTTCTACAAAAATAAAAGCAACAAAACCAACAACACCCCTAGACTGGACATTGACAAAATGTGTGAATGAGCCTATGTTTCTGACTGCAGGGCAAAATGTTTGGTGAAAAGGGGAAAAGAGGAAAAATAGGCAGGCAATTACAAAATACTATTGATATCCTTATCTCTTGAGTATAAGATTCAAAATCAGTTACATCATGTAAAAGGGACATTCACAGAAGTGAGGTGTAGTACTACCATTGAAGGAGTTGCTAGATTTCAGGCCTATTTCCCTCTCACAGCACACACAGCCAGGCAAATAGTATTTTCACGCTCTCTCCAATGGCTCAATAAACAGTCTAGGGGATTTGTTTTTGCATTTATTTTAGTAACGATGAACTTGGATGGGGGAATAGGGGTGCATTGGATATCCCAAACTGTACAAAACTGCAAACTCCAATCAAATGGTTGAGGACCTGCTAAAGTCTCTGGCTGCTATAATCCAAACTGAACTGTGCTGCACAACATTGGAAGTAATGGTGCAGCTGAGAGAGGGAATGATAATGCTGATGACGCAGCACCTGGCCATATTTCTCAACACCTAGCTGCTCTAGGCCCTAAGTTAGAGGTGTTGGGGTGCTCCTGGCTGTCTCGCACGTAAGCTACCCCTGCTCCCGGACTGATGAGGTATTGCACTGTCCTTTCCTGCCTTTGGGTGTGATGGCTGGTTTGTACTCACTCAGTCCCTTTAAGAAATCCCCATGATCCAGAGTAGGTGCTGTCTTGGCCCTTCTGCTGGACAGGCGCTTCAGGCTTGGCTAGGAGTCTGCAGCTAAGCCTAGCTGAGACCTAGGCTGGGTGGGTTTCTGGTGCTCTCTCCTTCCTCCTCTCTCCTCTTCCTCCTTCACTCAGCACAGGGGTCACTTCGAGGTGGCTGGACCCTGCACACTGATCCCAAACTGCTAGGCTTCAGAATATTTATGGGCTGCTTCCCCACCTTCTAGGCCTGAAATCCCAGGGACTGGTGGATGCTCCAAAAAAATTCAAACTGCAGCCCCTGTCCCCCAACCCACTATGTTCTGGAAATTTCCAGTGAGTTCTAGAAGGCAGGGAAAGGTAACAGAGCCACAGCCTGTGAAGCACTGCACAGCCTCCTAAAAACAATTAACCCAGATACTCTGCCTACTGAGGAGCCAACTAAACTTGCCTAACAGCTAGCAAACTAGGAGGGTGCTACAGAAGAAACAATGATATATATCTGACTACACAGTAATCACCAAACAGTTCTTTATTGATGCTTGCCATGAGGTTCCCAGCATTGCTTCACTGTCTCTCCAGAAGGGGTTGTGTTTTTCTGCAAAGTTCTGACTGGATCCTATTCATCAAAGTAAAAGATAAGAGTTTTTTAAGTTGTGGTGAGACCCATGGGGCAATTTCACTTTCAGGTTACTTGTATTCACTACCAGTTATAATACAGCAACCTTTCTCGTCTACCATTCTTTGAAACCCAAGGGTTCCTCCAGAAGTTACTAGGGGTTTCTTGAGAGGGAAGCAATATCTGTCTCTCAGATATGTAACCACTAACACCAATGATCTTCTTAGTTATCTGTATTAGTATTATTATTATTATTATACAGTATTTATACAGTGCCAAAAAGTTTGCTCAGCGCTGTATATTGTAGTGGGGGACAGTACATGAGACTGTCCCCCACTACAATGTACAGTGCTGAGCAAACTTTAACAATACAATACACAAGGGGATCGAGGGCCCTGCTCTTTGGAGCTTACAATCTAGGAGGGAGGGGGTAGTGGTACAGGAGGAAGTGGCTGTCGGGGATGGAGTGGTAGAAGGATTGGAGGAGATCGGCTGTTAGGTGAGGGCGGGGTAGGCTTCCCTGAAGAGATGGGTTTTCAGGGTGCACCTAAAGGTGAGGACATTCATCTCTTTGACCTCCAGGGTAAGGAGCATCCTTTCCATTATCCACCAAACTAATGTATGGTGGGCTATAGATATAGTGTGGCACCCTGTTAGATAGGTGCTAGGATTAGTTAGATTTAGTGCTTTGCTCACTGTGTTCAATGGAGCTGTATGTAATTATTGGTTAGGTAAATTCGCTGTATCCAGTGTGGCTGCAATTGATTAGTTAGGTCTGTTCAGCGTTCTCAGCTGCTGCCAATCTGATAGCTCCCTCTGCTTTTCAGAAAGCTGTGAGAATGTTCTGGATCATAGGCGTGGAGTTATGCAGATGGCATGCAGATGTTTACACAGCCCTGGACAGTTCCAGGGAGCTGCGCCCTGATGGCATGCAACTGTATTTATTCTCTGAGCACACTGAGCTCTGGGTCTTTTCCCCTCAGGAGAGGAACACAGCCTGGAGGACTTGCTGCCCTCCAGAACAAAGCTGCCATGTGCTTGCCTGGATACTGAAGCTACAAGAGAGCTGTCTGAGGGGTTATCTACTGAAGATCTAGTCTGGCATCACTGGAGGAAAGTATTGCTTAGAAGTTGGAAGGAGACAACCAGTTGCAGCCACCCCGCCCCCCTTGGTTCTAGAGACTCAGCTGTGTGTTTGCTAGAGGTGACATTGGCTGGTGTCCTGATGAGCTTAGCATGCCCAGTTCTCTGTGAAGGGAGTCTGCTCTTGTTTACTTTAAGAAAGAAGCCTATGTGCTTTACTAATCCTGTTGTTCTAAAATGGAAGCCTATTTGCTTTTAACTGTTTCTACTGCAAGTCAAGTCCACAATTTTCTATATGCAAGGTTTTCTGCTTCAGTCTTCCAGAAATGTCAATTAAAACAGAGTGCAGCGCTATAAAATATAAAGAAAATGGTCCGTGGTTAATAAATTGATTCATATGAGTAAGTCCCAAAAAGATAGCTGATGAAACCAGGAAACAATGGAAAGAATGTGCACTCACCGGACGCGTATGGAAAATGCGCATATAATTAATATCCACTGGAATCTTTATAGTAGATGAAGAGGGTAAACTTCAATCTGTAGGTCAATCAGCCTGGGAAAATATATAGGAAGTCCGGAGGTCCCCTTAAGGATGGTATGGTGCTCAGCCAAAATCCAAAGCTCTGTCCCTCTGGGGGTGGTAGGTCAAACTACAGGAATCCTGCAAGTTGATTTAGCTCCCAATAGGAGCCAAAAAGACAGGTGCCCATAGTGTAGTATTTAAACAAGTTTATTAGCCAAAAATTGTGATGAATACAGGGTAGTATATAGCTGTGTAAACTATATGATATACAGCAGAGTATGCAGCGACGATACTGACCCTAAGTTAAAATGGCCACCGGGCTATCTCGTGGCTCCGGGCGGGAAATGACGTCATGCTCTGTCGGTTCCTCCTAAGGCCTTTCGTGCCAAAGCACATCATCAGAGGGGATACCAACCTCATACTCATATGAATCAATTTATTAACCATGAACCATTTTCTTTTGCAGTATATATTTTTTAGCGCTGCACTCTGTTTTACTTGTCATTTTATGGGTACACTGTGATTACCTTTAGTGCTTTAGCTGCTTACTCAGGAGCGCTCACTTTATACCATTTTATCAGTCTTCCAGAAATACTTCACTGTCCTCAAGTAGTACATAGTTTTTCGTTTTTGGAGTATTCCACTTAATTTTCTCATCCTTTTCCAAGATCTCCAAAAATAAAAAGAACACCCCTAGACTGGTTATTGAAGAAGCAAGCGACTGTGTTCATGTGCTTGGCTGTGGAGCAATCCACTGCGGATTTTCAATGGCTCCTACGGGAGTAAGCGCTACAGTAGTAATTATTTGCAGGGGTTCCCTGAGATTGGAAAGTTATTTAAAGGGTTACTCCTGGTTAAAAGTTTGAGAAAGGCTGTAAAATAGGATCAGTCAGTTGCTCTTTCAAACAAGCATACTGCATCTTTTCTTTAAAAAGTCATTTTGCAGAATACGATTCTGTTTCTCACGCTGCCCCCACTTCTGGTGGGATGTTCCCCACATCTAGCACCTCTGTGTCAAGTGTGATTTTGTTTTCTCACTTTTCCACTTCAAACCTAATCGCTTCCACACGCTCACTTAAAAAAAAAAACAACAAATCTATAATTAGAGTCAGCGCAACTACAAGGATTAAACTGTTTGTTTATTCTCAAAAAGAGTCTCTAATTGATGCCCTAAAGCTACATTCTTGAATGTATGCGTAGCAAAAGAACATCTATGCTTACAGATAAACTGGAAATTTTTCATTTTCATGGTGGTGAGCCTAAACTGAAGTCAATAGGGCTTATTTCAAATAATGTAAACAGTAAAATCACGCAATACTTTGTAGTATTCGAGTGGGGCCAAAACCCTTGTGTAAAAAAATACCTAACATAAAATATTAAGGATATGCCAACACATAACGCCTACCAATTAATGAAATGTTAGCTTTTGGATTTCTAATTGGCTGATATAGGCAAACATTTTGACCAAAATTTATACTACTGCATTTCTTTGGTGAAAATAACACAAATCAGTGCATATTATTAGGGCTGTGTGAAAGTTATAGAGTCTACAAGCTATGGTACCAATCACTGACAGTTGATCACACCTGATGTACTGACTATCTCATTTCTTGAGGTCCTAACATTCCAGGACAGTACAAATACCCCAAAATTACCCCTTTTTGGAAAGTAGACAGTCTGACTTATTTAATAAGTGTTGAGTTTTTTAAGTTGTCCCATAATTGTTTGGAAAAGGAAGAAATTTAAAACATTTTTTTCACAAAAATGTAATATTAACAAGTTATTTCTCACACACAGCATTGGCATTCTTACAACTACACCCCAAAACACATTCTGCTACTCCTCCTGAGTATGGCAATACCACATGTGTTTTTATGTCTTACAGTATTTTCAAGTGCATTTTTTGGGGGGGACAAATACACTTTAATGAATTTTAATGCACACAAACACAATATAAATACCCAATATTTTGGTAAAATTTAAAATATGGTGTTGCGCTGAGTAAATAGATACCAAACATGTCACTCTTTAAAATTGTGCATGCTTGCGGAATGGCGCCAAACTAGGTATTTCAGATTTTCAATAGGCAATGCTTTATAAGCATTTACAGGTTACCAGTTTAGAGTTACAGAGGAGGCCTGTGCCAGAATTATTGCTCTTACACTGACATTCGCAGCCATACTTAATATGTGTGGTGCAATCGCTGTTTACGTATTCGCATGGGAATAATGCATGTGTTCGCCTTTGGTGAGCACAGGGGATGGGGCGCTTTATGTTTTTTATTTATTTATTTTATTTTTTTGTACTGTTTTATACTGTTTAATTATTTATATCACTTTTATTGCTGTCACAAGGAATTTAAACAGGTACTCTTTATGGAGAGATCTGGGGTCTATTAGATGTCTCCTCTGCCCTAAAAGCATCTGATCACACCACCACCGGTACACTGTGACAGATGTTGATGGGACACTGGTACACTGTTTTGTGCACTTGTACACTATGACAGACACTGACAGAGGTTGACGGTCCACTAGGGACTCTGAGAGATGCTGATGTTGCAATGGGCAGATTATTGCAGCTGTTAATGGGATTCTACTAGCCACCATTGCGGTCATTCGGTTAAAGAAGTTAAAAATCTTCCATTACTTGAACAATATCCTGGTAGTGGTAGAATCAAGTGAAGAGCTGGCACAACAGTGCAACTTTGTTTTGAAGGTCCTGTCCATCTTTGGATGGCTTTTAAACACTCAAAAGAGCCAGCTGGTTACAACTCAGGAGATGGATTACCTAGACCTAATATTTAACACAGAGGAAGGCCAAATCTTCCTGCACGACCACAAGATGGCTGAATGAATAGGTTGTGTCAACAGGGTGATGAGATTGACTGTACTTTCGGCAAGAGACTGCATGACACTCCTAGGGATGTTTACGACAGCAATGCCCACATTTCCCTGGGCAAAATTTCACAAAAGGGCTTTCAAAATGTCTTTTTTAAGCCAGTGGGACAAAGTGTCGCTAGACCAGAAAGTCCATTTACCAGCACGGACCTGCCAGAACTTACTATAGAAACCCTGTTGCAGGGCATGCCCCTCAGCCTGGGAAATTGGATCTTGATAACCTCAGATACCAGTCTCCGGGGCTGGGGAGCTCAATGCCTTGGCAGGCAGGTGCAGGGAAGATGACACACATCAAAATACAGACACTCCAATCTTCTGGAGTTACAAGCAGTTTACCTAGCCCTACTTAATGCACAGCTGTCACCTATCTAGTCTGACAAATGGGAACCAAGAGCCTGTCGTTGCTACAGTTGACAACCATGATTTTTGCCTGGGCCGAGACACATGTGAAGGCCTTAACAGCGGTCTACATTCCGAGCAAACAGAATCGCATTGCAGATCAGCTGAGTTGGAGATTGCCCAGCAATAGCGAATGGTCAGTCAACAGACACTACCTGGAACCACTTTTTTCCAGTTGGGGGTGCCTTCTGTAGACTTGATAGTGACCACAGAGAATACACAAGTACCAAAATTTGTAACAAGATACAGGGACAACAAAGCAAAAGCGCACGATGCATTTTCGATTCCGTGGAGCTTTCCCCTAGAATACCTCTTCCCTCCTGCTCCACTGATCATGAAAACATTGTTAAAGGAAGAGGTCCATTCCATCTTGATACTTCCTTTCTGGCCTCGAAGGCTATGGTCTCCGTTGCTCCTACAGCCCCGTACCTCCTTGGTGGCTTATCGTCGCAACATATAGAACAGAAAGCGAGGGGAGGAACTCTCTTATTCTGCTAGGGAAGGTGGTCTTGAGGATTCAGAGGAAGAGCAAACCCAGGTGTGCTGACGTGAGGACCGGCCAGGAAAGGAAAATTATGGTAAGTATTGGTAATAATTTTTTGTTGTATGATGGTCAGGAAATATAAATGTAGCATTATCCAGTTTTGATACACTTATCATTACACTCTTGTGGCTGTTTTCTGTCCACATATATTATACACCTACAGTAATAACCATTATCCGAATGAGTATCATTATCCATTGGTTTGTTGGGAAGTATGACAATTGTATATGTTTATATTAATAAGAAACAAATGTAAAAGGCTTCAAACCAGTACTGGTGTGTCAATATCTATTCAATCCTAAACTGTTTATGTTTGACTTGATACCAGTGTTAATTTCATCCACAAAAAAATGTTCTTTTTAATTTTCATCGGTTGCATGTTTTCAGCGACAAAAATTCTGTTTCAATCCAGATGACTAAAACTAAAATGTCAATTTAGTCAAAAGACTATGACTAAAACTGAATCGAAATTTGACATCAAAATTAACAGCGGTCAGAAAGCAATATTCTTGTTTTTGTACAAAACTTGGTTTTATTTATGTTACTTGATATTTTTTTCAATTTTAACAGAGAACTGTTAAAGTTTTTATATTCAGGTATTCAATGCAATGGCATTACAGCCAATATAGTTCATAGTTTTTTTTATATACTGCTCAAAAAAATTAAAGGAACACTTTTTAATCAGTGTACAGTAAGTCACCGATTTAGGAACGAGTTCCGTTCTGGGAGAATGTTCGTAAATTGGATTCATTTGTAAGTCCAACAAAGTGAGTCTTATACATCTTTGACACAAATATACAATGTAAAGAATAAAAAAACAAACACACACAAAATACTGTAAATAAACTATTTTTACTTTTACAGTTTCCTTAAAATGGTGGTACAGTACAGTACAACTAAAGAAACTATTTTTGTTTTTACAGTTGCCTTAAAATGGTGGTACAGTACAGTACCGCAACTGGCATGTAGTAGAAGACAGTTACTAACTGGAGGAGGGAGGGTAGGTGGGAGATGGTGGGAGATGGTGGAGCTGAAGGTTCATCAGCAATAGGAGATGGAGGGCAAGATGGAATTTGGCTCACACCTGATGTTGACGGATGTGAAGAATCATCAGCAATAGGAGATGGAGGGCAAAATTGAATTTGGCCCATACCTGATGTTGGTGGAGCTGAAGGATCATCAACAATAGGAAATGGAGTTACCCTCAAACCTGATGTTGATGACATCTTGATGGATTCAATTCTGTCTACCCTCTGTAAAAAATGATCCAGTGATGTCTGAGTAGTAGCTTTTTTTTCTCATCATAGATGACTGTAGCACTGGATGGCATTCTGAACAGCTGCTGCATCCTTTATGTATCGTTCTACGTTTGGGTCCTGTGCCTCAAAAACTAACAGTGCCTCTTCAAGTAAAGAAAATCCCCTTGCCATTTCCTGTGTTGTGAATCTCTTTGGTTCTTCAGTTACATCTTCCTCTTGGCTCTGTTTGTCTTTTTGGGCCTCTAATTCCATCAGATCCTCATTAGTAAGATCCTCATGTTGCACAGCAAGGAGTTCAATGAAGTCGCCCTCTTGCAGATCTAGCTCCAGCTTCATGCTAAGGGTCATTAAGTTGTTAAAGACGTCTTTGGACTCCTTACCCATCTTCTCAAGTCCATGAACTTCATGGACAAACTGCGGGCAAAGGTTCTTCCAAACCCCATTCACGGTGACAGCTGAAACCTCACACCAAACAAAGTTGATGGGTTTTTTTGGCATTGTGGATGTTATAGTCCTTCCAAAATTGTCGCAAGGTTGTTCTTGTTTCATCAATAGTCTTCACTGCCTGATAAAAAGTGTGACGTAAAAAATATTTCTTGAAAGTCGCAATAGCTCCTTGGTCCATAAGTTGGATGAGCTTTGTAGTATTCAGTGGCAGATGCACTACTTTGACATTGGGATGACAGTCATCCATGAATTGGGGGTGACCTGGTGCATTGTCAAGCAGCAAAAGAATGTTGAATGGGATATATTTCTCCAAACAATATTTCTCTATCTCTGAGATAAAGTGATGGAAAAACCAGTCCTGGGAAATGGCCTGTGTAACCCAGGCTTTGGAGTTATTCTTCCACACAACAGGTAGAGAGCCCTTGGCTATGTTTTTGAGGGCTCTTGGGTTCTCTGAATGGTAAACTAAGAGAGGCTTTAGTTTCTTATCACCGGAAGCATTGCCACCAAACAACAGAGTAAGCCTTTCCTTTGCTGCTTTGAAGCCTGGCATCACCTTTTCCTCTTTACTGATGTAACTTCATTCTGGCATCCTCTACCAGTACAGTCCTATCTCATCGACGTTAAAAATCTGTTGGGGTAAATAAGCACCTTCGTCAATAATTTCTCTAAGTGTTACTGGAAATTCTTGGGCAGCTATGGTATCTGCTCTGGCAGTCTCACCACTTACTTTTACATTGTGAAGGTTGGCTCTAGCCTTGAATCTGTTAAATCATCCATGGCTGGCAGTAAAAGATGCACACTGTTCACCCCATTTTTTCTTCAAGTCTTCAAACAGGCTTTGAGCTTTTTCTTAAATAAGCATTAAGCTGAGTGGGACTCGACGCTGATGCTGATCCTGCATCCACACACTGAGAAGTTTCTTCATCTCCTCCATCACTTTACCATGCTTTTTGGATATTATTGTTGACTTCATAGGCACAGCAGACTTCACATGATCTTGGCCTTGTTCTTTAGAATTGTGCCAATGGTTGAATGATTTATGTTATAAGAATGAGCAATGTCTACCATCTTTTTGCCCCAGTCCATTTTCTCAATTATTTTCACTTTTGTTTCCATGGTTATTGCTTTGCGCTTCCTAGCAGTCCCCTCCACATCACCACTGCTTTTTCTCTTGCTTCCGGACATCCTGGGCTCTGTACAGTACACTATCGCACTGTACTGTAAAGTAAGCATACAGCAGTGCAGCTGTGACAGTGTCCGTCAGACACCTGAGCTACTTCCGGCGTTTTATTCGCATCTATGAATATTCGTAATGCGAGGTCCGTTCGTATCTGTGAAAGTTCGCAACTCAAATGTTTGTAAGTCGGGGACTTACTGTATAGCATCAAGTCAATTAAACTCCTGGGATATTGATCTAGTCAGTTTAGTAGCAGAGGGGGTTGTTAATCAGTTTCAAATGCTTTGGTGTTAATGAAATTAACAACATGTGCACTAGATGGGCAACAATGATACAACCCCCAAAACAGGAATCGTCTTACAGGTGGAGGCCACTGACATATTTTTCCCTACTCATCTTTTCTGACTGTTTTTCACCAGTTTTGCATTTGGCTAGGGTCAGTGTCACTACTAGTAGCATGAGGCGATACCTGGACCCTACAGAGGATGCACAGGCAGTCTAACTTCTCCAGGATGGCACATCAATACATGCCATTGCCAGAAGGTTTGCTGTGTCTCGCAACACAGTCTCAAGAGCATGGAGGAGATTCTAGGAGACAGTTAGTTACTATAGAAGAGCTGGACAGGGCCGTAGAAGGCCCTTAACCCACCAGCAGAACTGGTATCTGCTCCTTTGTGCAAGGAGAAACAGGATGAGCACTGCCAGAGCCCTACAAAATGACCTCCAGCAGGCCACTGGTGTGAATGTCTCTGACCAAACAATCAAAAACAGACATAACAACATTTTTTTCATGAGGGTGGCCTGAGGGCCTGATGTCCTCTAGTGGGCCCTGTTCTCATGGCTCAGCACCATAGAGCTTGATTGGCATTTGCCACTGAACACCAGAATTGGCAGGTCCGCCACTGGAGCACTGTTCTTTTCACAGATGGGAGCAGGTTCACTCTGTCTGTGACAGACGTAAAAGGGTCTGGAGAAGCCATGGAGAACGTTATTTTGTCTGTCTGTAAACAGTTCAGCACGACCGTTTTGGTGGTGGATCAGTGATGGTCTGGGGAGGCATATCCATGGAGAGATGCACACAAATCTGCAGGCTAGGCAATGGCACCCTGACTGCCATTAGGTATCGGGATGAAATCCTTGGACCCATTGTCAGACCATATGCTGGTGTAGTGGATCCTGGGTTCCTGCTGGTGCACGACAATGCCCAATGTCCAGCCTCATGTGGCGAGATTATGCAGGCAGTTCCTGGAGGATGAAAGAATTGATACCATTGAATGGCCCCAAAGCTCGCCTGACCTAAATCCAATAGAACACCTCTGGGATATCATGTTTTGCTCCATCCAACGCTGCCATGTTGCACCTCAGACTGTCCAGGAGCTTAATGATGCCCTGGTCCAGATCTGGGAGGAATCCCGTCATATCATTAGGAGCATGCCCTGACATTGTCAGGCATGCATACAAGTTTGTGGGGGCCATACAAACTACTGAGTACCATTTTGGAGTTTCAACAATGAAATTTCAGCAAAATGGTCTAGCCTGCTGCATCAATTTATCCACTTTGATTTTCGGAGGGTCTTTGAATTCAGTCCTCTGTAGGTTGATCATTTTCACTTCCATCAAATGATGGGGCATCTTTACGTTCCTAACACATTACCCAGTCCATATCAGTAGAAATATGTAGCATGATATTTTTCCCCATTGAGATCTGATGTGTTTTCAAAGTGTTCCTTTAATGATTTTGAGCAGTGTATTTTAAAGTTGCCCTTCTGTTTGTCAAAAAGCAATATTCTTGTTTCTTTATGGTACTGGAGATTTTAGTCGACTAAAATACGACTAAAACTAAAACAATTCAGATGACTAAAATATGACTAAAACTAAAATGGGATTTTAGTCAAAAGATTATGACTAAAACTAAATTGAAATTTGACATTAAAATTAACAGTTTTTGATACTCTGTTTTTATAATATAAAATAATGCAAAGTGGCATTTTTACGGTAAAATTAGCAATTTCCTAGAAATAATAGCAATGAAGTAAAAGAAAGCGGACCATCAATGTAATGACCACCAAGTGGACCACCAATGTAAGGGGTATGTTTCCCACCAACCCCCAATAATTAATTTTAGTAAATTTATTAGCAGGTTCCCTGGGACCTGAAAATTATTGCAAGGGTTCCCTGGAGATGACTGCCATGAGATCTTGAGTATGTATTTTGAAGGTGCTGGCAATATTGCATTCCTTTACCAATGAGACATTCTATCTCACAAATGCTTGTGTACTTAGCACCAGTAGACCTAGCCAAAGAACTTCACAACTCTGTGGAGTACATCCATTCACTACACACTGGGGAAAAGTTGCAGGTGTTCAGAATTAGGTTCAGCAAATAATGGGGATGCCTAGCTGTGTAGGATCACTGTATAACAGCCACATCCAAATAACTGCTCCATGCATCAGCAAGAGCAACACTAGGACAGAAAAAGCTTTCATTCCGTCATCATATAGATTGTATACAGCTCCCACCAGCACACCGGGACTATAAAATCCAGATCTCCACACAGCTGTGACAACAGTCTCATCCCCGATTGACTCCTTTCTTTGTGAGATATATACACCAAATAAATGTGTTGCAGAATTAGCTTAAAGCTTAAAGCTGAACTCCAAGGAAAGCAAAAATTTTCCCTTGCAGTGGGACTGTCTCTGTACAGCAAGGGTTAAAGACTTGTTTACAACTAGGGGCCGAGGAACAGCAGTTTTACTTACCTGATCCTCAACTCTTGCAGGCTCTTCTGCACTGCAGGGCGATCCTCAACTCTTGCAGGCTCTTCTGCATTTCTGGGCGATCCTCAACTCTTGCAGCCTCTTCTGCATTGCTAGGCGATCCTCCTTTCTTGCAGCCTCTTCTGCATTGCTGGGCGATCCTCAACTCTTGCAGGCTCTTCTGCACTGTTGGGCGATCCTCAACTCTTGCAGGCTCTTCTGTGCCGCAGGGCAATCCTCAACGCTTGCAGGTACTTCTGCGCTGCTGGGCCAGTCCCCACAGCATCTTCTTCCCTATGCTTTGGCAGTCTGATTCCCCTGAAATCATCAAGACCCATGTAGAGCCCATAGCCTTGCATTGGATGTGATGACACAGAAAAACAGTCCACCCCCAGAGCGCAGAGGAGCGCCATCTACTAGGAATGAGAAGGATCTGGTAAGTAAAACTGCTTTTCCCTTAGACCTAAACAAGTATTTAACTCTTGTGGTCTTTTTTCTTCACAGCACGTGAGGATTTTTCCTTTCTCCAGAGTTGGGCTAGAAAGTAAAACTTCACTTCAATATACCCCTTTACCCCATTGTTTTCTTCCCTGCTTCTTCATCCTAAAACATAACACTTTTTGTGTTTTATTATCTTTTTTGTTATAATGGTCCATTCCAGCCGCCGCCTCCATTCTCATCCTGAAGAGAATGATGTCAGACTTCTACTCAGGGGTGGACTGACAACTCATGGGGCCCCCGGGCATTAGGGGATCATGGGGAATCTGTGTCCTTGCCCAAACTCAAAAAAGCCTATGAAAAAGGTACCAGGGACATCTCATGGGGCCCCCTACTGACCCCGGGCCCTCAGGCAGTGCCCGCGTTTCCAAATGGTCAGTCCACCCCTGCTTCTACTGCAGTCTCCTGGGATTTCTACATCAGATATCCCAGGCAACATTGGCAGAGGCATACAGCACTGTAGGAGGATGTCATCAGGGGGCCAGCTGCAAGAACCAGGAAGAGACAGCCGGCTCCTGATGAGATCAAGGAGGAAGATGGCAGTGCAGGACCTGGAGTGCAACAGTGGAGCGGATCACTGGCTGGGCATGTGTGTAATTTTAGTATGGACAACCCAGTTTAAAAGGTAAGATAGGAAAGTGAAGTTCTTCTTTAATGGTTATTTTTTATTTTTTCCCCCTTTTGCCCCTTTTCTTTTCTGCGTTTTTGCTCTTGCCTTTTTTCTGCTTTGCCATATGCCATATGTACCACTGTCAACAACATGGGTGTGTCTTGCTTTTCAGAAGGTGCTGGATATGGAGTGCTTACAACCCCCTCAAACCTGAAGACAACAGTTAGGAGTGAATATAATACTAAACATAATAGGACCTGTGCTGTCACTGAGAGTGAGTACATCTAGAATGTGAAATAAACAGGTAGGCCCCATTCACACTTTAGGTAGTGGGAAAGGGTGTTCCCACTCACATTTTTAAAGTGCTTTTTTGACACCTTCTGTGGGTCATGCATAGGACAGCCCAATCATTCACTTGATACTCCAAAAAGTATGTATAAGGGCTTTTTTTTTATTCTGGGTGGGTGTGGGCTTCAGCGGAAAAAGGATAGGTACGATATATGCCTGGAGTTCTACTTTGAAGCAAGGGGGTGCTGTTTTCCTTCACTCTAAGGGCTCGTTTACATTGAAGGGGAGGTAAAAACATTCAGCTGACATGCACATTTACTGCCCCATCTCAACCGCTCCCCCTTAATCCACAAAGGCAGTGAGAATTAAACCTCCTGCCATGTTCGGTGGGCACTACCGTCTGCCGAATATTATCTATTGAAGTGAATGGGACATCACTGCAACTGCCCAACAAGAGTGGGGTGCATGCATATAAGGGGGTTAAAACAGGCATTTACCACCAGTCAGATGCCTCTAAAAAGCGATCCAACCGAGGATTTTTTTTCCGAGATGTGGCAGCCCTTGCCCATGTGTAAACAAGCCCCAAAACAGTTTTAGCTTACTGTCTGTAATGTAAAATACATTATTACTTATCAGTATCAGCATACTAAAACATTACTAGATAGCACAATAAACGACTGTCAATCAGTCTATGGATAGAAGGAAAACACTTATTTGAGCATCATAACAGTAGTGTTGTAAATAACTGTCAAACTTTTGTCAGATTGAATCTCCACCTGCACACATACAGATTGCTGGTCTACATTATACTTATATCTGAAGATTCCAAAACTCAGCAGTAACATTAACTTGTAATAAAAGTTCTATAGTAAAAAAGAATTTCATATTTTTCTTACATTTCTTGCCTTGCTTTTGACATTGCTCCTCTCTCTTCCATTACTACAAAGGTACCATTGTCACCCCTGCGCTGCCCAGTTCCACACTGCTGCACCACTCTTCTCCCATTCATGGTTGCCCTGCCTGCTTATTCTTAAGTTCTCCTCCATCGCTCCACTGTCCCCACCAGAGGCAGATACTGCTTGTTTAGACTGTGTTCCTGCATATGGGCCCCTAGGAGTTTGGGGCCATTTATAAATTTTTGGTGTGGTATATGTATATATATATATATATATATATACTGTATGTGTGTGTGTGATTCAAAAGAGTGCTGGGATCTGGGAGGTGTTTACTGTCTGACCCCGGTGGCATATTATGGGCTATACAGAGTTTTGGGTATCAATTCCTCTATCTATCTATCTATCTATCTATCTATCTATCTATCTATCTATCTATCTATCTATCGTGTCTGTTTGTAACTGGGCAGTAGTTAAATGGGGGGGTCAGAAATTGTTCCTGCACAGAGGCCCTTTGGTGATTATGTACCCTACTGGTCACCACTAGCTCTATTGAGCTCATTTCATGAGACGTTTGCACTATCTTGTTAAAAAAAAAAAGCCGTTGTTTACAAAGCTTCATAGTTCAAGCTAAAATGTACAAGTGAATGTGTCAAAGGAGAAATGAATTCCCCTTCTACCCTTCCCTCAGTCTTCAATCAGGGACAACGTGGCCAAAAGGAAATAGCTTCTACAGTGCTTTGTCTTTACAAAAGCTATAGAGGGAGCAGACAGAATCTGGGGAAGCTTCTATCTTTCATTTTCAAGGCTTAACTGAACAGGCTGAAAATCAAAGCCGAATGGTTTCTATGTTACCAACTTACATCCCAGCCTATACCCAGCTTGCATCCCAGATTGTACCTTCTGCGTAGTCACTGCCAACTGGAAGCCTAAACCTCTGCTGCACCCCTGCCTGGTGCCTGCTGATCCTGAAATCACTCGCCTGGTTCAACAGAAGTCAAAGTGTCTGCACCAACCCAGTCTGGTTTCTGCTGCTTCTGGAGTCCTACCACGGCCAAAGTCCCTGCTGCACTCCAGCGAGGTCTCCAGTGCACACACAGCACCCTAACCTGGTTTTCACTACCACCATAATCTTACCACTGTGACACCCACAGTTAAAGTTTCTTCAGAAGGCTACCCTTGCCCATCCTGCAGAGCCTCCACTACTGCATCCAAAGCCAAAGTCTCTGCTGCACCCCAGGCTGGTCTCTGCTTTACCCCGCAGTCCTTTAACTGCTGCACCCACAACCACTGGACAGTCTCCCATTAGGTGGTCTCTGGTGAAATACCAGCTACCCCATAGACTCCACTCACAGGGTAAATTGGTGCACAGAGGAGCAGGGTCCACCTCTAGGTTTGTGACATGGGTTCAGTAAGAGATATTTATACATTTTATTTAGCAAATCAGATATAAATCATCAGTTTAGAAACCTAAAAAACATTAAATACAATTGACCCAAATCATTACAGTGTACCCTTTAAAATAATGCCTTTGTTGCCTGCCTGGAGTTCATTTTTAATGTTTTTCATGCAAATATAGGAGATCTGTTTGCAGACATTTAATCAGTATTTGTTGTGAAGTTTAAAGTTTGTTCCATCACATACCTTTTGTGGGAAAAATTGACAGGGCATTTATATCTAATTGTTGCCTGCTGTTTTTCTGCATGCAAATAGGAACATTCCCCACTGCCTTTCTCCAGGTATCTTGTATCAGATTTTCAGAATATTTCCAAGTTGAGAAATTGCTAAAAATACAAAGGAAAAAATGAAGTGTTAAATTATCTTCTGAGGGCAGCAGTAGGGTAGATCCAAACCCCAACTGAATGAAATTTTGTTTGCAAGAACACTGTTCATCCTTCTTTGCAACTTAGTGCTGCTGATCTGACTTTCAGCTTCTTTCTATCTGCAAGCATTTTCTCCATGGCCGCTGCATGTCATTACTCTTGAGCAGCGCTCAGTAAAAATGTAGATAGTAAATATACAAGATAAGTTCACTAGGTGGTGAACACCTTGTTGAAATTAGTGCCAGTTCCCCCTGGAACGTGGTGCGGGAAACCTGGGTTCAGTGCTTGTTTCCTGCACCATGTTCCATATGCACTGGGTGTGCAATCTGCTACGGGTGGCAAAAGATTCCTAATGACATCCCAAATGCAGATCACAAACAAAGTGTGTTTGCCTGCACCAGATCACATGGTACCGTAATACCGCACGATCCAGTTGCAGTGCATTTTTAAAGTTGTACATGTACTACTTTTGGTGCGGTCCAGTGCAACTTAAGTCCATTCAAATGAATAGGCTGAAAATTGTATCGCACTGAGTCGCGCAGGAACGCAGAGTGTGTTTTGTGTTTATCCGTGCACTTGGGGGGACCTTTTCTCATGGGACCAGGCTGGGCCGTGTTCATGTGAAAGTCATCATTAAGGTGGAGCCCTGGATTAGAGATGAGCCCTGCACTGTGTGCAGTCATGTGAAATACCGAGTCCATCTGCGAATGTTCTGTCCTGTGTCACTATACACCTTTACGTGATTATTGCATTTAGGAGGGACACCACAGAGCTAGTGTCCCCTCCACCAGTCCAGCATAAGTCTGCCACCTCACTCCCCGTGACAGGATGGGGTCCTGTCATGCACTAGCATGAACCACAGGTGTGCTCTTCATTGACTCCTTCTCTCTCCCATATCATGAACCGAGGTACCTGGGGTTTCTTTACCACTCGGTCCCGGATAACATCAGGGGAACTCACCGTTAGGTTAGGGAGGGAGTCAGAACACCTTTCCTATAATACCCCGTGTGTGCTTACAGGCCCTGTTCTTCTAGATAAGCCATGTACCACCATACATTCATTTGAGTAACTCAGTCCTTTGAACAGTTCAAGAAACTTTTCTAAACACTCTTTGTTCTTTGTGCCAACACAGTTCCTCCTATCTAACTGATCTTTGGCTGCCCAGGCACACTTGTACAAGTGTTAGTCCATATTTGGTAGAGTCGTGAGCCCTCAGAAAGACGCTCACTGGTTTCTGTAGGTTACATCCTTCTGACATGGACCTTGTACTTTGATCCCATGTGGTCCTCCCGGGGGCTTCTCCTGGACCGAGCCTTCCCCCTATTTACAGCATGTGTACCACAGGGTGGAGCGCAGGCCAAGAAAACCTGGGAAACTGTCAGACCCAGTATTAACCCTTCCCCTCCTTGGCTTCATAGACTCTTTACCTAGTAGCATATCTAATCTGTAGACACCTGCTTACGCATTCCTGTGTTATTTCTGGTGTAAACCAGAACTTAAAGTGAATGTAAAGTTTTTTTCAATAAACAAAATGTTATACTTACCTACTCTGTGCAATGGTTTTGCACAAAGCAGCTCAGATTCTTCTCTTCTTGGGTCCCCCGCCAGCTCTCCTACCCCCGTCATGTGCCTCCATAGTAAGGCACTTAGGATGTTAATGGTGTAGTGCTATAGAAATATAAAAAGGCATATCCAGAGTAGAAAACGTTACTGTGAACCAGGTAAATGACATATATACAGTTGCAAGAAAAAGTATGTGAACCCCTTGGGATTACGTGAAGTTTTGCATGAATTGGGCATAAAATGTGCTCTGAACGTCATCTAAGTCACAACAATATAAGAACACAGTCTGCTGAACATAATACTACACAAACATTAGATGTTGCCATGGTTTAATTGCACATAACATGTAAACATTCACAGTGTAGGGAGGAAAAAGTATGTGAGGCCCTAGTTTAATGACTTCTCCCAGAGCTAATTGGAGCCAGGAGTGAGCCAACCTTGACTCCAATCAGTGTGATGATATTGGATGTGTTGCTGACAGCTGTCCTGCCCTTAAAAAACACACACCTGTTTTGGGTTTACTGGTTTCAAGAAGCACTGTCTGATGTGAACCATGCCTCGCAGGAAAGAGCTCTCAGAAGACCTACGATCAAGAATTGTTGACTTGCATGAAGCTGGAAAGGGTTACAAAAGTATCTCCAAAAGCCTTGATGTTCATGTGTCCACGGTAAGACAGACTGTCTACAAATGGGGAAAGTTTAGCACTGTTGCTACTCTCCCTAGGCGTGGTCGTCCTGTAAAAATGACTGCAAGAGCACAGCGCAGAATGCTGCATGAGGTAAAGAAGAATCCCAGAGTGTCAGCTAAAGACCTACAGAAATCTCTGGCACATGCTAACATTTTTGTTGACACATCTACAATAAGGAAAACATTAAACAAGAATGGAGTACATGGGAGGACACCACGGAGGAAGCCATTGCTGTCCAAAAAGAATATTGCAGCACGTTTGAAGTTTGCAAAAGAGCACCTGGATGTCCCACAGCACTACTGGCAAAATATACTGTGGACAGATGAAACCAAGATTGAGTTGTCTGGGAAGAACACACAACACTATGTGTGGAGAAAAAAAGGCACAGCACACCAACATCAAAACCTCATCCCCACTGTAAAACATGGCAGAGGGAGCATCATGGTTTGGGGCTGCTTTGCTGCCTCAGGGCCTGGACGGATTGTTGTCATTGATGGGAAAATGAATTCCAGAGTTTATCAAGACATTTTGCAGGAAAACGTACGACCATCTGTCCATCAACTGAAGCTCCGCAGAGGATGGGTGATGCAACAGGACAATGACCCAAAACATACAAGTAATTCAACAAAACAATGGCTGCAACAGCACAGAATACGCCTTCTGGAGTGGCCCAGTCAGAGTCCTGACCTCAACCCGATTGAAATGCTGTGGCATGACCTTAAAAGAGCGATTCACACCAGACATCCCAAGAATATTGCTACACTGAAACAGTTTTGTGAAGAGGATTGGTACAAAATTACTCCAGATCGTTGTGCAGGTCTGATCTGCAACTACAGGAAACGTTTGGTTGAGGTTATTGCTGCCAAAGGAGGGTCAACCAGTTATTAAGTCCAAAGGTTCACATACTTTTTCCTCCCTGCACTGTGAATGTTTACATGTTATGTGCAATTAAACCATGGCAACATCTAATGTTTGTGTAGTATTATGTTCAGCAGACTGTGTTCTTCTATTGTTGTGACTTAGATGACATTCAGAGCACATTTTATGCCCAATTCATGGAAAACTCCACGGAATCCCAAGGGGTTCACATACTTTTTCTTGCAACTGTAGATAACTGGTGCAATATGAATCGAGCATAAATATTAAGTGATTATACTATAACACTCAGTGATTCCCTGTAAAGGGATATAAGTCACTATGTAAGTGATAACTACACCTATTAGTGCAAAAAACATCCACAAAATTCAGTGTTTATGACACACAAAACTGTAGTGATATTAATGTCCACAAAATTCAGTGTTTAACACACGAAAAGCCGCAAAACTAAAAAGCATGCTCCTCTTGCCAGTGCGGGTGATAGGTGAGAATCCTATATGGCTAGCATGCCCGCTCACCTTCCCCCTGCGACCCACAGGGGCCAAAATGCCTTGCGAATCACCCCAAGATCCTACACGCTCTCTCCAGGCTAGAGGTTACTCCACAGACTCCAATGCTCACTCCTCCACCTTCCACTTATCCTCCACGGGCAGGTACCAGTGTATATATATTTATATACTCATGAGGTTATAGAGGTCATGGAATAAGAACACAAAAAGATCCTCCATAGTGTAAAGCTGTATGACACATTTAATAAGAAAACCGCCAAGAGTACACTCACATTTCAGTAGAAAATACAATGCATTTAGTATCACCTCACATGGGTGTAGTGAGAGTTCTCTGGTGTGCCAAGATGGCGCCGAACTGGAAGTGCGTCACCATGTCGTTATGTCACATCTACGCGTTATGTACCGCCTCTCGTAGCTTCATCAGGATCAAATAAGGCACTTGCTCTGGGGACTTTTGTGCGTGCTCCCTCCTGAGCCCCGCTCTATGTTTCCATCAGCCTCGCCCCCCCCACTCCCTCCTCACTGGCTGTAATTGAGAGTAGCAGGAGCAAATGGCTTTTACTGCTGTCTCCAAGCCAGTGAGGATGGAGAGAGCAGAGAGAGATGCTACTCTTGTGCACATTGCTGGATCAAGATCGGGTTCAGGTAAGTACAAGGGTTGGCTGGGGCAAGACCACAGATGTTTTTTTACCCTAATGCAGAGAATGCATTAAGGTTAAAAAAAAAACCTTCCGGATTTAGAACTACTTTAACCCCAAATTTTGTAAACTGCTGCAATTCCTGGAGTTCTCCTTTAAGGTAGGATTTTTTAAACTTTAGAAATATTGCATAATTACTGCATTGAAAAGGGAGAGGCACCAGGGTGAGGTGGTAGAGCTAGAGTCTCCCTACTGGATTTCCCAAGTTATACAAACAACCAGTAAAAGATTTAAGAATTCACCATCTACCTATAATTGAGATATTAATTTTGGCTATGGACCATTTAAAATTTCTTGCTAGAAAACTGCTGACTGCGATAATATACACAAATTAGACTGCGTGTGTTTTACAGCTGTAGTATTTTTATAGGGCTGCGTGCGCCTAGAGTTTATACTTCCTTGTAAAAACTCCAAAGGGGCCAGTATAGATTTATGATAATTGTAACATTTTGCTGCAAATTTCTGAATTTTATTAGTAATGGAGGATCTTACCTAACTGTGGAAGTGTATGTTGTCCTGCTGTGCGGTGTGTGACCACTTTTATGGATTTCCTTCTCTAGTTGTAAATTAAGTCTTCTACAAAGGATCAATAATCTCAGTTGGCAGGATCAGAGCAGCTGCATGCTTTGATATAAAGCTCCCATATTAAGTGAGAAGCAGAAGCGCTATCATGATTTACATATAAGCGCTGGTTAATAACAGCCTGTCCCACATTAGAGCGTGACGTGTACAACTGAAAAAGATTTGCCGGAATTTTAATCTATTCCATTTTTACCATCTGTAAATAATAACTTTCCTTAAGGGACAACACGTAGGAAGCAATATTAATTCCTGTGCGGAAGACAGTTTCTGTCCATGCTGCCAAAATGGTGATGAGCGCATTTCCTAAACCTGTTTGGAAGCAGCCCTGTAACGGAGTATGGTAACACACAAGGACTCAGCGGGAGAGAAGAGATTACAGACCCCTGGGGGTAGTTAGCCAGTTACAAGACAAGGTCATTGTTTATTGTGGCTTTGTTACATTTTAACTACTTCCATTAACAGATTTATCATGCCGCCAAATGAAAGTTTGTTTAATGGAAGGGTTTTTTTTTCAGAAAGACCAGAGTTAGTTGTGCAATACCATTTACGCATGTTTAGAAAGTATGTTTTTGAATCAACTGCCAAGCAAGAGAGTGCCAATTCCTGGTGACATCGAATTATTTGAAATGGTTTGATCCAAACTTTGGGAAACTCCTCCTTCATCCAATATGCACATCCACAATTCTGGACATGTAGAGCCCCCAGGAAGAAAGGTGCAGCTCCAGATTGCCTCTAATGCATTAGTTAAGACCAGTGGTGGACTGACCATTGGGGAACTCAGGCACTGCCCGAAGGCCCGGGGTCAGTAGGGGGCCCCATGAGATGCCCCTGGTACCTTTTTATAGGCTTTTTTTGGGTGTGGTTCGAGTGTGGGATAGGACACGGGCCCCATGATCCCCTATTGCCCGGGGGCCCCATGAGTTGTCAGTGCGCCCCTGGTTAGGACCAAAGCGAATAGGATAATATTTTCACAACCTCCTGTTATAATGAAGCCAGTGGCCCAGTACTGTTGTTTGCACCCCATACACACACATGCACACGCTGATGTTGCATGTGTATCGCTTACCCCTGAAGGAGCCGCTGGATGTATAGGGTCCCCTGTTACTGTGCCTACAACACAGAAAAAAACGCAGGTTTATTTTTTTCTTGGAGTGGCTACCTATTTCTGATGGGTACCTGCTTCACCTTGGCTCCCCGTCTGCAACCTCCTGAGCCTGGATTCTTTCTTAGATACACAGAATATAACTAACATTTATATGTAAAGTTGATCCAGAGAATATCTGATTGCCTCTTGGGGGATCAGGAAGGAATTTTTTCCCCTGCAGGGGCAAATGGTATCATGCTTTGCTGTTTTTTTTTGCCTTCCTCTGGATCAACTGTGGGTATAGGGTTATAACTTTTTTGTTTTAATGGTTGAACTGGATGGACTTTTGTCTTTTTTCAGCCAGACTAACTATGTAACTATGTAACGTCACAGGTCCTAGGTAGCTGGGGTCCACTTAAAAAGTGCAACACTACTTGGCAACGTGCTGTGGGTAGCTGTCTATGAAGTACCAGGAGATCATAGCTGGCTTCTCACATTCAAGATGGTGGTGTCAAGGACCCAAAGAGTAGCAAAAACCAAGCCTAGGTGAGGACAGTGCTGGATCTCTGGACTGACACTTGCGTGTTTATTAAAAGTCAGCACCTACATTACTACAAAAATCTACTGAATTTTATTTTATTTTTTTCAGAGCAAAGTTCCCCTTTATATGTAGACACAAATAACAGCACAGAAAATAATTTGAGCAATAGCAAGAAAAGCACTCCAATAAGGTAAATTGTAGGAGAAATAAACTGCAAATAGGTAGAAAATGTACTGCAAAAACATTAATTGGTATGAAACACAAGTCTTCATAAACCCTATACTGTGGCAATCCCAACCAGGGGATGATGTGCCACTACAACAGTTCAGCAGTCAATATATAATTCTCTATTTCTCCTGCAGGCCAACTCTTTGGGGCCCAGATGTTATGGAGCACTTATACTCATAGTAGTGTCCCTTTAAAAACTAACACAGACAGTGATACTTTATTTGTTGCAGACAGTTCTGTCCCTCTTTATCAAGGTGTAGTGCAGGATTGACCAGTGGTCTCTCACCAACTCTGCCCATTAAGTAGAAGATCCTCTTCTAACACAAAGTACCCCCTGGTCAGTGTCCTTTTCACCAGCCTCCTCACTCCCTCTGCTGTGAGATCAGACAGCGGTTCTTCTCCCTGCAGCCGCTGTCACATGAATTTATCAACCTGGCCATCTGGGGCTCCATCCGCACAGCCAATGTCATACATTTGCAACGATCTGTGGATGAATAGACTACTACTGTGGCAGATGGACTTGTAGTTTTCAATGGACTACTAAAGATTTTCTAAAGATTTTCTATGACGATGTTTAATGGTGCTTTGACATTTTTTGTATCATTTTCATTTTTTTGTGCATTTTCAGGTTATTAATCTGCATTAGAGCAGAAATCAAAGATGTTTATCTGGTACCAATTGTTGATTTTTTTGCTTCTTGTCATATTGTATATTTTAATTTCATTTTTTCCTCTCAGGGTTTTTTTTTTTTGCTTCCTTTGAGGTTTCAAGTTATCTACATTAGTGAATCACCCAAAGCTCTTGTGTATCTGGTTCATTTTTCCCCTGACAGGAGTTTTAATACTTCCCTAATCTATCCAAAGCTAAACAAATTAAATGCGGGGCTTCTAAAATCATGGTTATACAACTCTTCTTTAGCTCTGTCTTCAGAAATACTACATACTTACAGGGAACAAGGGAAGACAGATATCAATACATGAGTTTCTTTGGGCTCTTTGAGTCACTTTAAAAAAAATCTGTGCTTTGCCCATGCATGGTAAGGCCAGTTTTACTTTAATTTAGCCATTTGCAACACCATTTTGTCTTTACCTTCCATAACTCCATTCTGCTGACAGGAGCAGTGGACTTCTCTGTGTAAGCTTTGAGTTGGCCGAATTGTGGTTTACATCAGGCTCTGGGATCACCATATCAATTAACAAAGCACAGGTTTGCTTTAAAGTAGGCATGGCCTTTGCTTATGCCTACAGTACTTTGATTTCAGCTCCATTTATTGAAGATTGAATGAATTTTGACTCTCTAGTAGGGTCAACTGTTAACTTCAATGCCGCCAAAGTGCAGACAATCTCCTGGTTTCAACTATTGATGCAAGTATTATGTCTTAGGCTGTCATCTTCTGCCCAGAACTGCAGCTAGGCAACTCATTACTCACTAGCTAGTCACAGCTTTGGTTCCCCCAGTATTTAATTAACCTTACGAGCAGTGTCAGATCACCTCCCTTCACCCTGCATCAAATGGAGCTGAAATCACATAGACATATGCACACAGACAGTCATAGATAAGTTAAAGTGTTACTAAATCCACAAAAGTAAAATCAGTCTGTTTATCCCTTAAAGCATGCTTGTTATACTGTGGATCCTAAGGGGTTAATCCTCCACACTGTGTAAAAATGATGTTTGATCTTGTCTTCTCTGATCCTCCCCTTCTTTTACTGTCCCCAATCTATCTGCTGATAATACAGAGCTCTAGGAGTCACTCTAGGGGTCGCTCAGTTTAGTGTGTAGAAAGTTTTTTTTTTTTGGTGGGGGGGGGGGGGGTGCATGTAATTAGCACAGAGCCAATTAGAGCTGTCCACACAGAGGGTCAGGGATTATACAACCTCATAGGACAGTCAGAGTAGAAGGAAAACTCCTCCTACAAGCTTAACCAGTGCTTAGCCAGACACTGATAGAAGTTACAAGACTGCTATATACTGATAATGGGAAAAGGTATTTAGCAGTTTATATTTACTACAATAAAGGCATTTCCATGTTGTGTGTACTGTGGGAGACCAGATATAGTGAATGCAGGGTCCTGGGTTTAGCAACACTTTAACCACCTCCTGTCTGGCCGTTGTATATAAACAGCCGGACGGTGGCAGTGCAGGGTCGGGTGGCCGCTTATAAACGGCCTCCCTGCACCCTGCTTGTGCGCAGCAACATGATCCAGTGCCCGCTGTGTCCTCCGGACACAGTGGAACACTGATCGTTAGATGGCACCTCTGTACGAGGTCCTGATCATGTGATCCCTGATTGTCCAATCAGTGATCACATGCAAAGTAGTAAGCAAGATGTCACTTGCCACATCATTGCTTACTACGTGTGAAATCTGTGAATGATCACAGAGGTCACATGGTACAAGGCTATTTACAACAGCCTTGTATCATGTGACAAGCTGTGACCAATCACAGCTCACTCAGTAGTTCTCAATGGCTGCAAGAATGCAGCCAGAGAGAAAGAGAAATGATTGCTTTTACATCCTATATGGGTGTAAAAGGAATCACTGTAAAAAAAAAAAAATCTTCATCACCCCCCACAAGTAGTACAGTGTCACCATGGTGACACTGTACTGCTAGGGTGACAGTATGTAAAAAAAAATAAAAATAAAAAATAATATAAAAAAAAGTAAAAACAAAAGTTTAAAAATTATAATTTTGGTTATAAACAAATTTGGGTTATTTTTTTTTTACTAAAAATATAACTGAATAAATTTTGGCCAAGATTTATGATGAAATACTATTTATTTGCAAACTTTTATAAGAAAAACACCTTTTTTCAAAATTTTTTGACTTTTTAATTTACATTGCAAAAAAAAATTAAAATCCCAGTGGTGAATAAATACCACCAAAATAAAGCTTTATCTGTCTCAAAAAAATGCTAAAAAATTCATATGGGTACAGTGTTGCATGACCGCACAATTGTCATTCAAAGTGTGATAGCACTGAAAGCTGAAAATTGGCCTGGACAGGAAGGGGGTAAAAGTGTCCGGACTGGAAGTGGTTAATAGACCCTTTAGTATTAGCTAACTGTATGGTGTAATGCAGGGGTGTCCAAACTTTTTTCAAAGAGGGCCAGATTGGATGAAGTGAACATGGTGGAGGGCCGAACATTTTTCCAAACATTCTTTGAACCATTACAATTAAATGCAAATAAATTATTTTATGCCAAGTTACCGTATTTTTCGCCGTATAAGACGCACCTGACCATAAGACGCACCTAGGTTTTAGAGGCAGGACAGGAAAAAAAAATTCTGAACTAATGGACTGCAGACACAGTACAGGAGATGACCAGAGACTGCGGACAGCACAGGGATGACCAGAGACTGCGGACAGCGCAGGGATGACCAGAGACTGCGGACAGCGCAGGGATGACCAGAGACTGCGGACAGCACAGGGATGACCAGAGACTGCGGAAAGCACAGGGATGACCAGAGACTGCGGACAGCACAGGGATGACCAGAGACTGCGGACAGCGCAGGGATGACCAGAGACTGCGGACAGCACAGGGATGACCAGAGACTGCGGACAGCACAGGGATGACCAGAGACTGCGGACAGCACAGGGATGACCAGAGACTGCGGACAGCACAGGGATGACCAGAGACTGCGGACAGCACAGGGATGACCAGAAACTGCGGACAGCACAGGGATGACCAGAGACTGCGGACAGCACAGGGATGACCAGAAACTGCGGACAGCACAGGGATGACCAGAGACTGCGGACAGCACAGGGATGACCAGAGACTGCGGACAGCACAGGGATGACCAGAGACTGCGGACAGCACAGGGATGACCAGAGACTGCGGACAGCACAGGGATGACCAGAGACTGCGGACAGCACAGGGATGACCAGAGACTGCGGACAGCACAGGGATGACCAGAGACTGCGGACAGTACAGATGACTGCTGACCTTTGGGGAGGTGGGGAGCGGGTACCTGAATTTGACAGGTACCCGCTCTTACTTCCGCAGTTGTTCTTTGATCTTACCTGTTCCTCGATCCAGCCGCGCGCTGTCTTCCCGGCTTCTGTAATGGCGCTCGGCATGACAGCCGGGTGCCCAGTGCGCATGAGCGAGAAGCACTTGCGCTTTGTGATTGGTCCGGCGGCTTCTGGGATCTGTGATGTGTCCCAGGTACCGCCTTACCATTCACAAAAAGCACCGCTTCTTGCGCATGCGCACTTGGCACACGGCTGTCATGCCCAGTGCCCACACTACAGAAGCCGGGAAGACAGCGCGCCGCTGGATAGAGGAACAGGTAAGGTCCCGCTGCAGAGCTGAGCAGCCGGCCCGGTATTCTGACACGGCCGCGGTGGAAATACCGGACCGGCCGCTCCATATTCGCTCCATAAGACACACTGACATGGAGGGCCGTATTAAACCGACCCTCGGGCCGTAAATGGCCCGCGGGCCGGACTTTGGACATGCCTGTTCTAATGGATACTTCCAGCCGGATAATGCACCATGTCACAAAGCTCAAATCATCTCCAACTGGATTCTTGAACATGACAATAAGTTCACTGTACTCCGTGAACCTCCACAGTCAACAGAACTCAATCCAATAGAGCGCCTTTGGGATATGGTGGAACAGGAGATTCGCATCATGGATGTGCAGCCGACAAATCTGCAGCAACTGCGTGATGCTGTCATGTCAATATGGACCAAAATCTCTGAGGAATGTTTCCAACACCTTGTTGACACCTTGGTGAATCTATGCCACAAAGAATTAAGACAGTTCTGAAGGCAAAAGGGGGTCCAACCGGATGCTAGTAAGGTGTACCTAATCAAGTGGCGGTGAGTGTAAATATCTTCTTGGAGCCTCTTTCTTCAAGCGTTTCCTGATTTTTTTCTAATATTTCTTACTTTTACAGCCATCTCATGGTTACATATTGCCCAGTCAGCTATGGTAGACCCTCCTCTCTTCCTTTTAAAAGCCATTGTTTCTTTGTGCACATTGATGAATTTTGAATTCTACCTAATGTTACTACCTCATCCATCCCTCTTCACCATGGTCTTAATCTATCAATGAAAGGCCTTTTACCTTTAAGTTATGATGAATCATTTTCAATAAATGTTCTATCTCTTCTTATATTAATGTTTTTGTGTGTGGTATAGAAACTTTTGTACTGCACTGTTGACTTTCTTATTCCATGTACTCAAAATTCTTTGAATAAAGAGTTATTTGGCCTAAATGCCTATAATACATAGTACAGCCTCAGCCTGTATATTTGTCCCTAGTAAATTTGGGCCTTGCTTTGCTCATTTTGCTCTGCTGCTGCCTATTACTGTTCAAAAAAAAGCACGTGTTTCTAATAGAGTTAACTGAAAAAAGCCTTTTTTTAAAATGAAATGAAACAGATTAGGCTGCTGCTGCTGTATGTCACCCAGGTTAATTTTAAAAAACAAAAATTAATTTCTCATTCAAAAATGAACTGCCACCTGAAGCTGTCTGTGAAAATTGTACTGTTCTGTAATGCCACATACAATCCAAAGCATGTTACTTAGGCTACATTCACATGGCAGTTTAGCAGTGCACAGTTTGCCGCTTTCAGAGGCAGCTAAATGCCAACTCTGGATGCATCAACACGCTGTGCTATGACAACATGCAAACTGTCCTATTAGCTGCAATCAGTCTGTGTTCCGCCACCACTCTTCAGAAACACCGTCCCTGGATGCACACTGAATACATCCAGGGCAGGGGCGGACTGACCATTTGGAAACTCGGGCACTGCCTGAGGGCCCAGGGTCAGTAGGGGGCCCCATGAGATGCCCCTGGTACCTTTTTCATAGACTTTTTTGAGTTTGGGCAAGGACACAGGGGCCCCATGATCCCCTATTGCCCAGGGGCCCCATGAGTTGCCAGTCCGCCCCTGATCCAGGGTCCACTGGGTGCTCTATAAACATGAAACCACTAAGCTGAGCAATTACATGTGAATAGCAGTAGTGCCAGACATAGATTTGTACAAAGTAAAAAAACACAGTGTGCAGGTAGTGTTTACAACTGCCAGCAAGAATCTACTGATTCTTCAGGTGGCCTCCCCAGGCATTGCTGTGGCCAAATGTGCTCTTACAGGAAATGTTTGGAGTTAGTAAAGAAATAAAATAAACATACATACTCACCTCGATACTGCAGCACAAGTAAGTGCATTCTTGTGATTCACAAGAGAAGCATGGCCAAAAAAGCTTTGGCCATACTTCTCTTTATATTTTTGATGCTGCCCTTGAACAACATAAAACCTTCTCCCCACTGTACGATATGCCTAAAAATAAGATTTTGTATTGATGCATGTACCCCATATCAGTGTCCAGCTTCCCTTCCCTTTGACAGTAGTTTGCCCATTAGCCCCACAAAAGGCCAGACTTTAACAACAAGATTAGACTTTAATAGGATTTGTCTTAGTCCGGGTTAGCCAAATTTCAAACCCGTGGCGAATCAAACCTAAGCAGATTCACCCATCATTAGGTGCTATCTAGAGCTTTAGGTTTTTAGAGCAGTATACAAGTTAAGAGGTAGTGTTGGGCAGAGGCGTACCATCAGGGGTCACAAGGACCACAATTGTCAACTGGTTCCATGCTTCAGGGGGCCCCTGCACTCTCTCTGTTTTACACCTCGACATGAGGGGTAGCATAATTAAAAACCTATCCCCTTCATTTTCATCCTGCAGCCACTGAAAGCCTAGTTCTCCTCCTGTCCCTCCTGCATGTATTCAGTGGCTGCAGGAGGAAAATGGAGGGAATCGGTTCATGTATATGCTGTCCTTCCTTTCCTGGTTACTCATCCCTTGTTTGCTTCCCACCCCCTTTCTCATGCTGCTGGGGAGGGTTGGGATGCGTCAGGATGTCATTTACCAGTCCATTCATGACTGAAGAATTTACTATGTTTCAGTTGTGAATGAATAGAAAGCTCTGTACAGAGCTATTTCTTCCCATTCATTCTCTGCAGCTGAAGTTGCATAGATGGGGATTGAGGGCTCAATCTTCTTTCTTTTTTCTCAAAAGTGAGACATCAAAGGTCTGTTTTGACCCCTGATTTTTCATCAAAGCCCCCCAACAAGGCTGCTAAAATAACTGTAAAAAAGCAAATTGTAAAAATAAAATAAAATGGTAAACAAATAATAAAAAAAATAAAATAACAAAAGTAAAAACTACTGACACCATCCACTGATCTACTGACCCTGTCCTCTGCCCCGCTGAATTGACGCCATCCATTGATCTACTGACTGACACCATCCATTCCTCTACTGACATGTCTACTGCTTTACTGACACCATCTATTGCTCTACTGATACTGTCCACTGCCGTACTGGCACCGTCCACTGCCCTACTGACACCATCCCCTCCCCTGCTGGCGCCATCCTCTGCTCTACTAACACCATCCCCTGCTCTACTGCCACTGTCCACACTCCATCCACTGCCCTACTGACACTGTCCAGTGCTCTACTAACTGACATTAACCATGTTTAAGGTAGGTTAAGTTATATTTTTTCATTAACATTTGTTTTATTATATTTGTCTAAGTTTTCATATTTAGTAAGGCCTTGCTAGTTAAATACTAAAAAAAAAAGAAAAAGGGACACCTGACCCCAGTGACCTTTGGTCTCTTTCATGTTGTTCAGGTAGATCCCCACCTCTCAAAGTGTGCCTACCCCTGCTCCAGGGTATTAATAAGAATTGGAGACATATGTCAAAATGTGGACAGTTTCTCCAAAATCTTTTGAATTACCCTCTCAATATGTAAATAAAGATTTGAAATAAGTCTTTAGCTACTTGGAGTATCTTTGCTCTCAGTGGAAGTGGTTCTTGGCACGCAGTGGAAGCGGCGGGTGGTAGTTGGAGGATCAACTTTTACATCAGCGCCCACAAGCTTCAAGTTACGCCTCTGGTGTTGGGGTTTCTCATTAGACAGCCTAGCATGCACTGCAAATGTTGAAACATTAAAAAAAGTTATTTTTTTACAAACAATATACATACTTTATATATTTATTTCAAAGAATTGTAGAATGAAATAGGCCAAACACTACTATAGCTACCATTTAAAGGTAAATTGCAGTTTCATCTCTTGATATCAATGACATACTGTATATAGACTCTCTAATTCATGTTAGCCTATCGAGAAGTCCTGATTAGTTATTACTATTGATCTTATATTAGTTGATACTATTTATCTCTTACAGGAGGGGTCAGTCCTATTGATAGAGGTTTCTAGTCTTTGAACATATATTTCCTTTCCTAATATGAAATTTAGTAAGGACAATGACTGAGGAAATTACAATCTATAATCATCTAGTTTATCATTTTCCTTCTGGGCAGATGCTGTCAGTGAGGCTTTGAACTGATATGGTGTTCTGATGTTGCTCATGTCAATAGGACTGACCTCTCCTGTATATACACAAAGCAAGTTTCATTAACACTGTGCCCTGTATGGACCTCTGATGTGTCCGATTACTCTGTCATACACTGCATTACCGCATGTAGCAGAATCTTGCATCTTATTTCATTCTCACTCCTTTCATGTACTGTCTTACATATGCTTGCCTAGGAAGCTAACAGATTTATCTAGATAATGGCACTAAACTCTCACATTATGCAATCGTGCCATTTACAGTTGCAAGAAAAAGTATGTGAACCCCTTGGGATTACGTGGAGTTTTGCATGAATTGGGCAGAAAATGTGCTCTGAACGTCATCTAAGTCACAACAATAGAAGAACACAGTCTTCTGAACATAATACTACACAAACATTAGATGTCGCCATGGTTTAATTGCACATAACATGTAAACATTCACAGTGCAGGGAGGAAAAAGTATGTGAGGCCCTAGCTTAATGACTTCTCCCAGAGCTAATTGGAGCCAGGAGTGAGCCAACCTTGACTCCAATCAGTGTGATGATATTGGATGTGTTGCTGACAGCTGTCCTGCCCTTAAAAAACACACTCCTGTTTTGGGTTTACTGGTTTCAAGAAGCACTGTCTGATGTGAACCATGCCTCGCAGAAAAGAACTCTCAAGAGACCTACGATCAAGAATTGTTGACTTGCATGAAGCTGGAAAGGGTTACAAAAGTATCTCCAAAAGCCTTGATGTTCATGTGTCCACGGTAAGACAGACTGTCTACAAATGGAGAAAGTTTAGCACTGTGGCTACTCTCCCTAGGCATGGTCGTCCTGTAAAAATGACTGCAAGAGCACAGCGCAGAATGCTGCATGAGGTAAAGAAGAATCCCAGAGTGTCAGCTAAAGACCTACAGAAATCTCTGGCACATGCTAACATTTTTGTTGACACATCTACAATAAGGAAAAGATTAAACAAGAATGGAGTACATGGGAGGACACCACGGAGGAAGCCATTGCTGTCCAAAAAGAATATTGCAGCACGTTTGAAGTTTGCAAAAGAGCACCTGGATGTTCCACAGCACTACTGGCAAAATATACTGTGGACAGATGAAACCAAGATTGAGTTGTTTGGGAAGAACACACAACACTATGTGTGGAGAAAAAAAGGCACAGCACACCAACATCAAAACCTCATCCCCACTGTAAAACTTATCGGAGGGAGCATCATGGTTTGGGGCTGCTTTGCTGCCTCAGGGCCTGGACGGATTGTTGTCATTGATGGGAAAATGAATTCCAGAGTTTATCAAGACATTTTGCAGGAAAACGTATGACCATCTGTCCGCCAACTGAAGCTCCGCAGAGGATGGGTGATGCAACAGGACAATGACCCAAAGCATACAAGTAATTCAACAAAACAATGGCTGCAACAGCACAGAATACGCCTTCTGGAGTGGCCCAGTCAGAGTCCTGACGTCAACCCGATTGAAATGCTGTGGCATGACCTTAAGAGAGCAAATCACACCAGATATCCCAAGAATATTGCTACACTGAAACAGTTTTGTGAAGAGGAGTGGTCCAAAATTACTCCAGGTCGTTGTGCAGGAAAGATCTGCAACTACAGGAAACATTCGGTTGAGGTTATTGCTGCCAAAGGAGGGTCAACCAGTTATTAAGTCCAAAGGTTCACATACTTTTTCCTCCCTGCACTGTGAATGTTTACATGTTATGTGCAATTAAACCATGGCAACATCTAATGTTTGTGTAGTATTATGTTCAGCAGACTGTGTTCTTCTATTGTTGTGACTTAGATGACGTTCAGAGCACATTTTATGCCCAATTCATGCAAAACTCCACGTAATCCCAAGGGGTTCACATACTTTTTCTTGCAACTGTACATAGGATTTGTATATTAAGTGGTTTTCGGCTTTGATATGGTGTTATATGTCATCATGCAAAAATCTAGCAGGTCATCATCTCTATGTATAGCAATTCCAATCTTATAAAAAAAAATAGATTAATAAACACATAGGTTAAATAATCAATAAATAAAGATTTTATGGAAGGAAAGGAGTACTACAAACACAGAAGGTGTAAAAACAAGTTGCAATAAAGTAGACAGTGAAAAAGAAAGCAAGGTCCACCCATTAGATCAGGCTCCCCTCTTGATTTCTAAGGTCTCATAAACAGGGCATATTTACCACAAGGCAACCAAGGCATTTGCCTAGGGCAGCATTTTTCAGAGGGGCAGCACCGCCCCCTGGAAGAAGGGACAGAAGAAGGGACACACAGGGTATGGGGACCAAGTGGGATCTGAGAGAGGCTGCTTGATGGTGTATGCAGAGCCTGCCTCTTGTTCCCAGGGATGTCCGATGCTGTGAAAGTGAGTGTCTTTCTCTTTCTCGCCAGGAAGGGGGGGTTGTATATTAGTGGAAGGTTCTCTCGGGTGGTGGTGGGGGGGAGGGCAAGGGTGTTGTTGGTCAATGTCAGGCTCTCTCCAGGGGGGTGGATTGTGGGGATGTTGGTCGCTGTCAGGCTCTCCCCCCGGAAGAAGAGGGGGCGTTTGTTTTTTATTGTTGCCTAGGGCAGCACAAAACCAAAATACACCAGTGCTCATGAACACTGGATGTTTTTTTATCTGCTCTTAGGGGCACCTGGTGGGGTTTTTTTCAGCCTCTAAATGCCCCTACATGTTAGCCTATGTGCCCATGCACACATAGGCTTTTATAGGAGTTTAAAGGCGTTTAGAGATGGGGAAAAAAAACACGGCCAGTGCATCCAGGAGCAGTGGCGTTTTAGCAGAAAAAATGTTTAATGCATGTAAACACATCTAAATGCTCGCTAACGCTAGGTGCATTTATTGTTAAACTGTTAAATAATTTCAATGATCAGAATAAATGTTTATTCTGGCCAAATAAATGAATTAACGCCCAAAAACTTGACACAGAAAAATGCGCCTAAACGTGTTACACACTTTTACAAGCATCAAACGTTTTTTCTGCCTAAATGCTGCTGCTAGAAGGAAAGACGTTTAGGAGATATAGAAAAACATCCAGTGTGCATGAGGCCTTAATCATTGTATAAAAGTAGTACCAAAATGTACCTGAAGGTACAGCCTCTACCACAACCCTGAGGAAATAGAGATGGAAGGATTTATTTTCAGGTGGTGGCTATGGCATTGGAATGGAAGATCTACTGATTTAGGGTGTACAGTAGAAAGTCTATGTTTGTACTTAGTCACTGGCCAGATACCACTTACCATCTTCTGGAACTGGTTTAAAACATTTAAACATTTAAAAAAAAGTGAAATGAAAAAAGAAAATTGAAGTATGTCTCTATGTGGAGTACAGATAACACTATGAAATCCTTATTGTCTTCTTAAATCTAGATTTAAAGCCTCACTCTAGGTCCATGCTGGTCCAAGCAAACTATTTCTCTCACTAACAGATGCAACCGCTTTGAGCACTGTATAACTTATATGTGGCATCAGTTCCATACTGTACAGTATATAGAGCTGTATTCTGGTAGAGGTATGGGGACTTCCCATTCTGTTACTGGAGCAAAATCGAAGCAGGCTAAGCATTACTCAGCCATTCATATGAAGTCTTGTTTTTTATGAATGATTACAAGGCTTTCTTTGGCTGTGATGGAGAGGTGGGCAGATGACACCATAATCTCCACCTCAGTCATTCAGAGGAAATCTTATATTAATCCATAGAATACAAAGCTCCTTATAAAATGGCTGAGCAGTGCTCAGCCCAACTCTCTTTTGTTCCAGGAATGGGATAGGAAGTCCATGTACCACCACTGGAATACAGCACTGTATACTGTTTATAGCCGATGCTTCATACAGTTTATACAGCAATCCCAGCAGGCACATTTAAAGTGGTTTCAAAGGCAGAAGGTTTTTTTATTTTACCTTAATGCAAAAAAAAAAAAAAAAACATCCTTTAGAATCACTTTAGTAGTGAAGGAAAGAGTTTATTTGGGCCAGCATGGTCTGGACTATTCTATGCATTATGATGAAAAAAACCTTCTGGGTGCAGCTCCCCCCTCAGTCCATCCTTATACTTACCTGAGCCCCATCTCGATTCTTTGCATGAGAGTGGAGGCTGTCCTGTCTCTCTCTCTCATTAGCTCACACAGCAGCAGGAGCCATTGTTCCTGCTGCTGTCAATCACAGCCAGTGAGCCACTGAGAAGAGACCTGAGCCACACTCTGTGTGTGAATGGACATTGTCCTCTCACAGGAGTACCCCTATAGCAAGAGGTGGGGGGAGGAGCCAGGACAGCCAGAGGGGGACCCAAAAGGAAGAGGATCAAGACTACTCTGTGCAAAACCATTGCATAGAACAGTTAAGTATAACATTTTTTTTTTATTAACCCCAAAAAACAAAAAAAAAACCCTTTAGAATCACTTTAGTAGTGAAGGAAAGAGTTTATTTGGCCTAGCATGGTCCAGACTATAGAAAACTTATAGGAAACCTAGAGTTAGAAATATGATATTTTCTTGTTTTTGCTTAAGACATTAGGTAAATGTGTCACCAACATATGTTGGGGCAATACAAAAACACAGATTATTACGGATTCAAGTTAAAGCAATCAAGCCTGATATAGTGCTGTTTAAATTGCATTGGTGTCATTTTTCTTACCGTTATCAAAATTCTTAGACTGTTGTAGTTAAAATAAGATAAGTCTTACACAGAAAGAGACCTAGTTGGAATGTATTCACATTTTGAAGCCTGATAACTTAAAGCTGAAGTTTAGTTATGACAAATTTTTAATAATTACATACTTTTGAGAATCCCCCTGGAAGCTTGAAATCAATCTAGCAGACACCATTACTCCAGTGATCTCAACTCGTTACCAGGTCCTGGGCTGAGTGGCTGCCCTGCTGCATTGTGAACAAAAGAGGCTACCCTCTCGGCTCAGACACCATTCAGAAAACACTTTGCATTTTATCAATAAAAGTGTTCTCTGATTGGACAAGGTAGAAAGCGTAACATCATCATCCTGCCACTCCACCTCGTCAAATCAGAGAATCTCTTTGTATTCATTGAGATAATGCAAAGCATTCTCTGAATGGCGCACATGCTGACCAAACAACCTTCTGTGTTCACAATGCAGCAAGGTAGCCCTTGGCACTGGATCCGAAAGCAAGTGGAGATCAATGTAGTAGTGGTGCCTATTATACTGATTTTCAGCTATCACTGGGATCTCACAGGTATGGCACATACTGTAAATACTTCCATTGGTCCAAGTTGGTCCAGTGACCCCCACTCAGAAAAGCTCAGACTCCCTGAGAGAAGAGCTCTAACTCTGACTCATAAGCGGCATGTTAAAATCCAGCAGACATGATCACTTGCTGGTTGGGCCAAGTGAGGGTAGTGCAAACAAGCTGGCGTCAGGTACCGGCAGCAGGCTTGAGGCCTAAAATTTTGCTGGCGTGGACCCTAACTACCAGAGGAATTCCTGAGGGAACAACCCCAATCATCTGTCATACTCTCTCTCTCTTACATGTTCTTTCCCAAATTCATAGTCTTTACATTATCCCAGCACCTTCCTGGCTTTATTAGGTATGTGCTCCCTTGTGCAGGCATAGGTCACCAATGGAAGAACAACTAAGACAAGTCTGGTTCTGGCTTTTCTTTACTTTGCTGGAAACAGTAGGCACAATAAAGTCCTCAATTCTGAAAAAGGTGGTCAACTGTTGCCCACTGCAGGGTGTTGTTCTGTCCTCTCTCCCCAAGCTGAGCCCACTGGGGGAAATGCTTGGTTCCCCAGACATGGAAGGCCATGTAATCAGTATGCTACAGTTTGCAGTACAAGGCCATAAAAGCTCCCATGGGGGCATCAACAAAAAGAGAATTCTTCACTTTCTGCCCCCTCTGCTTCCATTCTCCTCCAACACCACTCACCCTGCTCTCTGTATAATCTTAAAGAAAGGGTGACTCCTACAAGTCAAGCAGAGAATAGCACCTTGCCACATAGAGCAGGGACTGGCAACATAAGAACTACCTGCATCCGTCTAACACCCTGTTATATGCTGCTTACACACTGAGCTCATCTATGTGGCATGCCAGTAAGGGACAGACATTTTATTATGGCTTTGGGCTGCTTTACCATCAGTATGAAAGGTAAAGATAAGACTCTGCTCCACTGTACGCAAGGAAGCTATTGGCAGAGTTTTCTCTAGGGTTCAATCGGGCTTTAAAGGGGCTATCCCACCCCGACCCCCTCAATAAACATAGCTACATGAATGCAACCTATGTAGTGAAACTAATAACATTACCTGTCTCCTTCTTGCTCTGTTTCCCTGGTCTCTCCCTGGCCCCCAGGCCAAAAACTCCACGCTACTTTTTTAAAAAATAAATAATCAGCGGCCAGCTTCTTCTCTACTAGCTGTCTATGACAGGGTTTCTCAACCAGGGTTCCATAGAACCCTAGGGTTCCTTCAGAGGTTGCTAGACCTTCAGAGATTCCTTGAGCAAAGAGCAATTTCTGCCCTTCAGACCCACTGACACCACTGACCTTTTCAGCTATTTGTAGGGGGTAATTAATTCCAATGACTGCAAGGGTAAGGAGCATTCTTCCCACTGGCCATCACACTACTGTATCATGAGTTGTAGATATAGTAATTATTAGCAGGGGTTCCCTGAGTCCAGAAAGTTATTTCAAGGGCTCCCTTGTGTTGAAAAGGTTGAGAAATGCTGCTCTACGATGTTATGAGCCTCATCTCATGCGTGAATGTTCATTACATTACACTCACCTGTTTAACACCCCCCCCCAAAAAAAACCCCAAAAAACAAGAACAAACTTACAAGATCTCAGAGAGAGGCTTTATTTAAAAGCATGTGCAAGAGAAGGGGCGATGTCCTGCACCTCAGCTTTCACATTTGCTGAATGACATTTTATACATTATATTTATCTGTTAAAAAACTGCTTCTTCTTATATTAAAAATGCTCTTTTAATGAAAATTGATCTGTGCGAGCCAAAAAGTGTGCTGACCGGGCAATGGATTGCTTTAAATTTATGTAAGACTAGAAGTAACAGAAAAATGTGAATATGTGCGGTAATCTCGTATCTACAGAAAAGGTCACTGACAGTTCCTTCCCACTGAAGGGGTAAACAACCTTATAATGAGCAGAATGTCTGTGATATCAGTGAGATAAACAAAGATAATTAACATTTGGAATTTTAAATATTTTAGAAGCTGTCTCCAGATTTTAAGAAATAATCTCTTTAAAAACAAGCCAAAAGTATGGAACTATGCAGTTTTACTCAAAGCAAAATGAACAAATTATCATTCAATGCTCACATTACTTTTTAATATTACTTTTTAGGACTCTGCATTTTAAACTCTGTATTCCTAAAATGTATGTGTTATTTTTAATTGTCATATAAAATTAATTTAACATATTATATATCTATGTATGTATGTAAAAAAATGAGTATTTTGGTTTGTGTGGGCCCTGAAATTGTCAGAAATCTAGAAATAACAATCAGGGGGAGTAGATACTACCTTTATATGGAGACACATCAAAGAGACAGTATGACCTTAATAGATATGAGTAATCATTATGCATTCATATATTTTGGTGTCTATGTTGGCTCATGGCTCTAGCAAGTCTGGGAAGAAAGTGGCCTATACTGGACAAGTCCAACTGTAATCCATGCCTATGCTGAGTATGACTTTTTTTAATCTATTTTTTTAAGAATGGTTACAGGCTTGTACAGTAGGACCATAAAATATCCACCTAAACGAAGTCGGAGGTCAAAATATAATGAAAGGAGTACATGCCTTCCCCGACTACAGGGAACCAAGAACACATGAACCGATGAATGTGGTGCACTGAGTCTGAATCTTGTTACTCGTATTCCGTTACCATTTTTTGCTCTTGGGGGAGAAGAAAGGGTACAAAAAGATAAAGGAGTGGAGGAATGGATAGGGGAGGAGAAAAAAAAAAAGAGAGAGAGAGAAGTGAGGAGGGTGGGGAAAATTGGGGGCTAAGGAGGGAGTGTAGACCTATCCCCCAGGCGATGTTGTCACCGAGGGGAGGGGGTGCAGGAGGCTTGATAGTTATGGCTCACTGACAGGGCTGGTGCTTTCACTAGGCAAACTAAGCAGCCATCTAGGGCACACGGCGCTCTGTGTGACCTATGGACCTCTTCTATGAATTCTTCAGTACCCTGCAGAGTCTCCCTTTCCTCATACACAGGAAATGATGACGGAATGATGGTATCTTTATTCTACACAATTGTCTCACAGCCTGTCCACACACATATACATACATATACATATACTATGTTGCCAAAAGTATTGGGACACCCCTCCAAATCATTGGATTGAGGTGTTCCAATCACCTCCATTACAGGTGTAAAAAAATCAAGCACCTAGGCATGCAGACTGCTTTTACAAACATTTGTGAAAGAATGGGTCGCTCTCAGGAATTCAGTGAATTCAATCGTGGTACTGTGATAGGTTGCCACCTGTGCAATAAGTCCATCCGTGACATTTCCTTTCTACTAAATATTCCACAGTCAGCTGTTAGTGGTATTATGACAAAGCAGAAGCAACTGGGAACAACAGCAACTCAAACATGAAGTGGTAGGTCACATAAAATGACAGAGCGGGGTTAGTGCATGCTGAAGTGCACAGTGTGCAGAAGTCACCAACTGTCTGCAGAGTCGATAGCTAAAGACCTCCAAACTTTGTGTAGCCTTCAGATTAGTACAACAACAGTACATAGAGAGCTTCATGGAAAGGGATTCCATGGCTGAGCAGCTGCATCCAAGCCTTACATCACCAAGTGCAATTCGTTGGATGCCGTAGTGTAAAGCACACCGCCACTGGACTCTACAGCAGTAGAGACGTGTTCTCTGGAGTGACAAATCACGCTGCTCTGTCTGCCAATCCAAGGGACGTGTCTGGGTTTAGTGATTGCCAGTACTTGCCTGACTGCATTGTGCCAAGTGTAAAGTTTGGTGGAGGGGGGATTATGGTGTGGGGTTGTTTTTTAGGGGTTGGGCTTGGTCTCTTAGTTCCAGTGAAGGAAACTCTTAAGGCGTCAGCATATCAAGACATTTTTGACAATTTCATGCTCCCAACTTTGTGGGAACAGTTTGGGGATGGACCCTTCCTGTTCCAACATGACTGCACACCAGTGCACAAAGCAAGGTCCATAAAGACATGGGGGTGAGCGGGTTTGGGGTGAAAGAACTTGACTGGCCTGCACAGAGCCCTGACCTAAACCCGATAGAACACCTTTGGGATGAATTAGAGCGGAGACTGCGAGCCAGGCCTTCTTGTCCGACATCAGTGCCTGACCTCACAAATGTGCTTCTGGAAGAATGGTCAAACCTTCCCATAGACACATTCCTAAACCTTGTGGACGGCCTTCCCAGAAGAGTTGACGCTGTTATAGCTGCAAAGGGCGGGGCCAACTCAATATTGAACCCTATGGACTAAGACTGGGATGCCATTAAAGTTCATGTGCATGTAAAGGCAGGTGTCCCAATATTTTTGGCAATATAGTGTATATATGACAGTATTCCATGTAGCAGTGAAGTGTCGGCTTCCCTAGGATGGGAAGGGATGACATTAGCACAGGACCCCGGGCAGTCAGCAGTCTCTGATCAGAAAATCAGTCCATAAATCTCCGGTTCACACACTCGCACACAACATCCTCCAGCTATAACAGGGAGCCGGCTAGTGACCGAATGGGGCATGTCCAGAGCTGGTTTCGCCTTCTTCTACACAGCTGGAGCCAGGTGGGGGTGTGCTCTGGTTGCAGGGTTAAAGTGGTTGTAAAGGGTCAAGGTTTTTTACCGTCATGCATTCTATGCATAAAGGTAAAAACCTTCTGTGCGTAGCAGTGCCCCCAGCCCACTCAACATTTACCTGAGCCTCATCGTGATCCAGTGATGTGAACAACAGCCTAGGCTGTCCCTGGTCTCTGCTTCCTCATTGGCTGAGACAGCAAGCAAGAGCCAGAGGCTCCAGCTTCTTTCAATCACAGCCAGTCAGCCAATGAGGAGAGAGAGGGGGTGGAGCAGGGGCGGACTGACAACTCATGGGGCCCCTGGGCAATAGGGGATCATGGGGCCCCTGTGTCCTTGCCCAAACTCAAAAAAGCCTATGATAAAGGTACCAGGGGCATTTCATGAGGCCCCCTACTGACCCCGGGCCCTCAGGCAGTGCCCGAGTTTCCAAATGGTCAGTCCGCTCCTGGGCTGCTGTACACATGGGCTGAATGTTGACCAGTTCAACAGACATTGGGCCCATGTGTGCCAGCTTTTGCTGAAACCTTTCTGGGTGGAGATCAGGAAGATCTCCCAAACATTTACAGATTACACTCTGCCTGACTGTCCTGCCTTTTTCTTATTGCACCACTCCTCAATCCCCTTCAAAACAAGAGATCTGTACTATGTCATCTCCTAAATGTGACCTGTATCCCAACTAAAATGGAAACACCCCAACCCTTTGAGTAAGATTATTGGGTCCCTATGTGCATGACATAACCCAACATACAGCTATTTCTTCACAGCAGAATTAGGTAGGAGTCTGCAACAACGTTTGGTAAACTCCTTGCAAAGTACATAGATCACCAAGAGGGGAATGTTTTTTGGGTTTTTTTTTTTAAAAAAAAAGTGGAGTTACTCTTTAACATAACTTAGAATGCTCTGCTCCTTTAATAAATCAACCCCAGTGACACTTTTGAAATAATTCCCTCTCTCAGTACCTTTTATCTTAACAGGTAAGTGAGAAACAGAGAAAAAGACCTTAGATTTTAAAGTGGGTGTAAACCCTTACATATACCCAGTGCAGTGACTGGCCTCAGGTGATACACAGAGATGAAACAAATTAAACAAATCCTCCTACATAAGTTGTACCTGTTTGTCTGCAGTTTTCTCTTCTCTATAGCTATTCAAAGTCCATAAATTATAAAGCTTGTCTGGGATGTTAGAAAACAGGGTGGCAGAGAGCTGAAATTACACACTGTAGTGCTCAGTGAAGAAAGCCCTGAGAGCTAATTAGAGGAAAAGGACAAACCCCCTCCCCTTCACACAGCACACAGGAATGGAGCTGAAGTTGTCAATCACAGGCTGTGTGCTGGCGATCCTTCCCCTGTCATCTTTTTTCTCTTGATGTCAGCAAAACTTGCCAGAAGAGACATCTGCAGATAGCAAAGGAATGGGGCAGCAGACAAAAAAATTACACTTAGTGCTCTGGATTGAGACAAGTGCACCCTATAGGGGGAAATGCTTTGTTCATATTTCATATCTGAGGTTTGCAACCACTTTTTTTTTTAAATCCAAACAACTTTTATTGTCAAGATTAGAGATGAGCGAATTATTCAAAAATTCGATTCGGCTGATTCGCCGAATTTCAGGAAGAAATTCGATTCGATGCGAATTTATTCGCTACGAAGTTAACTTATAAAAAGGGTTTCTAGGCTTCAGAGAGCCTTTAAATTAGTGCAGAACACTGTACCTTTAATTTAAATGCCCTTGGAGATGAGGAAGGAGAAGGAGAAGGAGAAGGATGAGAAGAAGGAGAAGGAGAAGGATGAGAAGAAGGAGAAGGAGAAGGATGAGAAGAAGGAGAAGGAGAAGGATGAGAAGGAGAAGGATGAGAAGAAGGAGAAGGAGAAGGATGAGAAGATGGAGAAGGAGAAGGATGAGAAGAAGGAGAAGGATGAGAAGAAGGAGAAGGATGAGAAGAAGGAGAAGGAGAAGGATGAGAAGAAGGAGAAGGATGAGAAGAAGGATGAGAAGAAGGAGAAGGATGAGAAGAAGGATGAGAAGAAGGAGAAGGATGAGAAGAAGGATGAGAAGAAGGAGAAGGATGAGAAGAAGGAGAAGGATGAGAAGAAGGATGAGAAGAAGGAGAAGGATGAGAAGAAGGATGAGAAGAAGGAGAAGGATGAGAAGAAGGAGAAGGAGAAGGATGAGAAGAAGGAGAAGGATGAGAAGAAGGAGAAGGAAAAGGATGAGAAGAAGGAGAAGGATGAGAAGAAGGAGAAGGAGAAGGATGAGAAGAAGGAGAAGGATGAGAAGAAGGAGAAGGATGAGAAGAAGGATGAGAAGAAGGATGAGAAGAAGGAGAAGGATGAGAAGAAGGATGAGAAGAAGGAGAAGGATGAGAAGAAGGATGAGAAGAAGGAGAAGGATGAGAAGAAGGAGAAGGATGAGAAGAAGGATGAGAAGAAGGAGAAGGATGAGAAGAAGGAGAAGGATGAGAAGAAGGATGAGAAGAAGGAGAAGGATGAGAAGAAGGAGAAGGATGAGAAGAAGGAGAAGGATGAGAAGAAGGAGAAGGAGAAGGATGAGAAGAAGGAGAAGGAGAAGGATGAGAAGAAGGAGAAGGATGAGAAGAAGGAGAAGGATGAGAAGAAGGAGAAGGATGAGAAGAAGGAGAAGGATGAGAAGAAGGATGAGAAGAAGGATGAGAAGAAGGAGAAGGATGAGAAGAAGGATGAGAAGAAGGAGAAGGATGAGAAGAAGAAGAAGGATGAGAAGAAGGAGAAGGATGAGAAGAAGGAGAAGGATGAGAAGAAGAAGAAGGATGAGAAGAAGAAGAAGGATGAGAAGAAGAAGAAGGATGAGAAGAAGGAGAATTCCAAGCCGGCAAAAAGTGTATCTGCAGAGCTCCGCTATTTCTTAGCGGAGCTCTGCAGATACACTTAGCGGAGCTCTGCAGATACACTTTTTGCCGGCTTGGAATTCTTCTTATTTTCATCCTACTTCTTCTTCTTCATCCTCATCCTCATCCTCTTCTTCTTCTTCTGAGGATGAGGATGAGGATGAAGAAGAAGAAGAAGAAGTAGGATGAAAATAAGAAGAATTCCAAGCCGGCAAAAAGTGTATCTGCAGAGCTCCGCTAAGTGTATCTGCAGAGCTCCGCTATTTCTAGGCTTCAGAGAGCCTTTAAATTAGTGCAGAACACTGTACCTTTAATTTAAATGCCCTTGGAGATGAGGAAGGAGAAGGAGAAGGAGAAGGATGAGAAGAAGGAGAAGGAGAAGGATGAGAAGAAGGAGAAGGAGAAGGATGAGAAGAAGGAGAAGGAGAAGGATGAGAAGAAGGAGAAGGATGAGAAGAAGGAGAAGGAGAAGGAGAAGGAGAAGGATGAGAAGAAGGAGAAGGATGAGAAGATGGAGAAGGAGAAGGATGAGAAGAAGGAGAAGGATGAGAAGAAGGAGAAGGATGAGAAGAAGGAGAAGGATGAGAAGAAGGAGAAGGATGAGAAGAAGGAGAAGGATGAGAAGAAGGATGAGAAGAAGGAGAAGGATGAGAAGCAGGATGAGAAGAAGGAGAAGGATGAGAAGAAGGATGAGAAGAAGGAGAAGGATGAGAAGAAGGAGAAGGATGAGAAGAAGGATGAGAAGAAGGAGAAGGATGAGAAGAAGGATGAGAAGAAGGAGAAGGATGAGAAGAAGGAGAAGGAGAAGGATGAGAAGAAGGAGAAGGATGAGAAGAAGGAGAAGGAAAAGGATGAGAAGAAGGAGAAGGATGAGAAGGAGGAGAAGGAGAAGGATGAGAAGAAGGAGAAGGATGAGAAGAAGGAGAAGGATGAGAAGAAGGATGAGAAGAAGGAGAAGGATGAGAAGAAGGATGAGAAGAAGGAGAAGGATGAGAAGAAGGATGAGAAGAAGGAGAAGGATGAGAAGAAGGAGAAGGATGAGAAGAAGGATGAGAAGAAGGAGAAGGATGAGAAGAAGGAGAAGGATGAGAAGAAGGATGAGAAGAAGGAGAAGGATGAGAAGAAGGAGAAGGATGAGAAGAAGGAGAAGGAGAAGGATGAGAAGAAGGAGAAGGAGAAGGATGAGAAGAAGGAGAAGGATGAGAAGAAGGAGAAGGATGAGAAGAAGGAGAAGGATGAGAAGAAGGATGAGAAGAAGGAGAAGGATGAGAAGAAGGATGAGAAGAAGGAGAAGGATGAGAAGAAGAAGAAGGATGAGAAGAAGGAGAAGGATGAGAAGAAGGAGAAGGATGAGAAGAAGAAGAAGGATGAGAAGAAGAAGAAGGATGAGAAGAAGAAGAAGGATGAGAAGAAGGAGAATTCCAAGCCGGCAAAAAGTGTATCTGCAGAGCTCCGCTATTTCTTAGCGGAGCTCTGCAGATACACTTAGAGGAGCTCTGCAGATACACTTTTTGCCGGCTTGGAATTCTTCTTATTTTCATCCTACTTCTTCTTCTTCTTCTTCATCCTCATCCTCATCCTCTTCTTCTTCTTCTGAGGATGAGGATGAAGAAGAAGAAGAAGAAGTAGGATGAAAATAAGAAGAATTCCAAGCCGGCAAAAAGTGTATCTGCAGAGCTCCGCTAAGTGTATCTGCAGAGCTCCGCTATTTCTGACAGTTCTGTGACATTCCCCTGCAGATACACTTAGCGGAGCTCTGCAGATAGATACAGCGGTTGAAACATAGGCTATGTTTCAACCGCTGTATGGAGTGAATGTCAGAGAACTGTCAGAAATAGGCTATTTCTGACAGTTCTCTGACATTCACTCCATACAGCGGTTGAAACATAGCCTATGTTTCAACCGCTGTATCTATCTGCAGAGCTCCGCTAAGTGTATCTGCAGAGCTCCGCTATTTCTGACAGTTCTGTGACATTCCCTCCATACAGCGGTTGAAACATTGTATCTATTTGTTTCCATTTATGGAAACAAATAGATACAATGTTTCAACCGCTGTATGGAGGGAATGTCACAGAACTGTCAGAAATAGGCTATTTCTGACAGTTCTGTGACATTCCCTCCATACAGCGGTTGAAACATTGTATCTATTTGTTTCCATAAATGGAATCCATTTATGGAAACAAATAGATACAATGTTTCAACCGCTGTATGGAGGGAATGTCACAGAACTGTCAGAAATAGCCTATTTCTGACAGTTCTGTGACATTCACTCCATACAGCGGTTTCAACCGCTGTATGGAGGGAATGTCACAGAACTGTCAGAAATAGCCTATTTCTGACAGTCCTGTGACATTCCCTCCATACAGCGGTTTCAACTCTGCAGATACACTTTTTGCCGGCTTGGAATTATTCTTATTTTCATCCTACTTCTTCTTCTTCATCCTCATCCTCAGAAGAAGAAGAAGAGGATGAGGATGAGGATGAAGAGGAAGAAGAAGAAGAAGAAGTAGGATGAAAATAAGAAGAATTCCAAGCCGGCAAAAAGTGTATCTGCAGAGCTCCTCTATTCTGCAGATACACTTAGAGGAGCTCTGCAGATACACTTTTTGCCGGCTTGGAATTCTTCTTATTTTCATCCTACTTCTTCTTCTTCTTCTTCATCCTCATCCTCAGAAGAAGAAGAAGAGGATGAGGATGAAGAGGAAGAAGAGGAAGAAGTAGAAGAAGTAGGATGAAAATAAGAAGAATTCCAAGCCGGCAAAAAGTGTATCTGCAGAGCTCCTCTATTCTGCAGATACACTTAGAGGAGCTCTGCAGATACACTTTTTGCCGGCTTGGAATTATTCTTATTTTCATCCTACTTCTTCTTCTTCTTCTTCTTCATCCTCATCCTCAGAAGAAGAAGAGGATGAGGATGAGGATGAAGAGGAAGAAGAAGAAGAGGAAGAAGTAGGATGAAAATAAGAAGAATTCCAAGCCGGCAAAAAGTGTATCTGCAGAGCTCCTCTATTCTGCAGATACACTTAGAGGAGCTCTGCAGATACACTTTTTGCCGGCTTGGAATTATTCTTATTTTCATCCTACTTCTTCTTCTTCTTCTTCATCCTCATCCTCATCCTCTTCTTCTTCTTCTGAGGATGAGGATGAAGAAGAAGAAGAAGAAGAAGAAGTAGGATGAAAATAAGAATTCCAAACCGGCAAAAAGTGTATCTGCAGAGCTCCTCTATTTCTGACAGTTCTCTGACAGTTCCTTCACATGTACAGCGGTTGAAACATTGTATCTGTTTCCGAATAAAAACATCTGTATCCTAAATGGAAACAAATAGATACAATGTTTCAACCGCTGTACATGTGAAGGAACTGTCAGAGAACCGTCAGAAATAGCGGAGCTCTCTGCAGGGACACTTTTGCCGGCTGATCGGGAAAAATCCGATTCGCGCACCCGAAGTAGGCAAATATTCGGATTCGACGCGAATCGAATTTTTCCTGAAATTCGTATCGAATTCCACTTCGCCTGGTTCGATTCGCTCATCTCTAGTCAAGATAACAAAGAAAATGAAAGAATACTTACAGAATCCATAATGACATTACTGCATCAACAGGATTACACATACATAGAACAATGTGGATACGCAGATCCTGTAATGGACAGAATAACAGTAATGGTAATCAAACAAAACATAGACCACAAGAATCCAAAACCTTCTTGACAATATCTTGTTTTTTCCTTTTTACCTTATATTCCTTCCCGTCCAGATGTAAACATAAATGGGGGAAAGGAACAAAGCCCAAAACATGCCTTCAAACAATAAAAAAAACCACATCAACAACAACATCTGGTTCACCCGAGACATCTCATCAGAAAAAATGGGGGATGCACATGAACTCCTCTAAAGGGAGGAGTAGAGCCACACACCTGATATAAAATGTCACACCTGCAAAAGTCAGTCCGCTATGAATTGAGGAGGGGCGAGCCCAGGTGTATCCAGCCAACCCCACCATACCTGCTGGAACTTACGATAAGCATTGCGATGTTGGTACGTGAGCTTTTCCTGCGGAAGTAACAAATTAACATAATCTATCCATTGCTTACTAGTTGGAGGAGCCAACGATAACCAGTACCTTGCTATCAACTTCCTAGCCAGATATAAAAGTCTAGATACAATAATATACACTCCTGGTTGGAACAGTTCTTGGTCCAGTGCCCCCAGCAAACATTTCAAGGGATCCTGGGGGACAGTATATTGAGAAACTAGAGAAATAAACTGGAGAACCTCACTCCAATATCTATGTAACTTGGGGCAGCGCCAGAGCATATGAATGTAATCGCCCTGTTAGACCCTACACCTTGGACAATCAGGTGAATCCCACCTGCCCCCCCGGTATAGTTGCACAGGGGTCCTATAAGCTCGATGGAGAATTAACAATTGAGACAATTTATCAGAGGGAGAAAGAGAAATCACCGGAACAGATTCCAGGCAGCATCCCAGACATCTTCAGCAAACTCTCCATTGCAACCACTTTAAGCTTCTTGAGAGCAGAGACTGAAATGAATGTACACTACATAAACTGGTGCATTGTTTGTCAGCTCTATATAAATGCTATATAAACACCGGTAATATATTAAAATAAATATGGTAACCTCTGAACTAAAACTGGTCATACGCAACTTGAATTTCCTGTAAATCAAAATTCGAGCCATGGGTTGCTCTGCCAACTTTACTTGGTTCAACAAGCTTCAATTGCAAAATCAAAGGGGTAGGTTGAAATAATCAGGCCAAACGGTGACTGCAACCTATCAGCTGTAGTCATTGTTTAGATATTCTGACAGCCACAGTCCCAGGCTGTCAGATTATAATAACCAGCAGTGGAAAATGTGTCCATCCACAGGGCAATCTACATGTATGGCTAGTGTTTGAGTGTATGGCTAGTTTTTTTAACTCAAAATAAGCACTTTCTGAAATTACACAATGTTTTCCCTTTATTGTCTGATTTTTCTATGACTTTACATTAACTGTACTCAACAGTCATGCTTACGGGCATCAGTATTTTCCTGGACTAAGTGCAGCAAACAATGAACTAATGTATCTGAACGAAGCTTTGTTATTGAGAATGTAATTACTGCATCATTACTTGCACAGGAACATTGAACTGCTAGACAAGCTTAGAACATTTTAACAAGCAGTTTCTGGCCCGATGTGCCTTCTGCTTAGAGTCTGATTTTTAATGATGGAATTGAAAGACGTGCTGTAACACTGGGCCATGTTTTTGTATGCTAGCAAGTATAGGCGGAATACTTATGACTAATCATTAGTGACACCTGACAGTCAGAACATTCTTCTTGTATAACAGACAGATGACGGGAAAAGCAGCATATGACTATGGCTGGATAGGATATGTTTGCTGTCTTTGCTCTCCTATGATAAAACTAAGGGTAAGTATAAACAGTAAGTATAAAACAGAGACAGAGGTAAGTGTAGCACTACCACCTTAGGAGTCGCTAAGTTTTTGGGTCCCCTGCTCAGCCTGGCAATATGCCTCTTCTTCCTCCACTCTTGCACACTGAGACAGTAACCAGTCCTTAGGCTTGTTTTTGAGATTTTATTTAGGGGTAATAAACTTGGATGGGGTTGAGGGACATACAGTTGCAAGAAAAAGTATGTGAACCCCTTGGGATTATGTGGAGTTTTGCATGAATTGGGCATAAAATGTGCTCTGAACGTCATCTAAGTCACAACAATAGAAGAACACAGTCTGCTGAACATAATACTACACAAACATTAGATGTTGCCATAGTTTAATTGCACATAACATGTAAACATTCACAGTGCAGGGAGGAAAAAGTATGTGAACCTTTGGACTTAATAACTGGTTGACCCTCCTTTGGCAGCAATAATCTCAACCAAACGTTTCCTGTAGTTGCAGATCAGACCTGCACAACGATCTGGAGTCATTTTGGACCACTCCTCTTCACAAAACTGTTTCAGTGTAGCAATATTCTTGGGATGTCTGGTGTGAATCGCTCTCTTAAGGTCATGCCACAGCATTTCAATTGGGTTGAGGTCAGGACTCTGACTGGGCCACTCCAGAAGGCGTATTCTGTGCTGTTGCAGCCATTGTTTTGTTGAATTACTTGTATGCTTTGGGTCATTGTCCTGTTGCATCACCCATCCTCTGCGGAGCTTCAGTTGGCGGACAGATGGTCGTACGTTTTCCTGCAAAATGTCTTGATAAACTCTGGAATTCATTTTCCCATCAATGACAACAATCCGTCCAGGCCCTGAGGCAGCAAAGCAGCCCCAAACCATGATGCTCCCTCCGCCATGTTTCACAGTGGGGATGAGGTTTTGATGTTGGTGTGCTGTGCCTTTTTTTCTCCACACATAGTGTTGTGTGTTCTTCCCAAACAACTCAATCTTGGTTTCATCTGTCCACAGTATATTTTGCCAGTAGTGCTGTGGAACATCCAGGTGCTCTTTTGCAAACTTCAAACGTGCTGCAATATTCTGTTTGGACAGCAATGGCTTCCTCCGTGGTGTCCTCCCATGTACTCCATTCTTGTTTAATGTTTTCCTTATTGTAGATGTGTCAACAAAAATGTTAGCATGTGCCAGAGATTTCTGTAGGTCTTTAGCTGACACTCTGGGATTCTTCTTTACCTCATGCAGCATTCTGCGCTGTGCTCTTGCAGTCATTTTTACAGGACGACCATGCCTAGGGAGAGCAGCAACAGTGCTAAACTTTCTCCATTTGTAGACAGTCTGTCTTACCGTGGACACATGAACATCAAGGCTTTTGGAGATACTTTTGTAACCCTTTCCAGCTTCATGCAAGTCAACAATTCTTGATCGTGGGTCTTCTGAGAGCTCTTTTCTGTGTGGCATGGTTCACATCAGACAGTGCTTCTTGAAACCAGTAAACCCAAAACAGGTGTGTGTTTTTTAAGGGCAGGACAGCTGTCAGCAACACATCCAATATCATCACACTGATTGGAGTCAAGGTTGGCTCACTCCTGGCTCCAATTAGCTCTGGGAGAAGTCATTAAGCTAGGGCCTCACATACTTTTTCCTCCCTGTGAATGTTTACATGTTATGTGCAATTAAACCATGGCAACATCTAATGTTTGTGTAGTATTATGTTCAGCAGACTGTGTTCTTCTATTTTTGTGACTTAGATGACGTTCAGAGCACATTTTATGCCCAATTCATGCAAAACTCCACGTAATCCCAAGGGGTTCACATACTTTTTCTTGCGACTGTATAGGATACCCAAGGAACTGTGAAATACAAGGACAAATATGTACAAGTCTATGGACAGGAAGCAAACATCTGTCTCTTCTTTGAGAGCACACCAGCTCTCCAGTTTACCTCCTCAGACCCCAGATGAATTCTCCTATTCACCCAGCAGTTCTAATGGTATTCCCTGGGCAAGAGGATCCAGAAGCTGCCAAAATATCAAATAGTCCTGGATGATGAGCTAGTTGGGTTCCCCACCTGACTGCTCTCTCCCCTTATTTGGCCCAGGGGGTGTAAGGTTACTCACACTTCTTCTGCTGGGCTTGCCAATTCTCTGCTACTCAGGCTGTCCCTCCTAGTAGATGGTGGCACAGTGTAGGTCCCTTCTTCCAGTACCTGCCTGTAGGTAGTCCCCTTCCCTGGGCTCCCTCCCAGGCTCCACACTACAGCCTCCTACTCCATCTTCCACCCGACACACACTGCCTCACTTTCTGCCAATCAAGCTCAGTTATATCTGAGGGTGGTCCTGACCCCAGGTGACCTGGCTGACTCATACCCAGGCTGACTCATGCCCAGGCTGCCTTAAAACCTAGTCTAGCTCTCCCTGGCTAACTAGAGGGGCGCTACATAAGGAACAGAACTTTAAAGCGGTAGTATACTGCAGCTTGAGAAAAAAAATTTTTAAAAGTGCCCTGGAAGGTAATGTCATAATGTGCTAGTATGCATCGAATACTAGCACATTATGCAGGACTTACATTAAAATGAAGCCCTCCAGCAGTCCGGTGTCCCTGCTGCAGAGGCTTCCATCTTCACCCGGTCTTCATTCAGGGTTCGCAAGTCCTGGAAGTCTGACTGGTCTAGCCGCACTGACGTCACTCCCAGTGGTGTATTTAGGTTTTGTGCTGCCCTAGGCAACACAAAAGTCGTCTTCCCCACGGACACCGACCAACACTCCCCCTTCCCCCTCCCGCGATGAGAGCCTGACATTCACTAACAAAACCCCTGCCCCCCACCTGCGAGAGCCTTTCACTAATCCAACCAACCCCCCCCCCACTGCGATAGAGAGAAAGACACTCATCTTCACAGCTCTGGACATCCCTGGGAACGAGAGTCTGGCTCTACATACTCCATCAAGCAACCTGCAGCCTCTCTCGGATCCCACCTGGTTCCCATGGTGCACATATCCCTTCTTTCATCCCTTCTTCTGGAGGGGAGGTGCTGCCCCCCTGAAAAATGCTGATCTAGGCAAGTGCCTTGTTTGACTTGTGGTAAATATGCCACTGGTCACTCCCACGCATGCATACAGGAGTCTCAGGAGACACGGCACAGTGCTTTGAAGGAACAGCACAGGTATACCATTCCTTCAGAGCGCATGCACCAGTGGACCAGAAGAGCAAAAATCTCCTAATCAGTGCACATTTAGGAGATATTCATTTTGCCTACAGGTAAATTTTATTATAAGCGTACCTGTAGGTAAAAAATACAAAAATTGGGTTTACTTTCACTTTAAAGTATATCTAAACCATCAACATACCTTTTATAAAGCTGTGCTCAAAAGTTTTCATACCCTGGCAGAAATCATGAAATTTTAGCATTTGTATTGAAAATATGACTGATTATGCCAAAAAACTGTCTTTTATGTAAGGATAGCGATCACATGAAGCCATTTATTATCACATAGTTGTATGGCTCCTTTTAAAATCATAATTATAACAGAAATCACCTAAATGGCCATGATCAAAATTTTCCAAACCCTGGATTCTTTGGCCTTGGTACAGACACACAAGGTGACGCACACATGTTAAAATGGCAATTAATAGTTAATTTCCCACATCTGTGGCTTTAACCACTTGCCTACCAGGCACTTATACCCCTTTCCTGCCCAGGCCAATTTTCAGCTTCACCGGACAACCGTGATGTAGCCGTCATTCGGCTATAGCGCGGTTGCCAAGTGGTTAATTTGCAATTAGTGTCTGTATATAAATACTAATACACAATGTGTTTGTTAGCTCTCACGTGGATGCACTGAGCAGGCTAGATACTGAGCCATGGGGAACAGAAAAGACCTGCGTAACAAGGTAATGGAACTTTATAAAGATGAAAAAGGATATAAAAAGATATCCAAAACCTTGAATATGCCCACCTATCCAATCACTTATTAAGAAGTGGAATATTCAGGGATCTCTTGATATCAATCCAAGGTCAGGTAGACCGAGCGAGATTGCAGCCACAACTGCCAGAAGAATTGTTGGAGATATAAAGAAAAACTCACAGACAACTTCAGGAGAAATACAGGCTGCTCTGGAAAAAAGACGGTGTGCTTGTTTTGAAGGAGCACAATACGACAATACTTGAACAAAAATTAGCTGCATGGTCGAGTTGCTAGAAAGAAGCCTATCGGAGCTTGGTCACAGAGGTCAAAGAGGACCTCTGTGACCAAAGTCCGGTGAGAGGGGAAGATGCATCTGGGTGCATGGCCAGAGTGAGCTGGTTATGGGGATGTCTGGATGTGGGGATGTCAGTGGGGATGTCTGGAGCAGCGCTGGCTGAGGCCACACATTTCAACATATTCTATTAGCTCTGGGCTTGGTTTTGAGTGGCATCTTACACCTTACACTCAACTACTCCTGGAATAGTGAATTAATCCTGCTCCCATCTCCTAGAAAAATGTCAGCCTCTCCTTGGAGCAGTGCTTCAAGCCCTTCATGATCATTGTGTGGGAATGATATACTGTTGTTATGTTCCTAGGTCCTGCATGACCCTGAATATTCACATTAATATTCTACAGCTAGTACTGTTATATCATAATGATTCTCATTAGAAACTAAGATAAACAGCTTTACAAAAACAGCATTAGCACTGATATGCAAAACAATGATGTTGGAATATGACAGCACAAGGTGCATAAAATAAGAATCTAATACTGCTCTGCACTCCATATGCCCTTTGTGGTTCTTGGCTATCATTGTCCTGGACAATTCTTTGGTCGTATAAATGGAAAACTCAAAACTTAGAAGTATATATAGGAAGCTGCCAACACTAAGATCTGTGGTACCAAATCCTCAAAGATATGTGAAAAAGTGCAGCACTACATATATACTATATGTGTGTATATATACAGTATATATATATATATATATATATATATATATATATATATAAAATGTACATAAATAATAAATAATCACAAAATGTTCATATAAAAAGGAAAAGATCTCAAAAGTCACTGAAATACAGTGCAATTAAAGAAGATTCAGTTCTCCCAAGTGTCCACATAAAAGAGATGGAAGTTTTCTCCTGTGATGGCAGTGTAGTAGTAAAGAAGCTTGAGCAAAGTCTCTTGCAGTAAGTGGCAGATTAACAGAGCACTTTGAATCACTAGCCAGTGATCCCTTTAGTTGGGCCCTTAGCTGACTAGAGGACAGCAGGGCGGTGAGGGATTTAATAGCACCAGGTCCCTGGGATGTCACAATGTCTGTACTCACAGGCTTCTGTAGAACAAACGGCAGCCTCTCTCAGCGATACCAGACAAATCCTCAGTGGACTCCCGTCCAGTCAGCTTTTAACCAGGGCCACTTGTCAGTTCCAGTTTTGGCCCCTCAGGTCGCCCACCTAAGACCTCTTGGAAGCAGGTGCCGGGGGAGGCAAGCCTGCCTTTACCCTGGCATGGCACAATTCACTCTAGGAAGGCCACTAAGCCCATGTGTTCCCAGAATATAAATACCAGCTTCCAGCATGCAATGGGACCATCCTCCCCCTGTAATTGGCCAGAGCTGTATCTGTATTCATACTGTTCATTTGCCTAGTTCCCACCTATGTTATGGAAAACTCTAGTGGCTTCCAGAAGGCAGAAGGAGCTCAAGGAAAACTCAACAGCACCAGAGCATCATGAGCAGTCCTGACTCACAGATTGCAACATTCTGTTAAGCAGAATGCCAAGGATAAATTTGCCTACTAGCTTCCCTGTTAGACAGAAGCGCTAACTACTATTTACATCCTAGCACCTATACTCAGAGGCTGCTACAGTAACATACAAGGGGAAAAGATTCTCATAGTGTAATAAAATTAAGTCTCAGATTTATTAAAGTATTAGAAGACACACAATCACATAGATGTGAATCAAAGGAGCAGAATAAAAGAAAAAAGCATCAAAACTCTCTGATCAGCCACCTTCTCCACCGGTCCTGAAAGTCCTCCAGTTTCTGGAAAGGTGGGAGGGCTCCAGAAGCCCTGACCTGTAGAACCTCCCAGCCTGTCCTGAGGCGAACTCCTGCCTCACTCCCTGCCTCACTCCGAGACTGTCTCATCCCAGGCAGCTATTCAGCCTCTATCTAAAAAACAACAAACCTAGCTAACCTAGAGGACGTTACATCCACCCCCCCGCTACAAAACAGCTATGTCTTTACTGGCTGGAACAAAAATAGCTCTGGAGCCCAGGAACAGGGCATCCCATACAGAAAAATGGAGGGGAAAAGGGAAAAAACTTAGAATGGGATATATACATATAAATAAATTAGTAGAAAAATAAAATATGTACACTCTACATATTCACATTTGCAACATTAACATATTTACACCCTACCTACAACTTCCTGCAGCATGAGAACAGAAACACGATATGGCATATGGACATTAAGACATGTAATTGTAAATGAAGCATCTCCTCAAAGAAAGCCCTTCATAGTAAAGGAAGTACAGAATCTTGTTCTTCAGCAGGAAAGAAAGCTGCCCATAGGATACCTGCAAAACAGTAAAAAGAAAACAATAAATTCCTAGCTCCATCTAACTAGCTCAACATTTAAATTTAAGGCACTTCAACATTGGATGTCCTCTAAACAAAAATTTAAGGAAGAGCCCCTCCTAGCAAGGCAGCAAGCTAGGCCACATCCCAGTATCTCCCCCAACTGGGCAGAAATGGAATAGATTAAGTCCGGCCTAGTCTGGAAGAACAGGAGCAACAAGACATGATGGGTTGGAATCGTTTGTCAGACAGCAATACTTCCAGAGGTCAGATAATCTGAACATAGTGCCATCAGACTTCTGGACAGCTATTGAGTAGCTCCGGCTGGGCTGTCTGGCCACCACACTGCCTTTGTAGATAGCCCGGCCCCTGCTCCTTTCCTGCTTGATATCTTGAATAATGATCTAGGCCTCTTTGGCCTGAGACCCTCTTAAGGGCCTGGAGACATGCATGTAGTCCCAGACCAGGTTATCTTCCCACTGTGATCTGGACTCCTCAATGATGTCCATGATGTTTTGTGGGACATACGGATAGTCCAGTCCACACTCTAGAGCACTTTTCTGTACCTCCGTCTGGAAACAGGAGGACCAGGAAAGTCATTCCTTGTTGGCCAATCCAGACTGCACACAAGATCGTGGGGACTTAAGGATCCATCGTTTCAAAGAAGTGTTGTTGACATAGGCCAAGAAGAAGTAGATTTTGGCTGGGCCCGAGGCAGTATCCAGATGGGTTCAGTCTTTCCAGAATGTCCTGCAGGGTCTGGTGTGATGGAAAAACGGTCCTCTGTAGTCTTCCCCCAGTGCCATTCTGTCTCTCTGCTCCCTCGATCAACCTGGGAGCAAATCCTATGTGATGCTACAGGTGGACTCCCGTGTCCACCAAAGTCACCTCCAGCATCTCCGGCCACAAAAACTTCAGAACAACTTGCACAACACTCTCCATCTTGCTCCTCTCTCTCACTTTCAGCATGCTAGGTGTACTGGGCAGACTTAAAGGCATGACCACGCCCCTCTCTCAGACATGTTGGCCACAGTGAGACTGCCCTGTAGGATTTTTCTCATGCTTAACTCTTGCTTCGCCAGGCGGGAGTGTGCTGACTGGTTTGCAGACTTGAAGAGCACTGAATCCAGGCAGTAACACCGACAGTTCACTAACAGTAGCAGAATATTTGGCCCCAGCCATTGTTGGGTGACTGGATATTTGTAACAGTGAAGGCCCACAATGGTTGCTACGAGCAACAGCAAGGAACAGGACACACCTCCCGCTGCAAAATGCAAAGCACACTAGCACGAGTCACTGATTCCAGCCACTGTTGGGCAACCGGACATTTGTAATCCACAGATAGGTGAACCGCTCTGGTTGCTCCAGACTACGGCAAACAGGAACAAGTGGCACACACTGACTTTTGCAGGTTTCAATAGAAATTGAGCATAGGCCTCAGCATATTTATAATCCACAAAGGCACCGCAGTTCGCCATTGTTGCTACGGGCGAAAGTAGCAACATATATTTCACTGCCATGAGCAGTCAAATAGCAAACATAGTCTTTTGCATTAGCCACCTGCCAAGCAGTAGAAAGACTTTCATGGACTGATGGGCCATTTTGGTTGCTCCAGGCAACGCAAGCAATGCAACAGCATAGGCTTTACTGACATTAGCAGGCTGTTGAGCAGCAGGACAACTTTCGGACATGCCCGGCATAGTTGCCGGGGGTGACATCATTAGCAACAACACTTGAAAAGACACAGCAAGAGTCACAATTCCAGCAGTACAGCACACTCCACTTTCCCGCTTGGCTCCATGACACTTTACAACAGAAGGCAATCCTCTGGCTCGTTGGTTGCCAGTTGCTAAGAACAATGGCCATGCAGGTTGCTGTAGGGAGAATCTGGAATGTGAGCCTCCACAGCACTACCCTTGTAAGGGCCACTGGATTTGTTTGGGTCTCCGAATGACTGCACAGCCAAGCAACATGCATTTTCCACACTTGTACACTTAGAGTCAGTAAAAAGTCATTGAGCTGTTTTGTAGTTGTTTTTATTAAGGGGTTAACAACTTGGATGGGGTCTAGGGGTATATAGGATGCCAAAGGAACTGTGGAACTTGAGGATGAACTTCTTAGCAACTACTGTATGTACAAAAATGTGGACTAGAAAAAACATAGCACTGCCCCTTTAGGGAGCACTGTAGTCCCCTTTGGTGTGCCTCCTGAGACCCCAGATGAATCCTTCCTATTAACCAGCTGTACTGAGGATATCCCTGAGATAGAGCTCCCAGGAGCATGCAGTGAAGCAGTCCTGGATAAAGACTAGTTGGGTCTTGCACCTGACTGTCTTCTTCCCTTATCTAGCCCAAGGGGTGTGGGAGTACTCACTCTGTCCTTTCCTGCTTGGTTGATGGGTTGGTGGCTGCCTTTAGGCCTTATGCTGGGCTGGCTCTTTCCCTGCTACACAGGCTGTCCTCCCAAGGACACTTTGGGGCAGAGGTGATCCCCTCCCTGGGGCCCTCTCCCAGGCTGCTTACTCCAGCCTTCCTCTCAATCCATCTTCCGCCCTACTCTTCCCTGCTCCCCTGGCTCTATCATATTAGAGGGTTGTCCTTGTCACCATGCCCAGCCTCCTGCCAGGGGATCCCTCAAACATGCAGATCTGGGCCTCCTCCCCTTTTCCAGAAAATTCTCCAGTTTATGTAAAGGTGAGAGGGCTCCAGAAGCCCTGACCTGTAGAACCACCCAGCCTGTCCTTAGGTGAACTCCTGCCTCATTCCCAGGCTGACTCTTTCCAGGCTGCTACTCAGCCTCTATCTAAAAAAACAAACAAACCTAGATAACTTAGAGGGTGTTACACTTATATTGTGTTGTTTAAATTATATACAGTTTGTATTGTTATTACAATGCTGATGTTATAAAATGGAAGTATATGCTATGTCCATATTTTTAGGATCCACCCAGCTTCTTGATTGAGAACTAGTTCCATCCCTCAGAGCAGAGCTGAGCGCCAAAGCCATCTGCACCTGCCCAATCTCCAGCCCAGAGCTCCAGTGAGCACTTGAGGGGCAAAGTTGACAGTCACTACTCTCCACCCTGAGCAGACTGAGAACTGAGCGATCAGCTGTCATGTAATCATTCAGTACTCGGTATTAGAGCTGGGACAGCGGCAGCATCATACCGATGCTGTAGCCTAGAGATGAATTTGTGTGTTTGTTTTTTATATACTTAATCTTTTCCTTTATAAGCTAAAAGTCTACACGTTTCGTTAAAATGGCTTCCTGAGGGGTGTATGGTCAGTGACCAATCTTATATTCAAAATAACAGGCGTATAAATACATAATATGTAATGGAAACATTATTTGTGTCTGGAAGTCACTTCCAAATCTGTATAATATAACCTGTTTGTGACCAAGTATCTGTGAGCACTGCCTGGATGGGACAGAAGAAACTAATGGGCACCACTGTAGCTGCTGCAAATGCTCAATCTTCATTCTCACTTCTGACAGTCTTTAGCATTGGAGGATTGGTTTACAGGCAATTTCAGGAAGTTTCTAATATATTAAGTCTTCCCAAGTACTGACAATGCACATTGTACATTTTCCATGTAATATCATAAATCAAATTTTGAAAGCTCAGGTTTTCATTTGTCCTTGAAAAATAGAAGTAGCTCAGAGGGCCGGTACATATGCGATCTGCAATAAAACATGATGTGAGGAGATGTATCTGCTTTAGGAAGAGGACAATTCAGTCAAGAAAATTTCCCTCAACAAGTCATATACTGTATGCCCAGACACATTTCAAAGATTTGCCAGAACTGGGTCAATGATGTCCATTATTCCTCCCTCTACCTATTCAGCAGAACATATATATATGAAAATGGAAAAGATCAACACCATGCTCAGAGCAATATACACACAATTATACACTTCTGTTATTGTTTTTCCTGGTGAAATTTTTATTTAAACATAGGTCATATTGTATATGGACTCATTTTTTTACATATTTTTTCAGATATTTATAATTACGAGTGGGGAGGATGATGACGTTAAACTCTAATAAGCAGGGATCCCTGGTTCCTCTTGTATTGAATCATATTATAACTGTACTGTCTGCCTTCATTTTGTAAAGCACTATGCAAACCATTGGCACTATATAAATCCCTTCTAATAATTGTAGCGCTACCCCCACAGGGGCTGCCTGATAATGATGCCCCCAGTAGTTGCCCTGACCTTGCAAGCCTTCCAACACCTCTGACACTCTGGGTTCAGACATATTTCAACAGTATAAAATGATAATCCAAGAGACACAATTCTTTATTAACACCTCTATATTACACTTGTTCAAAAGAGTAGGCTACAGGAATAATGAGTTTAGGATATACAACAGTTAATGCATAAAAGCAAAACACTGGTAAAATTTTAATAATCAATTAGCAACATTTAAAAGGTTATACAGTCCTGAGCATTATGCTATTTCATTGCGACACCAGCAGAAAGAAGGGGAAGAAAAGGCTTGTTGACTTAACTGCTCCCTCCATGTCATCGACTCTGCAATGGGGCATGCAGAGAATCATGTAAATGTATATTGTGGCACAAATAGATATAAATACCCCAAATTGAATAAGTGAAGAGGTCCCTTTAACTAGAGATTGCAACTTTAGTCCTGTGATGTTTAAAGTACCTGATATGGTGGTATCTGCTGTCTTCTGCTAGCAGTGGTGGAGCCCATAAACATTATGGATACTGGTAAACTGATGAAGTTAAACAGATAAGCCTTGGTACTGCTCAAAGAAAAGGTTTCCTGATAACTGATGTGAAAACGTGTCTGCATGCAGTGTCCCTAGAGTGATGAGAGAAAGAGGTTGGGCATCGGTATCCTGGGAACAAGAGTTCTTGCCCAGGCTCTTGCCTATTTACAAGGATGTGCAGAGACAGCTTGGCCTATCAGAGCGGCGAGCAGAGATGTCTGTGTGAACTGTCCTGGTGCAGAGATGCTGATGCAATCCTGGTGTGGCACACTGTGCTGAACTGATGTGTAGACTCTCACAGCAGTAAGCCAGCAATCTGTCTCTGGAGGAGAACTGCAGTTCCCCTGTGTTCAGTTCTGAAACCCATACCAAGACGTAGAGCCAGTCCCTTGCTGTAGAATATACTGTATCTGCTCTCACAACGTCCTTGTCGGAGATCGCCGCGCCGCTGGGCTCGGCGCAGGCGCAGTACACCTCCCTGTACGCGAGCGCCGGGACTTGGCCGACCGCGGCAATCAGGTTCGCGCATGCGCAGTAGTGACCACGGGCGCGCACCTGGCACCAATGACAGCGCAGGGCGGGATATTTAAACGGCCCTGAGCTGTCATTCAGTGCCTTTTGGGCTCTTGTATCCTGTGAACCTGTGAACCTGTTTAAAGTAAGTTGCTGACCCGGATTGTGCCCTGACCTTGCTGTTTTCTCCTGTTCTTGACCCTTGCTTGCCTGACCTCTCTCCTGAATGCCCCCTATTGGATCTGACCTGCTGTTGCTGACCTGGCGTGTGACCCGACTATTCTTTGCCCGCAGCTCTGTACCACACCGTCCCCATAGTTACCGACCTAGCTTGTATGACCCTGCTCCTGCTCAGCCATCCATCCATCCGTCCCTCTCAACGGGGTCTCCAGACCTCCTCATACCTGGCTCTCTCCCGTGGGAGCCCCTGGCGAATACCCCTACCACTGACGGGTGTCCTCAGTAGTCACGACCTGGTCCTGGGGTACTCCAAGTCCATCCCCACCATCAGGGGCCCTTGTGAACAAGTACTCTGGGGCTTAGACTCCGTGCGCTGGGAACATCAGATCAGTGGAGTGCTAGTGGTACCGCCGGGCGGTCCCTTACAGTCCTTCTGGTTAGCTCTCTGGTAGTTGTAGTTCAATCAGCACTCAGATAAGCTACAAGTCCCAAGATCCTCTGCTCTCAGGAGAACTGGATCCACTATGCTAACAGGAAGTGATGTAGCAGTCCCAGTACTGGGCACTAGGGGGAAAATGACTAATCACCTGGGGTCACCCGCAGTCTGGCGTGACCGCATAGCCCGAGGCTCAGGCACCCAGACTCCAAATCCCCACCGATCTTGGCAGCAGCCTGCCACTGACGGGTATCAAAGCTCTCCCCAAGGCCCCACTGTCCGGTCCATACCAGGAGGGGGGGATCGGAGTGGGTCTGTCCCCCTTCAACCCACGGCAGACCAATTCGGCCTAGTGAGGCCTACTACAGCCTACAGTGACACAGCCTGGACCTCAGTGTTACAGCCTGGAATTTTACCAACAAGACCTCATTTGAGTCAACTCATCTGACCCCATAACAGAGGCCAGGCCAGCGCATAGTTCCCCTGCTCCCCTCACACATAAATTCTGCAGCTGATATCCATCCCTCACCTCCTCAAGTCAAATCTCATTTTACAATCTGGAACTTTCATCTGGATCTCGAATCTTGCCTAGTAACGTTTACACCAAGTTACCCGCCAAACTCCAATCAAAACTCCACAAAAGTACAAACGTCCTCTCTCAGGAAATAGCCACACTGCGCTCCAGAACTGACCACTCAGATACCAATCACGCTATACTCAGCCCAGCTTGAACCAAAGGAGAAGAACTCTAGTTGCAGGAAGATACAGCAACAAGAAGCTCTACTGCATACTAGACAAACTTCAATCAAACGCCCCTGGGAAACATCTCTCCATATCTGATTCCCTCTCCATGCACTTTTAAATGCCGCCTCTACTCCTCCTTTTCATATTCCTTTCTTGCGTTCCCAAAACCTCATTTCTTTGTCCCTCTGCTCCACCCAAAAACTTGTACATCATACCCTCACTGCTTCTATCTCCCTACTACTGCTCTCATCACCTCCTGCTGATACTTCACTTTCCTGCTGACCCTAACACCAGGACTGGAAGGCATGCGCGCTCGTGTACATCCTGCTCACATGCCACCTTCCTCACCCTCCTTCTTCTCCTAATCTCTGGGGATATCTCCCCAAACCCTGGTCCTCCACTACTTTGCCCACACTCAAGACATCCTTTTTCTTCCGGGAATTGACGCAATCCCCTCAATCTAATATCTGTCCCCTTGCTCCCCGAAACCACCCTCCCGTTTTCATGTGCACTCTGGAACGCCCGCTCGGTCTGCAATAAGCTCACTTCTATCCACGACCTCTTTGTCTCCATCTCCCTTAACCTTCTAGCAATCACCGAAACCTGGCTCCAAGCAGCAGATTCTGTCTCCCCCTCAGCACTCTCCCATGGAGGCCTCATCTAGACCCACTCACCCAGACCCAGTGGTCGGAAAGGAGGTGGGGTTGGTTTACTCCTGTCACCACTGAGCACCTTTCAAGTCCTCCCTACCCCTCCCTTTCTATCCTTCTCTTCTTTTGAGACCCACTGCATCCAGCTGTTCTCTTTGATCTCTCTGAGGATTGCAGTGATCTATCGGCCTCCTGGACCCGTGTCCCGCTTTTTTGATGACTTCGCCGCCTGGCTACCCTACTTTCTTTCCTCTGAGCTACCCACTATCATTCTCGGAGACGTCAACATCCCTATTAATGTCAATAACCCGGCTACATCCCAACTCTTCCACATAAGCTCTTCTTTTGAACTAGCACAGTGTATACAGTCCTCCACTCACTCCAAATGGATTACTTTAGACCTTGTCTTCTCTCATCATTGTACTCCCTACAACCTCACAAACACCCCCTTTCCCCTCTCTGATCACAATCTCATCACCTTCACAGTCTCCTCGTCCTCTAACACCTATCCCACCAAATAGCAAACAATTACCAGCAGAAATCTCCAAAACTTGAACCCAGCTCCCTTCCACTCTTCAAATTGCCAACTCTATGACAGTATCAATCCCCTGCCCTGCCCTGACCTGGCCACTGCTGTCTATAACAATTCGCTTTCATCCGCTTTAGACTCGCTTGCTCCCCTAACAACACGAAGCATCAGGTCCCGACCGCTACAACCTTGGCAGACTGACCACACCAGAAACCTCAAACGACACAGTCGTGCGCTGGAGCGATTATGGCATAAAACCAAATCCCACCAAGCGTTCACCCGATATAAATCGGCCTTGTTAACATACACTTCCTCCCTTCACGCTGCTAAACAAGCCTACTTTGTCACTCTCATTAAGACCTTCTCTTCCAGTCCTTGTCGGCTCTTCTCTACTTTGAACTCCCTACTTTCTCCGCCTCCACCACCACCTCCTACCTCATTCACTGCCCACGAGATTGCAAACCACTTCAAAAACAAGATTGACGCAATTCGTAGAGACTTGCGACTACACAGACATCCACCCCACTTAGCATTCCTCATACTAAACCTCCCTCAACACTTTCCTCTTTTGACCTCGCTACTACCGAAGAGTCACTAAGGTTTTCTCAGAAGCCCGCCTCACCACCTGCCCCCTGGACCCTGTCCCCTCACTACACCTTCGGTCACCCTCCTCTTCCATCCTATGCTCCCTCAGTCACATCTTCAATCTTTCCCTCTCTACTGGTGCCTTCCTCTTCCACTAAAGCATGCGCACATCACTCCTATACTTAAAAAACCCTCCCTGGACCCCACCAACCTGAACAACCTAAGACCCATCTCCCTGCTGCCATTTACCTCTAAACTCCTAGAACGCTTAGTCTACAATCGTCTGAGCTCCCACCTCACCGACAACAACCTTCTCGACCCTTTACAGTCTGGCTTTTGCCCCCTACACTCCACCGATACTGCCCTACTAAAACTCTAATGATCTACTAACTGCTAAAACCAACAGTCACTATTCAATACTCCTACTTCTCGACCTCTCAGCGGCTTTTGATACGGTTGACCATCCCCTCCTCCTCAAAAAACTACACTCTCTTGGCCTCAGAGACTCCGCTCTCTCCTGGTTCTCCTCCTATCTATCTTAGCACTCCTTCAGTGTTACCTATAACGCTGCCACCTCCTCGTCACTCCCTCTCTCTGTAGGGGTCCCTCAAGGTTCTGTCCTTGGACCCCTTCTCTTCTCCATCTACACCTCCTCCCTTGGTCAATTGATAAACTCCCACGGCTTGAATTACCATCTCTATGCTGATGACACGCAAATCTATCTGTCTACCCCTCACCTCACCCCTTCAGTCTCCACTCGCATCACTAGCCTACTAAGTGACATATCGTCTTGGATGTCACTCCACTTCCTCAAACTCAATCTTTCCAAAACTGAGCTCCTAGTATTCCCCCCCACTGACTTCACCATCAAGATCAATACCACAATCATCAGTCCCTCCCCTCATGCCAGGGTCCTAGGTGTTATCCTAGACTCCCATCTGTCCTTCAAGCCCCAGATCCAATCGCTGACAAAATCATGTAATCTTCACCTCCGCAACATCTCCAAGATACGACCATTCCTAACCCCAGAGACCACTAAGCAACTTATTCACTCCCTTGTCATATCATGCCTCGACTATTGTAACCCCCTCCTCATTGGCCTACCTCATCGCAGGCTATCCCCTCTTCAGTCTATCATGAATGCTGCTGCCAGACTCATCAACCTTACTAACCATTCTGTTTCTGCCACCCTTCTCTGCCAATCCCTGCACTGGCTTCCCATTGCCCAACGAATAAAATTCAAAACACTAACACTGACATATAAAGCCGTTCATAACACTGCCCCAAATTACATCACCGATCTTGTCTCTAAATATCACCCAAACCGCACTCTCGGCTCCTCGCAAGACCTCCTACTCTCTAGCTCCCTTGTCTCCTCCTCCCATGCTCGTCTCCAGGACTTCTCCAGGGCTTCCCCCATTCTCTGGAACTCCCTACCCCAATCTATCAGACTATTGCCTACTCTGCTGACTTTTAGGCGATCACTGAAAACCTATCTCTTCAGGGAAGCCTATCCCGCCCTCTGCTAATACTGGAATCCTCTACTCTTCCAACCACTCCATCCCCCACAGTTATTACCTATTGTACCATTAACCCCTCCCTCCTAGATTGTAAACTCCAAGGAGCAGGGCCCTCTAATCCCTCTTGTATTGAACTGTATTGCTACTGTATTGTCTCCCACTATAATGTAAAGTGCTGAGCAAACTGTTGGCGCTACATAAATCTTGTATAATAATAATAATCACAGTCTCATCCGTAAATATCCCTGAAAAGCATGATACATCTGGCACCTGGCTAAATAAAAATAATGTTATGACAGTTTTTAAAGTTTAAAGAAAAAGTTTAAAGTGGTAGTAAATGCACACAAAAAAAAAAAAATTTCAAGTGCGATTTGTGAATTGAAATTGCACCTAAATAAAATTGGGCTCTCTGAGTTACCTGCAAATGGAGCCATCCAGCAGCACACTGTCATGACTCCCCCAGCGCTTACGTCTTCACCCGGTCCTTCTCCCGGGTTCTCAGGCTCCAGCTGCTTGAATGGTGCCACTATGAAGTCACTCCCGCACATGTGCATAGGAGACCCAGCCACAGCACTGTGCTCTGCATTCCACAGCATACTGTGTGCCCTGAATGCAGAGCGTCATTGCATATGTACTGGTAATGTCATTGGCTATTGCCGGTGTGAATATTTCCTAAACGGTGCACATTTAGGAGATATTCATTGGACTTACAGGTAAACCTGATTGTAGCTTACCTGTACGTACAAGTTCTCTGGTCTTATTACATGTTGACATCATAAACAGCATGTATAATATCATTGCGCGAGTAAAGTCTGTGATTATATAAATGTGAAAATACGGTACCAAATAAATCTACCAAACTATCCCAATATTCACAAAGAAACTTTCACCCTTGAAAGTGATAAATAATTAAATAACAATATGAATGGGTCCCCACCTTCTAAACTTCCCACCCTATATTTACTGACAATCAAATTTTTCAACAATAAATCTCCAAGAAAAATATAAGTATATAAACAAGATGTGTGAAAATTATAAACTAAAATAAAATTAAATAAATAAAGTCATTCCCACAAATATAATGATATCCAGTGTCATTCAAAGTCCAAACTTTAAATAAATAAAACAGTGTCCAAACTCCAACTTGATATTTCTTTAAATATGTTTGAGCCTTGCCTCTGGCTCCCAAAAGTTGGGAAATACCTCAAAAAAAACAAAACTCACAATAGTGCATTATCTTAATGACAATATACCATATCATTCTAAATTTAGTGCCAAAAATTGTGCAAAAACAAAAAACAAAATAAACCAACACTGTGCAAAAATCAGTGATGTGCTCCACTCTGTGCTCAACACAACTCCAGTGATGTGTCACCTCTACTGTAATCGGCAGGTATACCCTTACCAGAAATCATAGGAAACAACGCCTTATGTGTCAGTAGAAGGTATCATCAGAAACTCTTCCTCTCCTCTCCTCTACTCCTGAAGCTTTCCGCTTTGATTACCTTCCCCTCATGGTCCCACATGAGCCTTGTACCGATCTCATACAGATTCTAGATTTTGGTAGTTACAGGCGTATCTGTGAATTCTGGGGATGTCTCTCATCTGGTCCCGGTCACTCCGGTAATCACAGTGTAGCTCAGTGGTGTAGTTGGAGCTTCAGAAAGCAGCCGTCCGCCACAGGAACAAGTGTGGAACGCAAAATGGTGCTGGGCCAAACGTGACGTCAGCGGGAGAGTGTGATGACGTTGGAGTGGGCACAGATTTCACTAATGGACTTATTGCACAGGTGACAGCCTTTCACAGTACTTCACATGGAGTCACTGAGCTCCTGAGAGTGACCCATTCTTTCACAAATGTTTGTAGAAACTAGACTCCCTCAAAAGTTGGTTCTGGCCAGCTCAGTGGATTGCTTCAAAAAAGGCCTGGATTCTTTCTTGGATACACAGAACATAACTGGATAATAACATTTATAGGTAAAGTTGATCCAGGGAACATCCAATTGCCTCTCGAGGGATCAGAAAGGATTTTTTTCCCCAGCAGGAGCAAATTGGATCATGCTTTGCTGGTTTTTTTTGCCTTCCTCAGAATCAACTGTGGGTATAGGATTATAACTTTAAATTTTTTTACTATGGTTGAACTGGATGGACTTTTGTCTTTTTTCAACCAGACTATGTAACCACCGAAAAAGACCCTAGGGACCTTAAAACTGCTGGCTCCTGTGGGAGTGAGTGATACAATAATATTTTTGAACATAACATTTGAGCTAAAAGTGTGAAATCTCAGTGAATACAACACAAAATTAAAATATTGCTCTTTAACCTCCTTAGCGGTATTCCCGAGTGTAGCTCGGGGTAACATTTCAGTACCAAAAGCGGTAACCCCGAGCTACACTCGGGAATACCATGCGGCACTGCTCCGGCATGTGTTCTTCACTTACCTTACCCTGCGCTCCCGCGATGTGTCCCCTGCAGCGTCTCCGGCCATCTCCTCCGGCCGATGCCGGCATCCGGCTTCTGTGTCCTGTCCCTGTGACGTCGGGACGTACGGGCGCCGCAGCCGCCGCCGGTGGCGGGAAATTTAAAAATTTTAAAAAATGTCATTTTTTTTTTTTTACATTTTACATAGTAAAACATTGCTGTCTCAACCAATTTCACATACATTTTGCCCCTAGTGCTTTGTCCTGTGCCCTGCCTGCATTTTGTCTGTTCTTTCTGCCTGGAAACTGAGAAACGTCCATGGCATCCAAAAAGTGTCCCTTTAGGTCAAAAGTGGTTTAGATCAGCTAGAGAACAGCGATAGTAAATCAGAACCACTTGCAGAATTGAGTGATAATGATTCGTGGGGAAATTCGTCATCAGACACTGAAAACGATTTTGCGACTGAGCTCAGCGATGTGCGAACTTGGCGCTATATTTCAAATTTCAGTGTTTTTTGGTTTGATTATATTATTGAATTAAATTTTTTATTATTTTTATATTATTTTTATGATTATTTATTAAATTATAATTTATGATTTTGTGTTTCAAATTTTATCATACCCGGGATGTTTACTAGACTCTTGTTCGGACAGATTTCAGTGAGTTATTCCTAAATATTACAGGCCTACAATTAAAAAAATACATATTTCCATGCAAAAAAATGGTACCGCTTTCAGCACCAGAAATCTGAAATAATCATACCGCCAGGGAGGTTAAGAGGGGTTTTAGAGTTTTGACAACGAACCACAAGGAATAGTACACAGTGGCTGTATTTTGTTTTATTTTTGTCTCCTCTAATGCTAAAGCATTCCACAAATTGTGTAAAATTACTAGTGTTCACCAATGACCACTGCAAAACAAATGGATTTAATTGCTTTGCATTGGTAGGTAAAATTCCAAAGTAAAGTAAAGTCTTTGGGTAAGAGGGATGTCCTTAAAGGGTCAGTTCACCCTATTAAGATAGGAAGAGACCCTGTAGAGTAAAAAGCATTGTCCAGTGCTTTCCCTGAGCATGTTCAAGTTTGGAAATATGGCAGAATGCTAGTTCCAGGGTATGCTGGGGATTCGCGTTATGGTCAGGGTGTCCCAGCATCTATACTGAGATGAGGCGGGATGGTAATATGGTTGGCCAGGCTTGGCATAGAGATATATGATGTAAATGAAGCTCCATGTTTCTACAATAGACAATGGGGTTACCCAATCAAGTGCAAGGACAATAAAAAAAAGCCCTTGCTGGCACCATATTGGATGAAGGAAGTCAGCAGAGTTTCCCCTTATCCAATAAGCTCTGGAGAAAACTCCCTAGCAAAGTGCAACCTATAGTATTTGACTGCAGTAAATCAGCTCCTAGGTTTTTGTTACATTACTCGGGTACTAAATCTTTAAACAAGCAGGGATGAGCAAAATAGGTGTTCAGGTAGAGGGGAACCAAGAAAAGGCAGCATATAGTGGAAAATCCTTGCACTGCCATAGTGTTTACCAGCTTGTGCAAACTGCTTCTACATCTGTTGATCATCTATTTGGTGCAAAGCTGCCAAGCAACTCCAAGGCTACTGCATGTGACTCCCAAAACCCATTGATCTACAAGCCTTGTTATATTGGGAAATTCCAGTACCCTGGAGCTGTGATAGTCTGAGAGCTTGTGGGCATTCCTCTGTCTAAAGAGCTGATAAGTTACATAGGGAGGTATTTACTAAAGTTGGTTCACTCAGAATCTGGTATACCTGTGCATGATAGCCAATCAGCTTCTAACCTCAGCTTGTTCAGTTAAACTTTGCCAATAAAACCTGGAAGCTGATTGTTTTTTATGCAGAGATGAACCTGATTTTGCACTTCTCCAGCTTTAGTAAATACACCCCATAGTTACATTTGGTTACATAGTTAGTCTAGTCCATCTAGTTCAACCAATAAAAGGGAAAAAGCAATTTAAAAAAAGTTAGTCAATCCTATATCCTATACTCACAATTGATCCATAAGAAGGAAAAAAACCAGCAAAGCATGATCCTATTTGCTCCAGAAAAAATTCCTTCCTGATCCTCCAAGAGGCAATCTAATATTTATGTATCAATGTTATCTATGAATGTTGGTATCCAGTTATATTATGTGCATTTAGGGAAGAATCCAGGCATTTTTTAAAGCAAATACTATTACTGAGCTGACCAGAACCAACTCTTGAGGGAGTCTATTCCACATTTTCACAGCTCTTGCTGTGAAGAAGCCTTTCTGTATTTGGAGATTTAGTCACTGGTCACACCGCTGCAATGTAAAATCGTGCAATTTGTGTGCAATTTCAGAGCAAGTTCAGGTGCGATTTCTAAAGACTTTTTTGCCACTTGTGAAGATTTGCAACGATTTCTTGCAATTTGCCGTGCAATTTCCATTATATTCTATGTATGTGAAATCGCAACAAAACTGCAGAAAAAGTAATGCAAGAAATACTTTAGAAATTGCACTGCAGCAAACCGCAAATGTTAAGACACTGCCATTCATATTTATTAGATGCGATTTCAGGTGCGATTTCAATTCGCAAATCGCACCTGAAATCGCACTGGTATGACCGGGCACTAAATCTCTTTTCCTCCAGATGTAACCTCCTTGTCCTTTGTAATGACCTTAAAGAGAATAACTCTACACCAAATTTATAATATGGACCATCTATGCATTTATACATGTTGATCATATTCCCCCTTAATCTCTACTTCTCAAGAGAGAATACATTCAGTTCCTCTAATCTTTCCTCATAGCTGAGCTCCTCCATGCCTCTTATTCACTTGGTTGCAGCTTTCTCCAGTTCCCCGATATCCTTTTTGTAAATTGGTGCCCAAAACTGAACTGCATATTCCAGATGAGGTATTACTAATGATTTGTACCGGGGGAAATGATATCTCTCTCTCTGGAGTCTATACCTCTTTTAAATCAAGAGAGGATTTTGCTCGCTTTAGAAATCGCAGCTTGGCATTGCATCCCATTATTAAGCATGTGATCTACCAGAACCCCCAGATCCTTCTCCACCATTGATTCCCCCAGTTGTACCCCCCCCCCCCCAGTATGTATGATGCATGCATATTCTTATCCCCCAAGTGCAGAACCTTACATTTATCAACATTAAACCTCATTTGCCACATAGTTGCCCAATTAAACAGTGCATTGAGGTCGGCTTGTCAGTTGGAGACATCCTGTAAGGACGTTATTCCACTGCACAGCTTGGTGTCATCTGCAAAGACTGAAATTATACTTTTAATCCCAGAGGTTATATCATTTCTAAATATATTAAAAAGTAAGGGTCCCAACACTGAACCTTGGGGTACACCACTGACACCCCTAGACCATGCAGAGTATGAATCATTAACCATAATACGGTCTTTTAGCCAATTTTCTATCCACTTGCAAACTGCTTTTTCCAAGCCTGTAGACTATACAAAATAGTCATGTGGGGAACTGTGTCAAACGCTTTTGCAAAATCCAAGTATACCACATCCACCGCCACCCCTCTGTCCAAGTATACCACGTCCACCGCCACCCCTCTGTCCAAGTATACCACGTCCACCGCCATCCCTCTGTCCAAGTATACCACGTCCACCGCCACCCCTCTGTCCAAGGTTTTGCTCACCTCCTCATAAAAAGAAATCAGATTTGTTTAACAACTTCTGTCTTTCATGAATCCATGCTGTCAGTTGCTTAAAATATTTTTTCCAGCAAGAACTCATCTATGTGGTCTTTAATTAAACTCTCCAGTATCTTCCCAACTATCGAAGTTAAACTAATGCAGGCCATACATGGTTCGATTCCGAATTATTTTTCGTCTGAAAATCAAAACGTTCGTTCTGTAATCCAATGGTGCCATCAATGATTTCAAAAATCAGTTGTTTTTCATGAATTTTCCAGCATGCCCGATAAACGAAATGGGGAGGAACCATGAAAATTGGCCGATGTCATTGCCCCACTAACAGAGCAAAAATTGGCCAATTATTCTTAGGTCTGATTTTCGTACGAAAATTGTTCGGAATTCGAACCATGCATGGCCTGCATAACAGGTCTATAATTACTTGGTAAAGACTACGATAGGAGCAATAATACCCTCACTGATACTAATTGCAGCATAATCAGGGATTTCCATTGACTGGACTGATGGCACACCCTATAATAAAACATCCATATTTAATCTAGTTTGTAAACAGATTGATTGACTATAAAGCATCACATCAGAGGTGTCCCCTTCACATCAGTGTCCTCTTATTAAACCTATGTTCCTCCTATACATCTGAGGGCCCCGCCATCATCATAGACTCCCCCAATGACAGAGCTAGAGGCCAACCATCACATCAGAGTCTCCCCTTTACATCAAAGTACTTCATTACCGGAGTCTTTTTATCCATCTCTGATCCATGGCAAACTGGTTTATAAAGAAAGATTTATTTGCAAATTTTATAACCGAAAGAAAGAAAAACACGTGTTTTTTAAACACTTTTGGTCTTTTTTCATGTATTTAGCAAAAAATAGAAAAGCCATTTGTAATTAAATACCATTAAAAGAAAGCTCTATTTATGTGAAAAAAAAATATTTAAAAAAATTAATTTGGGAGCACAGCTTGGAACATGAGTGATGAATAAAATAGCCATGAGGAGTCCAGTGTTTTCTTTGTGACAACTTCCTAAGCAACAGGGAAAGGTTTGGTGGCAAACTAGGGAAGGAACTTGTGTGGGAGATGTATGACGTAGAGAAGAAAGGAGTGGTGGGAAAAGACTGGATAGGTAAGGGAGGAGTAGGAGGTGTGTAAGGGTTAGGCCACATGTGTTGTGATAATGGCCTACCAAAATGTCTCTTGAAAGAAACTTGGATCAGAAGGTGCACTTTGACTAGGGGCACACCACTGACCATTACATGCACTTTGGTGCCCAATCTGCGGCTTTTTTACACTTTTTGTAATTTGGCACATGCCATTTTAAAGGCTTATACAGCCAGAAAATTGTTGTTAATGCTTTATTGAATTTGCCCTGAAAATGTTTTAGAGTTAGACACTTCCTACATAAAGCCTATGAGGTTCGGCAGGTGAAAACAAAATGTGCAGAACGGGATCAGACTTCTGACACTCCCAGAAGTGTTGAATGCAGACTTTTCAGCATGATTCTCTATTGAAGGCAAAAGGGTTCACCAATCCGGGCTGCAGGCTAGATATTAATTGTTATCTTTGCAGTGCGATTTTTGATTTTAAACTGGCGACAGAGTGAATAAGTTGATGAGTCTGTATCATTTACAGGCATGTGCTACAACATGTAATGCTGGGCAAGTTGTCTGAATTATTCCTTTTATTGCTTCTTGGCATCTTCCAACTACTGTATAAAGGGACAAAAGGCATTGTGTTTCCCTGGCAGTAATTCTACTGTGTGAAAACACCTAAAATCCTCAAAAGCTCCCTTTAAGCTTATAACCTGCACTATAAAATGAATTTGGTATTTTAAAACTTTAAGAGCCTATTCACACTCATTCATTTTCCTACAGAAAAACACATGAATTTTACTGCATAGAAAAAGAATTTTATGTAGAATCACATTCTTTCATTTGGTTTGTACCCATGTATGTGCATTATGCAAGCTTCATAGTGGAAATTGACCCCGATAGTTCCATCTGTTCATGTGATTGATGTTAAATATTGCATGCTCATAGGCCTGCTCTGTGATGTCACTCATCTACGGTATAAAAGTTAGTGGTCGGTTACGTCATTCATGACGAAACTAGTAGGGCTTGGCTTGCTGGATGCCGACGTCTGTGGAGAGGATTGAGTCACGAGCGCTGTAGTGAGTGTGCGGGGAACAGGAGACTGTTATACCATTTGCTGTTTTTTGCTGTTATACTGGTGTCGGTGAAGACACCCTTTTTGTGAGTGTAAATCTTTATTAAATTGTTGGATACTTTTATAAAAAAACTGGCTGCACCATGATTTTTTCTTTCATTCCCAAACATGACCTCGGTGGAGAGATATAAAAAGAGAGAGTGATATAATGCTCCTGGAACCGTTATATTGAGTGGTGGATACCTACCTTATGGATGATTGTGTAGCTATTGTTCATCACACCTGAGAAGTTGATTTATTGCATCTGCTCCCAGAGCAAAAAGCATTTTTTGCTGATCTAGAGATTGATCAGCATGGAGCTCTGGTGAGTTACCCAACTTTACTTTGTTGGTGGATTTTGGCACAATTTCTTTGAGAGCACCTGAATTTGAAAAGGATTTGTTTGGACATTTGAAGAAATTCAGAATTGGACAATTTTTATATTCACAAATTTAATTATTTAAATTACTTATGCACTAAAAAATTTGTTTTGCACATAATTTTGATATTTTTTGATATTAATTGAGAATAGATATATATATCTTTTGCACTAATGTTTCTACACTAAATTAGGAATAGTTTGTGGTTTTAGCGCATTCCTTTATTTAAGTTATAGCACTAAGACATTTATTTGGTTTCTTTGAGGTGGAATTGCTGCTTTAAAGTATTACGGGTGTGGCGCTTTTATTACACTTGTGATATTGTGAGCTGAGTATGTTAGTACAGTAAATATAAATACAACAAAAAAAGTAATCTAGGCTTCCCATCTCATGAATAGGTACCTTTTGTTATCAAAATATGTAGGCGAGCGCTAATAACCATATATAATAGCAGCTAGCACTTAATGTATAGGTAACAATCCCAATCCCATGCTGTGCCCAGCATCAGTACAGCTATTTTTCAAAGAAGACTGTGTATCCTAGATTGTAAGCTCCAAGGAGCAGGGTCCTCCTATCCCTCTTGTATTGAACTGTATTGTTGCTGTATTGTCTCCCTTTATATTGTGAAGCGCTGAGCAAACTGTTGGCACTATATAAATCCTGTATAATAATAATAATAATATAATAAATGAAGGGATTTCCCTCTTGAATAATACTGTGATCACATTTGCAAAGGAGTTAGCTGACATCTCTTCAAACGCCAGGACATAAAGGTGGTGTAGGACGGCTGCTTTAATATAGATTTGGAGACTGGGCCACAGCACAGATATTACCTTTTGATTATAAGTTTCATAAACAGTATTCTTGGCTCCTGTAGTTGAGCTGTTTTTTTAGGACAATGGACTTCCCTTCCACCTATGATGATACAGCATGATTAACCCCTTGGCTGCTGCTGCACCCCCAGATATGACATGATATGATACACCCCTTTTATTATATATCTTCTGGTGAGTGTACATCTGTTCAAGGTGGTGCATTCCATATGTGAATATTCACACATTCACACTCTGCACTTGGCGATTTTGCACATAATCAACTTAAGGACCATTTTACGAATAACATATGCTGGATGAATAATATTTATCAATTTGATATATACAGTCACGGACATTATTTATTCAATATTTTACACTTTATTGCACTGACTAGCACTTTCTACTTGCAGACTTTATTTATTGTTGCTTTTTTGAATTTTTTATATTCTCAAGGCTATTTATCCATTTATTTACATATGCTGCACTTTATTGTTCCACTTCATATATATTTTGTGTGATTTTAGCACAGCACTTCTATATTCATAGGGAGGGACAGACTGACAACTCATGGGGCCTCCGGGCAATAGGGGCTCATGGGGTCCCTGTGTCCTCGCCCACACCCAAAAAAGCCTATGAAAAAGCCAATTAAAAGGTACCAGGGGCATCTCATGGGGCCCCTTACTGACCCCGGGCCCTCGGGCAGTGCCCGAGTGCTCAAATGGTCAGTCCGCCCCTGTTCATAGGTACCTTTTGTTGGTCATGAAATATTTAACATACAGTATATGCCTATCCGTTTGTAGTATACAAGAACACACTACTGCGGGCAGTACAGTGGCTTAATGGTTAGCACTCTTGCCTTGCAGCACCAGAATCCTCGGTTTGAATTCCAACCAGGTCACTATCTGCATGGAGTTTTCATGTTTTCCCTGTGCCTATGTGGGTTTCCTTACTCCAAAGACATACTGGTAGGTTAATTAATCCTAGTACAGCCTTTCTCAACCTTTTTACCTTGGAAATGCACTCGCCAGATATAGCGACCTCCTAAGTTAATAAGTGAAATAATTTTTAGGAACTTGTGGAACCATTTCTAAAACCTATTCATTGGGGGTCATTTGGGAAAACACCCCTTACATTGGTGACCAGTGGAAAGAATGCTTCCCTTACAGAGTTGGTCAGAGAGTCACCCTTACAAATTGCTAAAAAGATCCTTGGAGTTGTACAATTGGCTTTGCCAAGCAGCATTGCCCCAGAACTATGCAGGCTTTGCAGGGAGGTCACTTAGCCACAGTTCAGGGAGCTCCCAGAAACTCTGAAGGAACCCTAGGGTTCTACGGAACCTCGGTTGAGAAATGCTGCCCTAGTATGTGTGTGCGTATGCGTGTGTCATAGGGAGCTAAGATTGTCAGCTCATTAAGGGCAGGGAGGCCAATTAGCCACAGTTCAGGGATCTCCCAGCAACTCTGAAGGAACCCTAGGGTTCTACGGAACCTCGGTTGAGAAATGCTGCCCTAGTATGTGTGTGCGTATGCGTGTGTCGTAGGGAGCTGTCAGTTCATTGAGGACAGGGACTGATATGATCGTAAAATATATGTAAAATGCTATGTAAATTGTCAATGCTATATACTGTAAATACTTGTAATAAATTATAATATTGTATTGAAAATGCTTTTGTTTTGGTTATAGTAACGGACATTTTTAGAATGATATTGTACTTATACGAAGCTTACTGTAAGGTTCAGTTTGTGAATATAATGCATAGCAATGTTTCACACCAATCCTTCCAGAAGGAAGGGAGAATAACAGGTAACTGTCAAATCGGTATGCTGCATGCTTACATTTTGATAAAGATCTTGCTGACAGAAGAAGAGAATAGGGGGCTGCATTTATTAGTCTGCTGCTGCACCTTCAGTATCCAATCACAGGCTTGAGGTAGGAAAGTGACCAAGCTGTATTGCTCAACTGCTGTAGGGAAAAGTCAGGTCAGCAGGCTGGTTGTGCTGTATTGTGTAGCAGAGTGGTATAAATCTCAGAACTGGATGGACATAATTACAAATCATTTGTCAGGTGGAACAGCTCTCATATACATATGTACTTTGGCAGTAGATTTAACTGTTTGCCTAAAGTTCAGCTTTGAAGCAGTATTAAACCCAAAAACAAGAATGTTATATACAGATGTGGTGGATGCATTGGTTTTCTTTTTTAGGCTTTTTGTTCCTTTATTTTTACCTACTGATCCTGTCAGTAAGTCTGTTATTTTTAACTTCCTTTAACAGACCAGGTTATCCAGCAAAAGTGGAACTTAGACAAATGAGACAAACCATTTAAAGGATAAGTTCACCTTTTGTAACATGTTACATCCATATTCAGGGTCTATGTAACATGTTATGATCAGACCGGCCCTCGCTCCCCCTGCTCCCCGCTTTGACAGCTAGCGGGGGATCTTCTCCCCCCTTGCCAGTAGTCAAATTTTTAAAAAACAGCCACGTCACTCATTCATAGTCATCTGTGAATGAGAGACTACAAGTCCCGACAGCCTTAGCAGCTGTCAGCTTGTAGTCCTCAATGAATTACCATGGCATCCTGTACGGGCAAGCAGATATACGGGCAAGCAGATATTTTGTGTGATTTTAGCGCTGCACTTCTATATTTATAGGTATCTTTTGTTGGTCATCAAATATTTAACATTTATGCCTATCCGTACTAACATCACTTGTGTCAGTACAGTGGTCTCCTGTTTTTTTTTTGTTGTTGTTGTTTTTTTGTTTTCTACGTTCAGCCCGCTGGGTTAAACAAAAAAAAAACCTAAATATGTATAGCAGGCAAGAGATATGTTACTAACTGGATCACCTGATGAAAACAAAGGTTAAAAAAAAAAACTAGAAAAAGAAAACTAATGCAACCACCACATTTAAGGACTGGTAAGCTGCAATATATAATATATTTAGTTTTTTGTGGGGGTTTAATGCTGCTTAAAGAAGATCCTCTGTGCTCTAGAAGTGCCTGATCTTTGAAGGAATTTGTGGTGATGTGTTTGCCTGCAGGATACCCACATGGAAGAAAAATATATTTGAAATATATTTAAAAAAATTTTTTCCCAAATATATTGCCATATATTTGAAATACTACAATTTTGGCCATATTCAATTTATTTCAGAATATATTTCAATAAAAAAAAATACATATATAATAATAATTTTATATATATATATATATATATATATATATATATATATATATATATAATTATTATATATGTATATATTTATTGAAATGTATATATATATATATTTATTGAAATATATATATATATATATATATATATTGCATGTTGAAATGTGTTTTTATTACAAAATATATGAAAAATATTTTTAAAAATACATTTCAAATATACTGTAGGTCTTTAAGAATACAAATCTACATTTTTGGAATGCATTTACAAATATATGTAAAAATATAAGTTAAAAATTACTTTTTTTATATGTTAGAAAAAATCTGAAGAATATATTTAAAAAAAATATATATATTGAAATATATTTTGAAATATATTGAATATGGCCAGAATTGTAGTATTTCAAATATATGGCAATATATTTGGGAAGAATATTTTTAAAATATATTTCAAATATATTTTTCTTCCATATGAGCAACTCCAAGATCTGAGCCCTTCGGACTACCTTACTGATGACAACTGACTGAGAACATGCCAGGCAGAGTAGCAAACCTTGAGACAGAATTTTAAGCAAAACCAGGTCACAGGTTGGAGCTGGTGGTAGGCAAATTTGAAGATATGGAGGGGGATGGCAGGCCAATATCAGCCGAGTAGAAGCAGTAAACAGGAGACATACCGAGTTCAACCCAGGAGTTGGAGATTTAAAGTAAATACCAGCAACAAGCCGAGTCATAAGCAGAATATTCATTGGAATAGCTTTTTAAACACAGATAGACATCTTTCCTCAGGCATTGAGGGTCACATCAGATGAGAGAATCTCTCGTTGGTGATACTTCGCCAGCAGTAGAGTCACGGAAATTCAACTTCAATTATCACTAGTGGAGGTTGCTCAGTCACTGCCTAAAACGCGACTGAAAATCAATCACTAGCACAGAATCAGCCATGGAGTGACATTTTTCTGGTTCAGGCGACATGGGAGCAGCTCCATAAGGTAATGTAACCTGAATTTTAGCAAAGCCTGCTGAACATGGGTCAATGCACTGATACAGATTTAGAAATGGTGCTTGTTTGGGATACGGTGCAACACAGAGTATCTGCTGGTAGATGGTGTGATCATATATCTAATCATAGCATGCCTCTCATGCCAAGAAGAGGATGTGAGGAGCGATCAAAGATAAGCAGCCACCTTGAGCAGCAGATTGGTATACAGAAAACACCTTAGTGCACAACTCAACTGTCGTAAGTTTTACGACAATGGTTTTGAAGAATAAAATTTATGTCAAATTCGTGTACCTATGTTCTTCAATTTTTTTCTTTTCAATAATTTTTATTGATTTGGTAGAAAAATTATACAAACAGATAATAAGTGAAGTCCATATCTGTGTGGATCGTACAGTTACATACACGTCAATAAAATATACTGTAACTCATGAGTAAATACAATCTGGAAATTGAGCAAAAATGTGCACAGAACAGTAATAAGCTGTAAACACAAAAGAAGATATCCTCTCTAATACTGTGCCTTAAATCCTTAGTGTTACACTACAAAATCCTTAATTACACCAAAAAAAATTAGTAGCAAAAATCATGGAGGGTGATTATCGCTAATGGAAAATTGACGGACACCTTTGTCCAGAAGGATTGCCCTAAAAGCTGAAGATACGAAGAACCACTGCATTTTATTTTAATAATATGAAATTACAATAACAGTTTTTTTGTAGAGCTCCAGAAAATTGGCGTAACCTGTCATCAGTAATGAGTAGTAAGACCAGAATATTAGATCAGTTTTAGCTTTGCAATGGATCAGTGTGTGGCCTGTGTGTGTGTATACTTCCAGATGTCTGGGCAAGATGCTATATAACTGTATTCCTATGAGATGTAATGAAAATTCTTGGAGACAATATTTAATGCTCTTTGCAGAATTCTTAATAGTCATGATTTACACATCTCTGCGTTTAAGTCATTATCTGTATTCAGAGCAAGGATGAATCGTGGGATTTATCTGTAAAATACTCTAGCTGAATTTATGCCTATACACACCAGTCATATTAAATACATTGACAGAAACAGAATTTACAAAATCAGTACGATTTTTATTTTAAATTACAGTAATACCTAGAATAAATGATATATATATATATATAAATGATAAATAAATTATATAATCTTAAATAAATTCAAACTATATCGTTCAGTATATAGTAAACTCCAGGCAAGCAGCTAAATACACAGATGAAATACAGTACGTATAAGAGAACTGTAAAGCCTGCCAAAGGATTTGTATTTCGTCCACCTAGTCCTGGAGTTTACACAGCACACTAAATCTGGTCATAGATGGATTGAAATATGGCCAGATCAGCAGGGAGCTGACAAATTTTGATCCATCTATGGCCGTTCCCATTCCAGAGAAGTCGATCTAATGATTGACATTTCTCGAACGGACTTGTTGGAAAATTTTCTTTGATCAGTGCTGCTTCCAATGAGCCTCTCTCCACTCCTAGCCTGTGGAATATATGGTAGAAGAGCAGCAGGAGACTGATAAGGTTTTCTCTATGATCACTCAATCACTCTTCTCACCAACTTGTTTTATGTTAGCACATTTGCACACCTTATTGGCTCCCAGTTCTGCACCTTCCTCTCCCAGTCACAATGTGCATCTTTTATGTCTTCCTGGAGTTCAGTTTGAAGAGACATGTCTAAGTTTATGGCAATAACATGTGTTTGATTAACTAAAGTATGTTTGAAGGTCTTTAATATGGTCTTTCAACTATGGATGACAATCCAGTCTTCAACATTTGAAGGCTGGTATTCACTTCTAATGGTTCTTCTAAGTATGTGTTAGACAAATCAAGTAACCTGGTGAGCTAGGCCCTTTCAGTTGTGCATGTCTAGTTCTTGGTGAGTCCAGTTCTCCACTGCATGTGGTGCTTGGAGTGGTACTGCAGCTGGAGAATAAGCCAAGAGAAATCTGGTTTCTCTATTGATTTCTGGGCCCCAAGGCAGTGTTCCAGTTGGCCACGCTGCATTCGGGTGACCTTGACGACCATTTTGGGTCAGCAGAACCTTTTTAAGCATAGGATAATAAATAGTGGTAGGGAAAGGTTTTGGATGAGTAGGACCAGGTTAGGGACACATCATACTTTACTCCCTATTGGGCTAATACTGGCCAGACCGCATTCCGCTCTCCGAGACAGACACTGTTGGTGCATCCGAACCTGCTCCAATCCAAAAAAGTGAAACGCCAACAAAACATTATGATTATGTTTTGTTGGAGTTTCACTTTAACATACTGCTCCTGTTAATGGTGGATAACTACACAGTATTGTAGAGTTCCACTTTAAGTATTAGTCTTTTTAGGATCATGTAAGGATGGAGTTTCACTTTAATATAAAAATAAAAATGCAATTGGCGCAAGAGAATTTGTAGTGGATATAACGTTCACTCAGTAAATCTTAAACAAAATAATCCAGTAAACAGAAATTAAAATATATAATCATATTTGCTAGTAATAAAGGGACAACAAGTAGATGATGCAGCTTTAGTGGTGAGGAAAGGGAAGGGGGGAGGGGGGTAGGGAAAGGAGGGGGAAAAAAAGGCCTTGTGATGCAAACAGTACTGGATTGAGATAGATGGTATATATATGTGTATACATATATATACAACGCTGCAATGTAGACACCGTCGTGAGGCTTGCACTTTCTAGAGTAAACACAAGATTATAAAAATAATCTTGTGTGCAATAAACGTTTATATTCATACTGCACTTAGTCTGGCGCACTTCTCTTTCTTCTCCTTTCACTTTAATATACTGACCCTTTAAAAGATTGATAATAAACAGTGTATGGTATCCTCTAATTACCAGTCTTTTCTGGGGTGGATAATGCAATTCCCAAATGTGAGTATACTTTCAAGTTTCATGTTTCATATATATTGTTGTTATATGAATATTATATATTTAAAGTATTGGCTTAATTATCCAAGCATAACAAATTGTAAAGGATTGATGCCAGTGATTTGTTCCCACACTGGTTCAGTGAGGTATAAATTGCTGCGCTGTGTATGTAGTAACGTTCATCCTTCCGCTCCGTGAAGACATCAGGTGACGAAACGCAAAGGGTGGAGCTTACGTTCCGTAAGCGGTTGACGTGCCCGGCTTTCCATGATTACTTTAACCAAATGTGTTTGTTGCTAGTGTTGCTTAGACACTTTTCCATGTGAGTGGATTTTGATGAGCTTTTAAGAATAAATGTATCATACGGTATCACACGATTGTTTGCTTTCTCTTCTTTTTTTCTTCTGACCCTGTGCATAAAGTATTTGGAATATCTTTTGGAGGATTTCGCTGCCGAGTTCCTAGACCTGCAGAGTATTGCTCCCAAAAAGGATATATGATAAATATTTGAATATCTGGGTTTCTCTGTCCTACAGAGCATTGCCCCATTAGCTGAGAGTGAATTCATTGGAAAATCTGGTCATCGCTGTCTCTGCCTGCAGAGTATTGCTCCCAGAGCAAAAAAATGCAATTGCTGGTTTATAATTTAACTAGCAATATGCTCTGGTGAGTTTATTAATTTCTGTTGATGGTGGATTTGCACAATTATTTTTGGTGATGGACATTTTTCACAGTTGAAAGAATATTTCAGAGACATTTTTGTTCACATTTATTTTATGCCACAATATAAGTTGTACATTTAATTTAAAAATAACTATACCTTTTCTTGTTTTACTAGAGCTGTATTTATGTTTAGATGGATAAAGATCTGTTGTGATGGGGGGAGTCATGAATCGTGTGTCACTGAAGAGCTGAGAACACGATCCATCACTTAGTATCCATCATAGTACAAGCACACCTAGTGTACACCAAGCACATTGCTAGGCACACAGTTAACCCTTTGATCACCTTATATGTTAACCCCTTTTCAATCAGTGATTAGTGTATATTTTTAACACTGATCACTGTATTAGTGTCACTGGTTCCCACAAAGTGTTAGATAGTGTCAGATAGTGTAAAAATGTCCACCACAAAACATGGCAAAAAAGCAGCAAAAATGCAATACATGCTTTTCTGCAGCATATCCATTAAAGTTTATAGAAACAAAAACACAACTTTTTGTGTTCAAAAAAGTCCCTGACCCTTTCCAAAAAATGCACCGGGTAAAACTCGGAGATGTGAACATGGCCCATAGGAAATCATGTTAAATGGACTGTAGTGCGTTTCTGCAAAACACAAAACGCTGCAGAAAACGCTTAGGTGTGAACCTGGGGTAAAGACTGACCACACTCCAATAGCCAGGAAGATGCAAATTGTATTGTATAAACCTTCATGCACACTGGACATTTTGACAACGCTGGTAACATTAGCTGTGTAAATCACATTAAAAACCTGAGTTTTTCAGCTTTTTTTAGTATTTCTTCATTAGCGTTTAGCAGTGTTTTCCAGCGTTTTTCCATGTTTGCATGTTTTAACAGGTTTTTTTGAGTCAAAAAAAAGTCCACAAACACTGGTTTATGGAGTTTTACCGCATTTTGCCACATTTTTCAGCGTTAGAGCGTTTTTACAGCTAAAAAACTTCCTCTAAAAACCCACTAATCCTGGGGTTTTTTTCCAGCCAAAAAACGTTGATTACAGTCTGTGTGTGTATGGACACATAGGATAACATGCTTGGGGGGTTTACTGGCTGTAGAAAAAAATGTCAAAAGCCAAAAACAGCCGCTGTAACAACATCAAGTGTGCATGAGAGCTTAAATGCATGCAAATAATTGTCATAGTTCCCAGATGCAGGATGACAGCAGTAGATGTCACACAAAGATTGCTGAGTCATATACTCCAGATCAGCTGTGTTTAATGAGGTGTTACCTCCTGTCTTCCTAAATTAATCAATGACATCCCTCCATACACCCTAAAGACCAATAAAACATAAATATATACAAAAGTTGTACAAATTTTACTGAAAAAAATATACAAACAAATCGCACACATATATGCATGAATGCTTTTGAGAACAATAAATATAAAGATTCTAATAAATATCCAAGTATGTGTTATGTATTAAAATGTATTCACTGTATATTATGATATAAAAATATTAAACAATATTATAATAAATAGACAAAAAAATGTTCGCAAATCCTAAACTATCCCTCGGGGGACTGATGGAACAAGTCCAAACCACCACAGATATAGTTACGTCATTGTTTAATTTGAGAAGACAGGAGGTAACACCTCATTAAACGCAACTGATATGGAGTATATTTAAGGAGATTCTTGAAAGGTGTTTCTATGTTATGACTAAGCACTCTTTGTGTGAAACATGTTAACATCTATTGCTGTCATTCTTCATCTGGATCATTTTTTGCATGGATTTTATACAATAAAGTTTGCATCTTCCTGGCTATTGGAGTGCAGTCAACCTTTACTACTTGTTCACTAGGATCACATTGATTACCAATTAAACTAGCACCCAATCGCACAGGGAAGGGGCCAATATACTACAGGGTTGAATTACTAAAGGCAATTAGACTGTGCACTCTGCAAGTGCAGTTGCTACAGAGCTTAGTAAATGAGCAGGAGCGCTGATGACTTCCATCCTCCAATCCTGTGCAAGCAAAAATGCTGTTTTTTTATTTTCCTTGCATGTGATTGGGTATTCTTGGCAAAGGGAAGCTTTACCTCATTTACTAAGCTCTGGAGCAATTGCACTTTGCAAAGAGCACAATCTAATTGCTTGTTGTGCATGGGCACCATTTATGGAACATTTTGCATTGAAATAACGAGTCCAAAAGCATTGTCTGATTGGACAAGGTAGAGAGTCAGTGCGAAGACATCACATCACAATCTCCACCTTGTCCAATCAGAGATTGGATTAATTCATTGAGAAAATGCAAAATGTTCTTTGAATTGTGCCTGTACAGAGCTCACAAGCTCCAGTGCTCAATAAGCAGCATGGCAGCTGCTTGGCATGGGACCCAGAAGCTAGGCACCACTACCGCAGTGATTTCTTATACCTTGATGGAGTATCTTGCATTAGAACGCATGCCCAAAGGTCTACTTTTGAACCCACGTCTGAGGATTTGCAAAAGAAGTTGCTTGACACATTGTCAGGCAGTTCATTTGACTTAATGAGAATAAGTATTAGTTCCAAGTCACAGGAACTTGAAAATCTCTAGTACACAAAAAGAGATATTACTGCTAAAGATCATCTTAGTTTTAGTTTCCAGAATTTGGATATTAGGCTAAATGAGAAATTGAATAAGATCAAGAAGGATGTGATTGCTGGCAAGAAGGAGAAGTTTAGCATGACAGATTTGACAATGGGGTTGATTTACTAAAGGTAAGTAGACTGCACTTTGAAAAGTGCAGTTGTGTTCTGCAAGTGCAGTTGCTCCAGAGCTTAGAAAAGGAGGTAAATCTTCATTTTGCAAAGAATACCCAATCACATGCAAGAAAACAAAACGAAAAAAAAAACTTTTTTGCTTGCACATGATTGGATGATGGAAGTCAGCAGAGCTTCTACTCTTTTACTAAGCTCTGCAGCAAGTTCTCTTACAGAGTGCATCTGCACTTTGCAAAGTACACAGTCTATTTGCCTTTAGTAAATCAACCCCCATTGAATCTGATACAGTATATATTCGGAGGAAACCACAAAATGATAGAACAAAATCGCAACAAGAAGAAATATAGAGGCGGCATCCAGGGTAAACAAGTTTTTTTGAATCAGAAAACGAACCATTGGATCAAACCTTAGCGGCATCGGGTCTGGATTCCTTGTGTGACTCTAATGCTGGAGAGACATCTAAAACAGATCTTGCTTCCACATCTCATTTAAACAGGACATCCAGATTTATACACAAGAAGAAAAGGAAAGCACAAAGGATGTAAAAAAACAAGACTGGGTGGAAAAAGTTATAGAAGGAGACAGATATGGGAAAGATCACTAGCCATTGTGGAAACAGAAATAGTGAATAAGACACCTGATAATGTTTTGAATTTGCCCCAGAAGGAGTTAAAGGATAAGTTCACCGTTTTGCCAAAAATAATAAATGCACATTTTTATGCAGGTAAAAAAATGTGAATTTATTATTTTTTGTTTCTGGAGCCTCTAAAGCATTGTACCGGCAATGAGCAGATCACTGATGCCATGCAGGTCTCCTGCAGACCTGTCAGTATATCTGCTTCCCGTACAGGATGAAGACAGGAAGAACCAATGAACTATCACAGTCCACCATGGTAGTTCATTGAGAGCTACGAGCTGACAGCCGCAAAGGCTGTCGAGACTTGTAATTTCTCATTCACAGAACACTGTAAATGAATGATGCTGCTGGGTGGGCGGGGTTTACGTTGTGACAGCTAACGGGGAGGAGAAGATCGACAGGCGGTGCAACTCCCTAGCTACCTCCGTGACATAAAACATTTCCTCAAAGTCCTTCAGGATTTTGAGTGGTCTGATAAATGTGTCTGGATCACATGTGATGTCTCCAGCCTTTATTGCTCTATCTCAGTACAAAAAATGGCCACTGCCCCAGTCTGTAACTGACCTTCACAGCAAGGAGCACAGGGAAGGGCGACGCATGTCAAACAAGAAAAGAGAAAAATTCCCAGCTCAGCTTGCAAACAAACTGAATTAACCTGTCTAACAGTATGCGTTAAAAACAGGGGTTTAGTTCGCACACATTTGCAAATACATACATAAGCTACAGAGCCCCATCACGGGACCTCAATATTCTGTAATTCCAAACTCTGTAAATTTTGAGAGCCCCCATAGTAGAGGCACATGTATTTAATGGATAGACAAAGGGCAGGTGGACCTGAGGGAGCCCACCCCTCCTTAAAGGTATAATAGCGCACTGGACACCCAGCATGTAGCACAATGCAGCTAAGGTATCCAGTGCACCCCCTCACCAACAATTCAACAGTACAAAAAATGGCCACTGCCCCAGTCTATAACTGGCCGTCACAGCAAGGAGCACATGGAAGGGCAACACATGTCAAACAACAAAAGACAAAGATTCCCAGCCAGCTTGAAAACAAACTGAATTAACCTGTCTAACAGTATGTGTTAAAAACAGTGGTTTAGTTCGCACACATTTGTAAATACATGTGTAAGCTACAGAGCCTTGTCACGGCACCCCGATATTCTGTAGTTTCTAACTCTACAAATGTTGAAAGCCCCCATAGTAGAGGCCCATGTATTTAATGGATAGACCATGCTGGTTGCATGATTGTTTTTATGATCATGTTTATGATATTAAGAAATGTAACTCCACCAATGTTGCTAGACATTTTAACGAGCAGCATGGGGGGAATAATACAGCTCTGCGAATTCAAGGTATTGAAAAGGTGGTCCACTCCAAAAGAGGTGGTGACACCTTCAGACTTCTGTGTAAAAAAAAACAGATCTATTGGATTTTCCAACTGCAAACACATAGGGATCCCACAGGTATGGCTCATCCATACTTATATCGGTCCAGGCTAGCCCAGAATAACTATGTAAAAGTTGCTATACTTAAACTTCAGATTTAAATGTTTTACAAATTAATTTTGTTGTGGCAAGACATCAGAAAGCAATAGACCGACTGAGGCTGGTTTATTAAAGCAAGTGAACATTGTAGACCAGTTCATGCAAAAAAGTACATAGTGAATGTGGTTTCTGATCTAGATGATCATACACTGGTGTTCAATGCCTATGGTCCGGTCCTAGTTTGCCACGCATGATCAAAATATAGAAATAATGCTGCATTTGTGACTGCTGTTTCTAAAAGGTGCCTTACGTCACCATTTGGCTTACAATTAAAAGAAAAAACTAATGCAATCTTCTTGCCAAATGCTGGTGCACATGTGTGTAGGCTAAACAGCAGAAAACCCAGTAGGCTATGCTGTTTAAAGAAAAAAGGCTGTATATACATGTGTATATTTATCAATGTAATCCCGAACTCAAACACCAGCATATGGAATTTTGTATTCCAGCTAGGTGCCTAAACTTTTGGACGTGCCTGGTACAAAATTCAAATTTTGTTGCATGATTCAGAAACAGAACATGGACAGCATTTCAGGCAAGTTGGAGGGAGGTTAACAAGAGTTGTTACCAGCCTGTAGTGTTTTTTACTATGATTTTCCAGTGCAATATCAAGCTCATTTTTTTTTTTTTTAAAAGTGAAAGTACTGGATCAGTACTAGTAAATCCTAATAATTTCACAATCGAACACAGCCATACTCAACCAAGGGGCCATGGAACCCTAAGGTTCTTCCAGAGGTTGCTTGGGGTTCCTTGAGCTATGGTTGAATGACCTCCCATCTGATGGTGCTTGTATAGTCCCCAGTCTAATGCCACTTGGCAAAGCCAGCTGTACAACATCAACAACATTTTAGATAACCAATTATCTTTTTACCAGTCTATAAGGGTGACATTCTGACCATCAGTGTAAGGTGTTGCATTGCTCCTGCAGACAGACATAGGGGGAATTTTTACTATTGACCTCCAACTAACTGGTTTTGTAAGGTTTCCCAGAGACCTGGCAATTATTTTAGGGGTTCTTCTGGGTTAAAAAGTTTGAAAAAAGGCTGATTTAACATGATGGGTTAACATGATGGGTAAATCTTAAGAAGGCAATTGTGAATTGTCCTCATTCTATTTTTTTTTTGTTTTTATGTTTATTCTGGAATTTGGTGTATTTTTATGGGTTATTTATTTAATTTCATTTTATTTTTTTACGTTGTAGTGTTTTTCTATGTATGTGTTTTATACACATTTTTTAACCTCCCTAGCGGTCTGATTATGTCCATATTTCTGTGCTCAAAGCGGTACATTTTTTTGCATGGAAATATGTAATTTTTTTATTGTAGGCCTGTAATTTTTAGGAATAACTCACTGAAATCTGTCCAAACAAGAGTCTAGTAAACATCCCGGGTATGTTAAAATTTGAAACACGAAATCATAAATTAGAATTTAATAAATAATCGTAAAAAAATAATAATATAATAATAAATGGAATTAAATAATATAATCAAACCAAAAACACTGAAAGTTGAAACATAGCGCCAAGTTCGCACATCACTGAGCAAAAGTCGCTAAATCGTTTTCAGTGTCTGATGATGAATTTCCCCACAAATCATTATCACTCAATTCTGCAAGTGGTTCTGATTTACTATCGCTGTTCTCTAGCTGGTCTAAAACCGCTTTTGACATAAAGGGACGCTTTTTGGACGCCATGGACTTTTCTCAGTTTCCAGGCAGAAAGAACAGTAAAAATGCAGGCAGGGCACAGGACAAAGCACTCGGGACAAAATGTATGTGAAATGGTTTGATACAGTAATGTTTTACTATGTGTTTTTAGTGAATTTAGTGAATGTCACTTTTTCAACTTTCAAATTTCCCGCCAGTTCCATCCCCCTTACGTCCCGACGTCACAGGGAACGGAACCCAGAAGACAGATGCCAGCATCCACCGGAGGACATTGCCAGGGACACTGCAGAAGGGACATCGCGGGAGCGCAGGACAAGGTAAGTGAAGAACAGATCCCAGAGCAGCGCTGCAACGTATTCCCGAGTGTATAAATCAAAAGAAATGCAGCGCTAGATTTCAAAATTTACAATTAGAGCCATAAATGATATGTCCATTTCAATGTCAGTTCTTTTGTAACAAAAGTCCTGTGAACATCATAAGTTCCAAATTGTAGGATACACAGTGTTGCATGCGCGGTGGCGTTTGGCGGTGCGTGGCAGATAGTGCGCATGCGAAGCCTTATATATACAGGCAGCGTTTTGCACGAAACATGTTAGGGGAATCCCTCTATTTGACGCTATTTTTATCTACAACATTGAGTACTGAGGTTATGGTTGTATAGCCTCTTTTTCTACTATGCTGTATTTCATGTGAGTGCTCTGCAGTTTACCCAGCTATATTTTTTTTGATTTAATAAACGGTATCACACCATTAGTACCATTTTTGCCTCCTGGTTCGCTATTTTCGGAGCCATTTAAGGTGGAGGAATCCCTGGACTCTAGATGGAGTTGGACCTTTCTGGTGAGCCTATGATTACCCCCACGAGTGAGTGACACCATCCCTGAGAGTCGATCGCGGCCCTAGATGACACCATTCTAATGACCAGATCTGGATGTCTATGTGGAGTATTTGCATACAACGCCTAGTTTGTATGTACTTCTGGTAAGTGCATCACTATACAGTTATTTCATGGAACAGCTAGGAGTCTGCAACACTGTGTATCCTACAATTTGGAACTTATGATGTTCACAGGACTTTTGTTACAAAAGAACTGACATTGAAATGGACATATCATTTATGGCTCTAATTGTAAATTTTGAAATCTAGCGCTGCATTTCTTTTGATTTATATTTACTACTGAGGTGATAAGGTATACCTTTTATGCTAGCAGCTTTGTAACATTAACATTATATTTGGGTTGTAATACCGTATTAGGTGGGACCTGTATCTTTTTGCGCTCATTCATTTATATTTATCTTATATATTCCTGAGTGTAGCTCGGGGTTACCGCTTGTGGTACTGAAACTTTACCCCGAGCTACACTCGGGAATACCGCCAGGAAGGTTAAAGGGACTACAAATTTATTTTATTTTATTATTTTTTTATTGTAGGATTACAAATACATTTTTTTTTTCTTGAATATTCTATAATTAAAACATGCACTTTTTACAGTTCATGTCCATAAAAGCATGTTTATTTCAACATATTTGTCTCCAGTTGTTTGTTTTCGGCAGAATAAGGGAATGGCTTGGGGTGTAGCCTGTGTTTATGAGATTTTCTGTGCCTATAGGCTCCTTAGATAATGAACCCAACTGATACTAATTCTTAAGAAATGTATGACTAACAACCAGTTTTAAGTAAGTCATAACATTTTGTTTTTCTGTTTTAATCCCATGCATTGTCAGATTTCAATATCCTGGTCAATCTACCGGTTCATGTTAAAAACAACCTTGATGACAGCTGATTAATTCAGTAGCGGTCATTTAATTTTGAAAATAAAAGAGAACAGCAGAGAATGACAATTTCTGTAATGCAAAAAAGAGCTCAGTCTGTAGATAATGCAAAATGATCTGCAATATTGTTAGATGTGATAAGATCCAGAAAATTTCACAGTTACATGCTGAAATGTTATTAGCAGCTTTTTATATAGCATAATCAGATTTTTTTTTTGTACTTACGGGAAAAAAAGAACAAATTGCGCTACATGCTGCTTATATTATTTGTCCACTCAAAACCACAACATGTGGCCCAAAGATAAAGTGCTAATAGCATGAAATTGTCAATTGAATGTACGCTTTTTTTGACACAATGTGGTCCCTAATTCCAAGGCAGCACTACATAGGTGATCACTCATCAGCACAACTGAGAACCAATACTGCTTGTCTTCACCTGATTGCATTCTTAAACATAGCCATAGAAGCCCATGATATGCACTGTAAAGTTTTGGTGAATATCAAAATTATCGCATTATAAATATGCCCCTATGTGTTTTTTCTTCATAAGTAAGAGATTTTCTCCCACTCTAGTGTAACCCATTGAAATCTGATTACTTACTATGCATTAAAATGGACATTAGATGGCAGTGGCCTGCCATTCAGGGTCACTCACATGGACAGAAAAGCCCTCTGGAACTTGTATGCTGTACATCAGGACTCAGCTGGTGAGCAGGGCAGTCAGGGACTACATTTCCCAAGAGGGGTAGCATGCGGATGGGGGCATATAAAATATTAAAGATTGGCCAGGAGAGTGCAGGGAGAGACTGATGGCTGAAGTGCTGAACTAGTCTGTAGAGCTAGGAGCAGAAAGAGACTGCTGACCACCTGGTCTGCCATGCTGCCCAGTGGGGCAATTTGACAGCAGGAGTCCAGATGGGACGCTGAGTCTGAGCCGTAGAGTCCGTGGACTGACCCCGTCTGCAGGGAGGGACAGACCGCTGTGATCTTCTGGACTATTTTGATCGGGTGAGAGAGACCAATGCACCCACTAACCAAGCATGTACTAACAGTTTGCCACCTCAGCCATCTACCTACACATAGTTGTGAACATTACATATAGTTGTCCCAGTTTGCAGCCTAGTTCTCCCAGCTGCCATTGTTGGGATACATCTGCATTACAGTTTATCATACAAGCTGACCGCAGGATGCAGGCCAGGATACAGCAGTGCCAACTGAAACAACAAGTTCCCTTCTTCAACAAAGCAGGATTCCTACTACTATTCATTTTGCCTTTGAAATTCAGGAGTTGTCTTTGTTCATAGACACTTATGCCAATTATTGCTATTCATAACTTCAAGCCTGCCCTATGTTTAGTGCTTTTAAAGGGATCCCCGCACTAAAGTGCTACCATGAAGAGGAAAAGTATTAAATATTCCCCTTTTTCCCTCACCATATTCATGTTGTCATTTTGAGGGACTATATTCCACACCTCAACTCATCTTCATACCAACTGGGCCCCAACAAGCATGCAGAAGACACTGTAGTGCTCTTAAAGGGACATTGCTTAATTTCATATGAGCATTCTCTTTACTTCAAATTTAATCCTTGTCATCTAGTTCTGAGGGCCCACAGTGAGGTTACCTGTTTTCTTGATAGTTGTTCCTGGTCACTGGGGATTCAGCAGTCCCCTCAGATTGGAGGCAGTGGATTATTTCTGAAAGCAGGCCTGCTAACAGTTATTGTTGCTTTACTGTGAATGTCATTACTTTTGCTCACCATTGCCAAGAGTGAATATATTTGCTGCTTATATGAGGGTAATTGTGTTCTTTTTAACCAAGTAACCTTTAGTTCCAATATAAACTTCATATTGTTTTATACTAACTGGAGTCCATTTTACAGTTGTGATTTATTTTGGTCACAAGGGCATGGTGGTGTCAGCAAAGGTTGGGCTTTTGCAAGAGGTCCAGATTGACAGGGAACCCAAAAAAATTACTAAGCAACCCTTAAGGAGGTAGTGCTACACTAGAAAACAAAAAATCCAATTGGTAATTGACATTTAAAGCTGAACTCAGTCTTATTTTCCTTCTAGCAGAATTGTATAGTCTCCTGTCTACTAAAATTGCTTACTCTGATTTCACTGCACAAGTCAGATAGAGCCTGACACAACATGGTTCTTCCAAAAATGACTTCCTCAGTAGTGGTGAAAAGGTGGACTCCTGAGGAAGTCATATTTTGATGAAACATGTTGAGTGGAAGCAGTCTGTGATACCATAACATCCATCCAGAAATATTGGTATACCCAGGAAAAGGCATTTGTCAGTGCTGTATTAATGCATGGGAATGTGAGCTCTTTTTATATTGCTTTTTAATAAAGTTTTAAAACATTTTATAAAGAAAGACAAGGAGAGCCTGCACATTGGAGGAGGAGAACAGAGTAAAGAGAGAATGGATCCAGATAAAACGTGACCAACTTAGAGATAAGTGGTCACAATCACATGGAGAGTGCTTATCTAATAAGCAGGCCATACATTATGCAATTTTCTTTCCTTCGTCCACAGGTCAAAAGAAAGAAAATTGCCCGATTCCCCCAACATCAAAAACAGTGTTGATGGAGGTATCCCTCCCGCAGTTCTATTGTGTTCTGATGGTGAGAACTACAACTTCAGTACAACCAGCCTGCCCATAGATGGATTGAAATTAGGCTGGTTCAGTAGAACCGGACAAATTCGGGTCTTTCTATGGTCGCCTTTTGGGTGTGCACTATTATTTCCAAGAAGGTTGTTTTGGAGGATGGTGATATGTTTCAGAGAGAACTTTTTTTTTTTTATACCATGTACAGTTTATCCTATACTTGTATATAACATTACAGCAGATTATGATTGTTACAATTTCAATGATAACTATTTTTTGATGGTTTAGATACTTTTTACACATAATTAGCCCTCATTTAGTTAAAGAACAATAGGCTATACACTTACAGCTTTTATTCCTTATCATCACTGTTATTAAGCACAGCAGTTTAGTTTCAGGTTAGGTTGGAAAAGATAGGAAAGTGTGGAGGAAAATTAATTAAAAAAGAATTTGAAAAAATTAAAACCATCATTATACACACTGGACCCTAGTGGCATTTGATTCCATGACAACAGTAGCATAAAGTGTTAACCGCTACAATTATCAAATTTCTCATCAAATAATGAGGTTTTAAATCCTCCTACTGCTTAGAATTTTCACAACCTAATACGTCTACCATGCGTAGTAGAGAATACAGTTGCCTCTCTTTAGGTTTGTTTAGCACTGCAGTTGGAGGGTGGTAAAAACATGCAGTGGAGCTGCATTTTTACTGTCCGCCAACCACCCCTTTAAGCTGCAAAAGCAGTGGATGGGGATGCATATATGCTGCGGTTGCAATGCTTCATTATGCCTCTACAGCAAAATGTATCCTCCTTGATGCATTTGGAGGTCAGTACTAATGCCAAACATGACTCATTCAAACAAATGGGCACACGGCCCAACTGCTCCGCATCTGTGTGCATTGCACATGGTTGTTTCACATTGGTGTAGCATGTATGGCTAAAACAGGCATTGAGGAGGCATCATATTGCCTCCTCACAGCCTGTCAAATATCTTTTTTCTGCAATTTAAACTTAGCCTCACATTACTAGAATCAGCGGCAGTGTCAGTGACTCAATTTGTGTGCCCTTATATCATTTGTGTTTCCTTACTACATATTTGTCCATCACTCTGGTTATAACTAACAACAGCATGCCTAACTTTTGTCTAATCCTCTATCACCGACTCTACCTAGCTGACAATGACCACTAGACTATCTAGTTATTGCCTGCCACCAGTATGGCCATGCCAAAGACTGCACTACATTTCCCACCTTACCATTTGGTATTCTAGCAAAAAGAAGTTATTGTAAGAGTTTGCACCTTGGTGAGAATCTATCACTGTTTGGCTGGCGATGCTGAGTATCCTCAACCATCCATACTACTCTGCTTGGATCCAACCCAAGACCTTTACAGGAGCCATGCTTACAAGCATAGATGCCTGTTGGCATATATGCTTTGGCATCAAAAAGCATAGAGGAACTCTTTAAATGGTTAGTTTCATGATTTACTGATCCTAACATGGCTCACAATATTGTGATATTGTGTAAATAGGTTAATAAGATTTAACTTTACTTCTTTGGAGGATGGTGGAAAGATGTCTAGGTGGTAACAACGCAGAGTAATACCACCCCTTTGCACCTATTGGAACAAAATTGTTGTGCCCAATTGGAAATCCAGCCCTGCTTGGGAGGATTTTTTCAGAATCTACTCCCATTTAATCCAGTTATACAGTACATTCATTAAAAAATGGAAATGTGTTTTTAATAGTACTTCAATATTTCTTTCTAGTAGCCCTTTGCTCCCCCATGCACATATCGGCAGTCAGACTAGGAAGGAAAGGGCAACACTGTAAACCAATCAGGCTTTATTATATTGCACATTTTTTTAAACTAATAAATGGAACACAATAATCGCATAAAAGAGAACCTGGGTGGCCACATTACTAAGCTTATTCTCCTTCAATATCCAATTACAGCCTTCGACTTGAGAGGAGAAAAGTAATTAGTGTTTGGCGAGGGTCCAAGTAAGAAAATTGTCTGAATAGAAAGTTTTGTTGTTAGGTAAAACAGTTCACAAATATTTAGGGTGGGCCAAAAGTAGGTATACATTATTTCTATATTATACATTATCGTAAACTATACATTATTGTGGCGCACCTCCTCATCTTGCTTTACCCACAGGATCAACACTAATGCCACGTTCAACCAATTTGACACCAATGCACTTTTTTGAGGTGTAGCCCCAGATAGTGGACACTTGAAGGGGTTCATCCCACAAGCATTTATGGACGTTGGTGCTAAACAGACTTTGCGTGTTACTCTAGGCCACAGTGTTGGGGACAGGATCCAGGAATATTGCACCATTGATGAAAGACACCTAAGAGAGTAAACAACATCACTATATCTGATTGCTTCTTGGGGGATCACGAAGGAATTTTTTTTCCCTGCAGGATTAAATTTTGGTTTTTTTTTGCCTTCCTCTGGATCAACTATGGGTATAGGATTATAACTGTTTTTTTAATGGTTGAACTGAATGGACTTTTGTCTTTTTTCAGCCAGACTAACTATAACTATCACAGCATTGGAGACAGGTTCTAGGGATGTTTCACCTAAGAGACTAGCCATGACCCAATCAAGTCTGTGTACCTATATTTGGCCATATTTTTCAAAGTAAAAGAAATAATAAGTACATAAAAATAAAAAAAATAATAAAATTCAATTACATGCCATGATCAGAACAGTAATATATACCTACTATAAAAAAACATAATCTGACCAGTAATGTATACCTGCTCTAAAATGTTATGATCCGGTCAAATCTATAAACCTATTATAAAGTTCTATGATTTGATCAGTAATGTATACTTATGTGCCACGATCCCATGTATACCTACTTTTGGGACTCCCTGTGAATTTAGTAATCTACCTGTACTTGCAGTTTAAATAATTCAGTTGTTCGGAGTTTTTATTTTCCCAAGAACAGCAATTATAAATTCTGCTCTCCACATAGGTTTCATAACTTTCTCTGGTCTGATAACAATACTGAATAGCAGGAAAATATGTACCAGAGTTGCAAGTACATGTGTTTAACTTGTACTTATCCTGAGTTGTTTGGCTTATCAACAGCAGTACAAATGCAGTTTAGTAATTGAGTATCCCTGGTCTCTGATGCACAAGACTTTATGAAAGCCAATCCATGTACTCCAGTCCTTGGAGATGGCTGCGTGAGAGGCGAGCTGCTAACATCAGACAGTCCTAGGTGATACAAGTGCCGCTTGAAGCATTTTAAGAGACATTCACGGAAGGCTGTCCTAGTGAGGATTAGTTTCATGTTTGTACAATGAATTCCTGGCCAGATTAAAATGTGCTATGGGTATATTTAGATCACACCTAAATCCTGCATTTAGGCTATTTACCTCTGGTATACACATTATAAAATAACAGCTGCATTTTTTTCTTTAAATTGAGTATAAATGAGCAAACCACACATATTTTACACAATATGATGCTACACAGTTATTTATAGATCTCCCTCATAAATCTAGAAAGTAGCCTTTTAATAATAAAATAATATTTCCAAGTTAATAAGTAACAAGTAAATATGATTTCTGATTTTTATTTGAAGTACTACTTTATTAGCTAGAAAGTTTAGGACATAATTTAATTATCTTGTTAATTAAAGCTGAACTCCCGCAAACAACATAATATACAGACAAAATGCATATATTAGAGTTGTTCTATCTGCCAAAAGGATTTGTAAATCTGTGCACCCAGTCTTAAGATTTACATAGCTCTGCCTCACAACAATGCCCTGTCTAGCATGCTAAGGGATCTGATCTTTCTTGAGGATTCTATGTCAAAGGTACCTCCATTTCAGAGTAGGAAACTACCATTACCAAATTGTATCCCTACCCTTTGAGCTAAGAACTTCCCTCAGAACCTTTAGAAAGGTGTTGTCTGCCATGCCCTCGTTACGCTCAATGCGCAGTCCACCTTTATCTTCAGGATATGTTGCCTCTAGCCTATTCCCCAGAGGAACTCCAGGGGATATAAGTATTCAAGTCCTCACCGGCTGTGGTTGATTGATAAAGGTTGATAAAAAAGTCAGTTGCGGTGAACACAGGACCTGGACTACCACAGAGCGGGGATAGACACAAAAGCGAACACAATCCTGCTGAGAAGGTGTCTGTAATAAGGAGCAGACTTTGAGAAGCCATGGCAGCCTCCCATCAAAAAGATTCCCAATGCTTCATAGTCATAGGAACAATGGTTTCTGGTAAGGTTTCTGGCACAATGGACTACTATAGACCTGAGGTAGGAGCCTATATGACCTTTAAGGAGGGGTGGGCTCCCTCAGGTTCACCTGCCCTTGGCCTATCCATTAAATACATGTGCCTCTACTATGGGGGCTTTCAAAATTTGTAGAGTTAGGACTACAGAATATCGGCATGCCGTGATGAGGCTCTGCAGCTTACGTATGTATTTGCAAATATGTGCGAACTAAACCCCTGTTTTTAACGCATACTGTTAGACAGGTTAATTCGGTTTGTTTGCAAGCTGGCTGGCAAGATAGAGCTGGGAACTTTTCTCTTTTGTTGCTTGACATTCGTCATCCGTCCATGTGTTCCTTGCTGTGAAGGCTAGTTATAGACTGGGGCAGTGACCATTTTTTGTACTATATAACCAAAAGCCCAGGAATTACTGGGGAAGAAGGAGAGAGGAAGGACTCTGGTGCAGGACTTGGAGAGTCTAGACTAGATCTGGTTGCATTAGAGAGCTGGAGGGAAGAATTACAGATAGCTGGCATTGCTGACAAGGAGGGGAAGCTGGATTTGCAGGCCTGCAGATCATGGAATCGGGCCCAGTATCATTCCATTCTCAGAGGAACTAAGAGTACCAGGGGACCTCCCAACAAACAGACCGTTCTTTACTCTGCCCGGATTGCAGACTTGGTGAGAGGGTTCAATGACCCAAACTGACTTCAGTTACCAGATATCCTGTTCTGTTCTCAGTTATAACAGTGCAGCACACTTTGCATTACAGTTCACCACCTGTAACATAGACTTCCTAGCCTGATTCAATACTGAGGCCTACACCTTCAGTCTCCCCCTTTCTATTGCTCTGAACGCAGGACTATTCCTGCAGCATTTGCATTACAGTTCACCACCTGTAACATAGACTTCCTAGCCTGATTCAATACTGAGGCCTACACCTTCAGTCTCCCCCTTTCTATTGCTCTGAACGCAGGACTATTCCTGCAGCATATGTGTCTTTGCGGACAGCAACACTGTTAAAACTTCATCTCCAACATATTATAGCCTTAAAGGATAAGTTCACCTTTTCAACAAAAATAATAAATGCACATTTTTTTGCAGGTAGAAAACCTTTTTTTCGTCAGTTTTAGTTCATTCTAGCTGGAGTTTTCCTTTTAATGAAGTTTACTTTTGACGACTACAGAATGCAATACTACCAATGACTATGGTGGAACACAACACATGGGGGATGACCGCTTCAGAGGGTGCTCCTCTCCTTTTATCATTGAAACCATTGCACCAGTGATTAGTAGATCCTGCAGACCTGTCACAATATATGCATATGATCCTTTTACTGCATTTTGCAGAGGGTTTGGTAGCTGTATACAATTGCTGTTATTTCTTCTATGTCTGCACCATTTATTTGATCTCAATACAAACAAAATATTGGATCACCCTAAACTGTGTGATTACTTTGTGTTTCAGGGCCAGGGGATTTTCTAGATCAAGGTCTTATGGTGGTGTTAGCAGGGGTTGAGCTTCCAAATCAGACTCAGAACAGACAGGGAACCCAAAAATATTAATCTTAAGGGCTTAGCGCTACATTCACTGCCACTGACTGCTGTTCCCTGGGTTTCTGTAACAACCAACGCCAGTCTGTCAGGTTGGGGGGCTCGGTGTTTTGGAGAGTCAGCCCAGGACTATTGGCCCTTTCCAGCCAAGGGGACAGTGTGAATGTTCTCGAGATGACGGCAGCATCCTGCACCCTCCAAGCTGACAATCACAGTAAATAAACATATTAGACAGATTTCAGTAATTATTTGCGACGGCTGTGCTAATGTCAAGGCATTAGCTGTGAAGTGCAAAAGTTTAGCTATTTTGTCCCATGCACTTTGTACTATAAAAAACCATAATCCGATCTGTAATGTATACTTACTACAGAATACCATAATCTAAACAGTTTGCATTAAGTTAGCCCATAAAAAGTATATATATATTTTTTTTTCACGTTCCTGCTACATATAGTGTCCAAAACTATCCCAATATTCCCATGGTTGCAAGCAGGTGTAACCTTTTTTTCGTCAGTTTTAGTTCATTCTAGCTGGAGTTTTCCTTTTAATGAAGTTTACTTTTGACGACTACAGAATGCAATACTACCAATGACTATGGTGGAACACAACACATGGGGGATGACCGCTTCAGAGGGTGCTCCTCTCCTTTTATCAGCGAGACAGACAGGCCTTTATGATGTGCTAAGCTCCTTCTTCCCCAAGAACAACACTCAGCGTGTAACAATGACACAGATATGTATAGACAGCTCGTGCTGATTATATCTGCTGTCACTTTGTATCAGTGTCTAAAAATACAGCAGACATTGTTTAAACATTCAAGTATAGCTCAGTGACATCCCTAATCTGCTTCTCATGAAACATAATACAATAGACTCCAATTTACTGCAGTGATTTACCACCAAACTTTCACCGCTGGGAAAACTATTGTGACACCATTTCATTAAAACTTACTAAATAGTCTGCGGTGAAAATTAGCGCATACACTTCAAATATTATATATATATATATATATATATATATATATATATATATATATGTATACATGCCTGGCCCTATGTGAAAAAGTAATTTCCCCCTAAACTTAACTGGTTGTGCCAGCCTTGGTGGCAACCACTGCATTCAAGCATTTTGCAATAACTGGCAATGAGTCTTTCACATCGCTGTGGAGGCATTCTGGCCCACTCTTCTTTGCAGAATAGTTTTAATTCAGCCACATTGGCCTGTTTAAGGTCATGCCACAACATCCAATCAGATTTAAGTCCAAACTTTGACTAGGCCACTCCAAAACCTTAATCTTGTTTTTTTTTTTTGAGCCATTCAGAGGTGGACGAAATATAGCTTTATGGTCACAACCTTAATCACTATGCTTGAAGATGGTCAACAAGGCCTATAATGACAAGAATGTAAAACATGGTGGTGGTTCATTGATGTTTGGGGATTGTGTGAGATCTAAAGGCATGGGGAATCTTGTTAAAATTGATGGCAAGATGAATGCAGCATGTTATCAGATGATATTGGCAGACAATTTGCATTCTTCTGCAGGAAAGCTGTGCATTGGACTCTCTTGGACCTTCAAGCATGACAATGACCCTAAGCACAAGGCCAAATAGACCCTCCAGTGCTTACAGAAGAAAAAGGTGAAGATTCTGGAGTGAGGTTGAGAAAGGCAGTTTCTGTTCAAAAAGAGGTGACTGGCCAAATTAATGAAAGCACCACATCCCTATACTGTATATACAAGGGCAAATAGAGAACAACAATGGGACTTTCCACGTGAAATTCATATTAATTATCAAAGTTTAATTCTTATGATTAGAATTAATATGAAGAGCACTTGGGAAGTCCCATTTTTTGTTCTCTCTCTGTCCCAGCTTTTAGAGTAAGGGAAGGGTGTTGCACAGAAAAAACAACATGCATTTTGCAGCACACTTAGCAGCTATCCAGTGAAGGAAAAACAAAACAAAATTACACTGTCTAACAATTTGCATTTCTACCTCTCCAAGGCCCTTTTATTTATCCTTTGCTATATGAGCTACATAGACTCTCATAGATGATAGGTAGGACTGCACTACACAAAGAGTCCTTGACAGAGCAATGTGGTTTCCACATATAATTGGAAATGTTGTGAAACTAAAACCTCTGTTTTTAACGCAAGTTGTTAGTGTAATTTCATTTTTTGGTTGGCTAGCTGAAAAGTTCATTTTGTATTGTTTTTCCCTGGCTAGCCGGTAGATGTGCTGGGAAATACATCTTGTTTTGTTTGCTCTGTCCAAAGCCCTTCCATGTGCACCTTATTCTAAAAGCTACTTAAAGCAGCATAGGCAGACAATTTAGGGTGCCAGAATTGGGGGGGGGTCGGTAAAATATGAATCCCCAGCCACTTGGGGATTGAGAGGTGGGTAGCTATACTAGCGCCCGGGTGGATGGAGGTGGGTGGCAGGGCTCCCTACTCTTCCACACTGCTGTTCAGTCTCACATTCCCTACACTTGTCCACGGTTAGCCCCTCTCCTGTCCCATAGAGCACCACTCAGTCCAGTGCCCCCCCAGCCAGAGTATCGGGACCCCCGGAGTCACCTCCATTCCTCCCTCTGTACAGAGCCCAGGCAGAGCCCTCCATTGCATACATTTCCTGAACAAAAAACCTTCCTGCACACCGATGCAGCCCTATAAGATCCGGCTCCATGGAGGATATCGTAGGCTTGTCTCCCAGCTCCCCTTCTCCCCCATCATACTCAGATCTCCCTTGGAGAGCCCATGAAATGGAGGATGCACCTCTCATGCTGATCGCCCTGTCTGTGCTGCTACTGGAGGGAGCCCAGGTGACCATGCACATGTGCTTGGAGGGCAGCAGGCCCCAGCGCTGTATGCTTCCTCACTGACTACAGCAGACATGGGTGGCACAGCCAGGCCATGCTGGCCAGGATCCAGTACCTGCACACTATCAGCCTGACCCTGAAACTCTGTCATGAGTGAGACAACCCCATCTCCCCCATACACCATCTTTTATCTTATCCAACCACATCATCTCTAGGTACAAGGACTCCATCTCTCCTGGGGACAGGGACCCAATCTCCCCTGAGGACAGGAACCCTAACTCCCCTGGGGATAGGGACCCCATCTCCCCTACGAACAGGAACCCCATCTCCCCTAGGCACAGGAACCCTATCTCCTCTTGGGACAGGAACCCCATCTCGAGAACATGCTGGCTGGCAGGGCTGGCACCAGCCACCCCTGGGTGACAGGATGGTGGTGGGGGAAGTAAAATCTGAATCCCCGACCACTTGGGGATTTGAGGGTGTAACAGTGAAGATGCTGGAGGCCAGGAGGGTACAGCAGTACCAGCGTGGGGTGGCTAGAGAACAAAGGGGTGTCTAGTAGTACCAGTGTGGGGTGGCTGGAGGACAGGGGGGTCTAGCAGTAGCAATGTGGGGTGACTACAGGATGGGTGGGTCTAGAAGTAGCAGCACAGGGTCACTGGAGATGGGGTGGGCACAGCGGTACCAGCACGGGGGTCACTGGAAGCTGGCGGGTACAGCAGTATCAGCAGGCAGTGCAGTAGTATCAGCACAGGGTGGTTGGAGAATGAGGGGGCAGCAAAATGTACTTTCGCCTGTGTTGGTAAAAATACTTGCACCGGCCCTGATTCTGTTAATACTCACTCACTATGTGATTCGTTTTTTTTCTATTCTGCAAAAAATCTGGTTGATCCTGCTGTTCTGTCTCCTCCTCTGGTCCATGTCCCCAATGCAGCTAAGGATTTTGCAGAGCTGCTGTTGGCAGCTAGTGCACATGCTCAGTTTACAGTGTATTTCTACCCTGAGTTTTTACTCCCTAATCACATTTGAGCAGTCCATGTGACTTTAATTCAAGAACACTTGCAGATAGGATTATAATTAATCCTTTTCCCCCTAGTGGCCAGTACTGGGCCTGCTACATCACTTCCTGTTAGCAGAGTTGATTCAGCTCTTCTATAGCTGGGGATCTTGGAACCTGTATTTCTATAGCCAGTACATGCTGTGTCGAGTGCCAATTGGACTACAACTGCCAGAGAGAGACACTGGGAAATCTATATATTCTACAGCAAGGGACTGGCTCATTCTCTTTGGAGCTGAACACAGGGAGACTGCCATTCTCCTCCAGAGATAGATTGCTGTCTACTACTGCAGGTCTCTGTAACCAGTTCAGCACAACTGTGATGCCGATTGCCGCACCAAAATTGCATTTGATTCTCTGCATTGGGACTGTCACTATCCAGTCTTCATCCAGTCACCTCTGCTTTCTGCACTGACAGGCCATCAGACGGTAACTCCGCACTTCTCTGAGAACAGCCAAAAGCCTGTGCAAGAGCTCTATTCCTAGGAGGCTGTGGGATTGGTGAGCAGGCGGATGCCAAACCTCGTTCTGACAAACTCTAGAATCACTGCATGCAGACCGCTTTACATTCCAGTACCAGGAGATCTTTGCTTTGAGTATGTACCACAGCCTTTCTATTAACTTCATCGAATTACTAGTATTCACTAATGTTTATGGGGCCCACCATTGCTAGCAGAAGACAACAGCTACTATTAGGTCAGGAGCTTTAAACATCACAGGACTCAAGTGGAAATCTCTAGTTAAAGGGGCTTTTTCTCTTCAAAGCCATTGTTATTCAAATTAGGGTGTTTATACCTATTTATGCCAGAGTGTTCATTTACATAATTCTCTGCATTCCCCATTGTGATACCAGTGGGCCAGAAGGAGCTGATAAGTCAACAAGCCTTTTCTTCCCCTTCATGCTGCTGGTATGGCAGTTATATAGTTACAGCATACTTTTTTTGACTGTATAATCTGTAAAACATTGCTATTTGGTTATTTCCATTTTATGGGTGTTCTGTTTTTATGCGTTAACTGGGGTGTACCGCTTTAAAGCTTTATTCTGTGGTTTACACTTTTGAACGAGCCTAATATAGAGGTGTTATTTAGGAATCATATGTCTGAACCCAGAGTGTCAGAGGTGTCAGGAGGCTTGCAAGGTCACGGCAATCACTGGTGACAAGCATTATCAAGCGGCCCCTGCGGGGGTAGCTCTACAGTGCACATATCTAATGTGCATCAAAGCTGATTTCAACCTATTGACTTCAGACTCAATTCAATATTTAAATGTAACATGGTACTGTCATGGGACTTAGTTCAGTGCATTCCAATGTAGTGAACAAAATTAGAATATGCTGCATTTTTTCTGTGTGGATCACATCTGGAACGTGGCAAAATGCATGAAAACCGCAACGAAACGCACATGCCCTGAATTGTGATGAAGAAAAAAAAAAATCAAAATGCATCAAAAATGTTCATACAGAAATGCATTTGGAATGCAGAAATTGTGGTGTGAACCATCCCCAAATGCAGAACATGGGCACTCACTATGCTCCAAGTACATTAACCCAAAGTCTGGTTAAATGGGAAAGCAATTAACCAGAATTTAGTTTAGTTGTTTAGTTTAGTTGTTAAGGCTTGATAACAGGGTCACTGTTCTTTATAGAAGGGTTTTAAAGTGGAATTCCAGGCACCACCTAACTAGTCTTAAAAATGGTCCCCCCTCTCTACTCCTATGCTGACTAACCTGTGTAAGCAAAATGTATATACCTACCTATTTTCAGGCCACTCTGGTCCAGTCTCATGATCTCACTGTGTCTGTCAGCACCGGCTGCAGGGGAGAGGAGTGAGAGCACTCAGACAACGGCTAGTAAAGCCTGGTGTGGTGACGTCACCCATAGGCTTCCTATGGCCCATCCATTGTCGGCGTTCACTCCTCTCCCCTACAGCCATTCTGACTGACACAGGGGAACAGGATCATGTGACTGGACCAGAGCAACCTATACATAGGTAAGTATGCAGATCTTTCTTACACAGGTTAGTCAGAATAGGTGTTAGGAGGGGGAGGGAGCATTTTTAAGATTAGTTAGGTGTTTCCTGGAATTTCACTTTAAGGAATACAAGATGTGCTGGTATTAAAGACAGCAGCAACTTTCACAATGTCCATGTATTAATCCATACGGCAGGCATAGGTTAAGGGAATCATTCCCCAGTGAAATGAGGGGCCATATTTGAGCACACAAATGGGTGTTCTATCCATGTTCAGAGTAATACAATTTTGGCTACTTCTGCAGCTTCCAGGTGCATTGACTAAACTGAAATAAATAATGTGGGTGCAATTAATGCAAACAGAACCTTCCCACACAGAAAAGAAAGGAAATTAGGAAATTATGTTTTACAGATGTCTGAAAGTACTTTTCATGTGCACTGCCAAAACTTAATGAAGCGTAAAACACACATTGGACTTAAACTATATTTATCTATTTGGTTGTAGTCTGGGATGTTCCCTCTTTTAAAAGCACACCTGTGATTTTTATAAATAAATGCGCAGACACCTAGCAGTTTTGAAGCATACCAATGGACCCATGAAGAATCCAGGTTCTCTATGCAAGCTTCAATGCTTCCTGGCCAATTGTGGCTTCCTGGCCAGTATTCAACACAATGAAAAAGTGGAGCATAGAACAGTGAAAAAAGAAATAGACCAATTTATCATTTGTATGGTTTAGTCTTTTTGTCGAAGTATCTATGTTTGTCCCAGGCATGCATAAATTCACTTACTATTGACTGACCTTTGCTGAAAGTCTTTCCAAGCATCAACTACTCTCTTGGTAAACTAATACTTTCTATGGTCAGTTTTGAACTGTCCACTCTCCCTCCAGGTCATGTCCTTTTGTTTTCGATCTTAGCGTCAGTCTGAAAATTATGCCCTCCTGAACCTTATTTACACATACTGTAGTTAGATAGTCAATAAGGTTGAATAAGTGTCACTACCATTTTCCATATCCCTGTACATTGTGTTTGCTAAGAAATTCATTTAAAGCTGTTTTGAATTTATCTGCACTCCCAGTTGACACCAACTGTGGAATGAGATCCACATCCTTATGACATCTGTTTGTAGCCATTCCTCTTAAATGAGGCTCTCCAAACCCCTTATTAAGCTTTGTTGTCCTTCTCTGAACTTTCTCCAGTTCAAGGACATCCTTCCTGAGGATTGGTGACCAAAACTGGATGGTTTACTCCTGATGTGGCTTAACCAGAGTTTTGTAAAGTGGTAGAAATATAGGTTTATCTCTTGGGTAAATACCATTTTTAATGCATGCTAATAGTCTTCTAGCCTTGCCTGCTACATCTTGGCATTACATGATATTGCTTAGTCTTTGATCTACTAGGAACCCCAGATCCTTTTCCATCCTTGATTCTCCCAGAGGTTCTCCTGCTAAAGAGTAACTTGCATGTATATTTTTAGCTTAGTGCATTACTTTACATTTTTCATTTTCATGTATTTAAAGGTTCCAGCCATGTGCCCATTTCCATTCTTTCCTCGAGACTGTATATATACTATATTAGGTTCATGCAGTCTTTCCTGATATGATTTATCCTCTCAGACCTTACACCCTTTTTCTAGACACAGTATTCTAAAACAGGTTTAACTAAAGATCTAAAATAGGGGAATCAGGACCTCCATCCTTCTGCTGGTGACCCCTCTAGTGATGAACCCCAGAGGTTTATTTACTTCCCCCTTTGCCTGGCAAAAATATTTGCTAATTTTTCAATTATCTGAAATAAATACTTTTTCCTCCAGTGTTCTAGCCAGCACTTCTCCCCTGAATAATATATTTATTAGCCAATTGCCTGTACAATGAACTACCCAAAAGGTTAAGTCCTAGCTTGTGCAACTCTTTCATGAGATCCTTATGTGGAACTTTATCAAATACTTTGCTGAAATCAAGATAAGCTATTTCCATATCACCACCCTAGTCCAAAACATTTGTGATATAGTCAAAACTTTCAATCAGATTATGACACAATCTGCCCTCAGTAAAACCATGCAAGTTTGGTGTTTGATCTTTTTAAAATGGAGAGATTTCATTAATTTTACTACTACAGGTTCTTTTTGAGAGATACAGTTTTAGCTGTCGGGCAGTCATTGGAAGCTTCTTGTTTTAGACTAGATTGATTAAAAAAATCTGTTAATGCTCCATCAGTTGTTATACTATTTTGAAGTTGTCTTAAAACCTAAGACTGATTGCTTTATTAGACTTTGAGTGAGCCCGTTCATCTGCTAGCTTTGGCTCTAGAAGCCCTGAGGATGAACCTTCACTACGAGAAGAAACATGATCCTCTAACTTGTTTTTGGTATTGTCAATCATATCTGGGAAGAATTATCAGACATAATTGTTTAAATGGTTTGCTACATCCAGGTCTCCCTTAACATATGTATTGTTCCCAGTTTACATTTTTGTGATCCCAGAATATCTTTTTTTCTTTTCACTGATACAGTATACCTAAAAAAGGTGTAGCACACCCACTGGTGACTATTTTCCCTTAGAGTACACACAGCCATTTTCCTCATTCTTGCACTGGCTCAAATGGAATAATCTAGGGGTCTCTTTTTAGGGATTTACTGTACCATTGAACTAGGACGGGGTAATGGGTGTATGGAATACCCCAAAATCGGTGAACTGAACAATCCAAGGACTCTTTCCTCACTTGCTGAGTTGCACAAATATGTCCCACAGAATCTCTAATGCTGATGGTGACTATGACTTCTCCCAAATAAGCAAAAGCTACACCCAGTCACTAACTTTTCAGCACTTGGGTCACCTACTTATGCAGCCACAGGATATTTGGTTGCCTCCTTCCCATATCCACTGGGCACTCTCCAATGAAGGAGACACAGACTCACTTCACCATAGGACAGCTGGACACATTTCCCCCAACTTCCTCCTGGCACTCTCTAGTGAAATTCTCCTGACCCAAACTGACTCCAGGACTAGGCTTTTGTAAAATAGGCCACCCAGGGAAGACTTCAGCTGGGGCCTCAATGTTTTCTAGTTGGCACCCCCACTAATCCTGCCTCCAGCAGGACTGGTCCAAGGAACTCTCCCCCCATCCCCCCCCCCCCCCCCCCACCTCAGGCCATAGTATAACAGAGAAAATAGATTGTTTGATATAGTAATTTTTTGTTATCGGAAATAGTGAATTTTTAGTTTGTGTTTTAATATCAAACCAAAAACATTGGCAAACACTAGAACCCACATTTTCTCCTACTTCAGCATTAGGCAATTGATCTCTATTTGTCATTAATAGCTCTAGAATTTGATCTCCTCTGGCTGGGCATTTTACTAATTGTTTAAGGAAAACCCTTTTCAATGCCTCACACATTCTCTGCTCTTGCTTGTAAGCGCAGGTTAAAAACGTCAGTTAATGCCTGGCATGTTGAAATCATCCCTAATTAAAACCTCTCCCATCATTGTCATTTGAGCTGAGTTATCTTGTCAATCAATAAGTTATCATAATCCTAAGAGCATCCTGGGGGCCTATATACTAAACCAATTCTAAGTAACGATCCCTCTCTGCTTTGTAGGCGGACCCAGAGGGTTTCAAGTAGCATAGTTGTTTTTTGAATAGATGTTGGTTTTATGCTATTCTTGACATAAATTGCAACTCCAACCCACCTTTTTCCCACTTCGTCTTTTCTGTAAAGTGTCTTCCCTGTTATAGTTATTTCTCAGGCTTTTGAATCTCTGGTCCATGTTTTTTTAATGACAACTAAGTCTAAGTTATCCCCAGTTACATAAAAACCATCAGCTCACACGGCTTGTTGAAATATGAGCATTATTGCCCATGTCATGATAAAATACTTACTATGGGGGCACTCCTGCGTGCTTGCTTCCCAGCCCCGCTCTTTGTGTCCATTAACACACATAGCAGGGCTCAGCCCCATCTCCTCTCTCCTCACTAACTGTGACTGACAGTAGCGGGAGCCAATGGCTTCCACTCCTGTGTCAAAGCCAATGAGGCGGGAGAGAGCTGGAAGAGCCGCTGCTTTCATACACATCACTGGATGAAGATCAGGCTCAGGTAAATGTAAGTGGGGCTTATGCACACTGAAGACTTTTTAATTTCATGCATAGAATTCATGAAGGCAAAATAACCTTCAGCCTTTGCAACCACTTTAACTGCATTAGCCACCCCACCCAAACCATTGCATTTGTTTTACCTGCCGGGGACAGAAATCGCACACGCTGAACTCTACAATTCAAGTAACTCTTATTTTGCATTACAGAAAGGTAAAACCTCTGAAAATGTAAGAGTGCAACCTACCTTGTGAATATCCTGGCCCAAACTCTGGAAATCCCTTTCTAAAGATTATTTAAAATGTGCTTCTTTTCTCCTCTGACAATAGCACCAGGTAAATACATAACGCCTTTCAATAATCACACACCATTTCTTGAAGAAACATCTCTTACAGCTGAATTAACAACAAGAAGATGACTTCACATGTTGGAATCCTTATCCATGACACCTTCCTAGTTTGTAACATCAGATATGTAGTGTCCTCTAGTGTAGATAGTTTATTTAGTGTAGCTAGAGGCTTGCTAGAAACCTGGGTGTGAGTCAGTGGGTTACTTTAGGTCAGCCTGGAGGGCTCTACAAGTCAGTCCTCTGATACCTCCCCCTACTCTAGAAGCTTGGAGAAGCTTCTAAAAGTTAGTAGGCGGAGGTGAGGAGGAGCTGATCTGCATATTTATGGGTGTCTGACCAATCCTAGGCAGGAGGCCTGGGACTGTGGCAGACTGGCCAATAAATATGGCAGAGCCTGGCCAGCAAAGGGGAGTTGGGTGGATGATGGATGGTTGAAGTGCTGCTGTGTAGCCTGGGAGGGGGCCCAAGAGAAGGGGAATTCTGCCTCCAGGCTGGAGGTTGGGAGGAAGGAGGAATGCTGAAAGAGAGAGCTCCACGGCCCTGAAGTCCACCAGGGAAGGACAATCTGCATAGCCTGGAAAAGAACGAGCCCAGCAGAAGGCCTGAAAGCAGTTCTATTTATAGCTGCAGGACAAAGATAGTGTGAGTATCTCTACACCCTCAGGGCCTATAAGAGAGAAGTTGCAAGTTCTTGGCAAGTCTTCAGGGGTGTAACGCTCACCCAATCCCTTGTCCTGGGATCAGATACCATAGCCAGATGGGACTGGTATTTTGTCCACTAAGGTAACCAAGAGCTCCTACAAGTTCTCAGTTTGCTGAAAATACACAGCCATTCATCTGCCATTTTTGTAGTATTTAGAGAAGGGAATTGTCCTCAATTTGTTATTCTGCAATCAAGTTGGGCATCCCATAACCCCTTTACTATATCCAAGTTAAATTCCCTAATAAAACTAAAAAAAACAGTCCATGCACTGTTTCTTGTGTCTGGATACAAGTGGAAAATGAGTGTTGTCTGGCTGTGCAGAAAGTAAAGGGGGACTCAAAGCCAGCAGCTCTCAAGGGGGTAGCGCTACAGATACAACCAAAATTTACTTTTGTCAAAGCAATTTGTTTCTTAGAGACCTCCATTCAACGCCCAGAAGGGTATCGCAAACCGTTATGCTTGCAACTTCTGCACCACCGACCAGTTCAGAAAGAACACATCAGGTTAAATGGAGACAAACCAAAAGCTAAATGTTTATGGTCCACAATCTTCACTCTTCCAGACGCAATAGTTGTCCACAATGGCCTTCTCCTGCACAGTGTTTTAGAAAAAGGAGGTTCTTTGCAAAGCAGGTCAGCAGGACAAATGGACTTAGATATTCTCCTGATCCAAGATTGTGCAAAGCTGCATTTAGAGCATCTCAGCTTTACTGTCCAGTCAAACTCTAACAATATATAAACTGTATAAACAATAAATACAATACCCACAACAAGTAAATTGTTTCGCTTTACAGTTAAAGTCAAACAATGAGTGCTTAATTAGGTGCTTTGAAGTGATGTCTAAGCTGCTATTTTTATTTTCTCTTTGATGCACAGACTATCATACCTGGGAACTTTTAAAAGTCGGTAAGTGTCAGAAAAGGGTGAGACAAAGAAAGGTAATAGCGGTGCAAGTGGCGTGCCGCATCAAAATATGTATGGAAGTCACATTGTATGCACAGAACCAAAAGAAAAACACTGTTTCCCTAGTGCGTTGAAGCAAACTGAAGGGTTAACTAGCACAGCATATGGCAGAGGAAAAAAATGCTGTGGTGTCAGTAATAGAAAAAAATATGTCCCCATGGTAATATTGTCAGTAGAAGTAAAGAAATGCCCCTTGTAATAGTGATGCTGGGTGCAATTACTAAAAACAAGTCATATACACACACACAATCAACATGCAGTCATGCAGGTACTTTTAATCAGCATTTAAACCATTACATGTTCTACGCATTGTGGAAGACCAACTACCCAATGAATACCTGCCCTTGAACATCACAGCATTCACCCGGCACTCCAAGATATAACAGAATCCAACTGCAATATTCTTGTACTGTCAAAACCTCCACTTTTATTATCACACGACACACATGAGGATATATCTTATAGTCATCGCAATCTGCATAATAACACACACCAATAATAATGGGAGCATTACAGCATGAAATAGACACATCATTTGACAGCGTCACAGCATAGAATTAATACATTAACAAAGCTATGTGGAAGCTGGGAGGAACAAATCAAATCGGAACCAAACTGCCCAAGGGGTCACGTAGAAGCCATAGGCGCGACCAGTCAAGCCCATATAGCCTTAGTAAAAATCCCAGCGTCAAAGCGTCCTCTGGCCACTAGGGGAGCTTCTACTGGTCTTGCCTGGACCTCCGCCTTATAAACCCTTTTTCTGGAAGCGGTCCAATTGTGCGCGGCACCACACCCACCACAGGAGGAGCTAGCAGAAGGGTTCCGCGAGGATAACAATCACGTTCAACCACCATATTCATTATCTGAAAAGTCACACTTTTGCTTCTTATCTACACCAAAACCTCTTTTCATCTCCCCCAGACTTAAGGATTTCTAAATTAGATGTTCTTAAACAGGTTTTTCTTTCCTAATGTGAGGTTACTTGATTTCACAAAACAGGGTTTATTCCATAAAAAAGTTTTTATCTTGCTCTCAGCAAAATATCTTGTGACTCTGTCCCTTTGGCTAAAGAAATGACATCAAGTCACTTCTCATGCCCCTGGCATTTGGGCAACAATGCTTTATTGTAAAAATTACCCAAGAAACAAAAGGGTCCAAGGCCAACACATTTCATAGGCATTACACCCCTGTTTTGGCATTGTCAGTGGAAAGGGGGAAATGCCCCAAGGTTAGTGGTGTCAGTGGGAAGAAAGAAATGTTTTTCAGAAAGGGACAATTTGTAGTATAACTTTTGTACTTTGACTGGCTTTCGGAAGTGTAGAACAGGTATTGTCAAACAAGAACAGGTGCAATGTGGATACCGTGCCTCTGCAATGCGAGATTCAGCTGCTGGTAGCCAGGAAACTGGTGCTCTCAGTGCTTCTGCTTACCTGTCCTCCTCACTCTCTTTGAGCTCCATCTTATGAAGTTCTGAGTCCTGGGTGGTTGGGTCAACCCTGGTGATGAGCAGTGCCGAGGTAATGCTATCTTTCCCAGGGGCCTGTCTAGACACATGCTTGCGTGAGCACCAAAGTAGCTGTAAAGTGGCTGCTGGACTGGCTCTCTGCTTCGATTCTGAATATAGACATCAACTGAATTTGAATCCACTAGCTCCAGAACTGTGCATATGCATGGGACTCTTTAACTGACGCTTGCTCCAGTCCACAGACGTAAACAGGTGGGAGTATCCATCTTTTACAAACAGTCTATAAAATATTGGATGATTTGCAACCCTGAATATACCTGTTTTTTTATGGGTAAAGGGATAAGGTTCAGAGTTGCCGCTAGCATGGTTCAAAATTAGTGATCTTTGTGAATTGTTTTGTGCAGATTCACCCCAGGAGAATTTTTTACTAAACATCATGCACTTAATGGCCTTTAAACTATTGCCATCAGGCTTAGAAGGGCCAAAAAGGAGACATTTGGATAAGACACATAGGATAACACGCCGGGGATGGACACATAGGATAACATGCCGGGGATGGACACATAGGATAACACGCCGGGGATGGACACATAGGATAACACGCCGGGGATGGACACATAGGAGAACATGCCGGGGATGGACACATAGGATAACACGCCGGGGATGGACACATAGGATAACACGCCGGGGATGGACACATAGGATAACACGCCGGGGATGGACACATAGGAGAACATGCCGGGGATGGACACATAGGATAACACGCCGGGGATGGACACATAGGATAACATGCCGGGGATGGACACATAGGATAACACGCCGGGGATGGACACATAGGATAACACGCCGGGGATGGACACATAGGATAACACGCCGGGGATGGACACATAGGATAACACGCCGGGGGGTTTACTGGCTGTAGAAAAAAATGTCAAATGCCAAAAACAGCCGCTGTAAACACATCCAGTGTGCAGGAGGGCTAAAGCTGAACTCCAAGTACCAAAAACTCATTTAAATATATTCCTACCCATACAAGATGTAAATCTACTCTGAGCGCACCAAATGCCTTCGCACACCAAGATTCAAATACAAATTGCATGGCTCCTGTGGACAAAGGGGCTATTTACTAAAACTGGAGAGTGCAAAATCTGGTGCAGCTCTGCATAGTAACCAATCAGCTTCCAGGTTTTAGGGCTCATGTACCCTGCAGCTGATAAACTCACGTTTAGGAACTTTTCTGCATTTTTTTCAGCAGCCCCTGAACTCCCCCTCATGTTTTCCTATGTGTCCATGTACACATCGTCATTTACAGGCAGTTGAGTTTACAGTCGTTTTTTTTAATGCACCAAACTTGCATTCAGGAGTAGATTTTATCAGCATTTCAAATGCCAAATGCTTGTAAACGTATGTAAACGCATTTAACCGCGTTTGCGTTTAGAAGCGTTTTTTTAACTGTTCCATATCCAGATGCTGTATGGAGCCTTTATCATCATCAGAAATGCATGCAAAGTGTTTTCCATGTATTCAAATGGACCCGGTGCACCAGCGCAGTCAGTCCCAGGTTTTGCGTGAAGGAAAAAAATGGTAGAATGTGCTGCATTATGCTCATGATGGGATCCATAGTGAAGACAACCAGAAAAGACCGGTCATCTCAACACATACTGCTCTCTCTGCTTCTGCTCTCTCTATTTCTTCTAAAATGTCTGAAATAGTTAATTTTTTACTATTTTTCAGTGCATTCTGGGCATTTTGGAAGGTCTCCTGAAGTTATCTTAACCGCATGCTGCCCAACCACTGTACATATACGGCGGCAGGGCGGCACTCACAGGCAAAACCACGTTTTAAAATGTGTGTTTTGTAAACAAATAGGGGGCGTGCGCGAGGCGCGCTGCCGCCCTATTTGTCCTGTGGATCACCGCCGCAGATGTCAGTTGCCGGGTCACAGCCACTCATTAGTGGCTATGTCCCGGCGATCGGCGGTAAACGGTGACAGAGAGCACAGCTGCAGTAGCTGTGCTGTCTGTCACCTCTCTGTCAGCTCGAGGATGAGCTGATCGAGAAAGAATAGTTTCTCTTTCTCGATCAGCCTTGTCCCGCCCAGTACACACCCCACCCCGCCCCCTAGTAAAACACTCCCCTCACTCCTATAACCCTTCCCTGCAAAATAAAGTTAACCCCTTCCTCCCCATTGCCATTAGTACAGTGTCAGTTTTTATTTTTTTTGCACTGATCACTGTATTAGTGTTTTTGGGGATGTCAGTGACCCCAAGTCAGTACCCCCCAATGTCAGAATGTCCGCCGCAGTCCCGCCATAAGTCGCTGGTCGCTGCCATAAGTCCCTGATCGCCGCCATTATTAGTATAAAAAAAACCCTAAAAATTCCAGTATCTTTCCCGCCATTTGTAAACGCTATAACTTTCACGTAAACCAATTAATTTACACGTATTGTTTTTTTTTTTTTTAGCAAAGACATGTCACAGAATGCATTTTGGCAGAAATTTATGACTAAATTTGATTTTTGCATTTTTTTTTTTACTGGACATGTTTTATAGCAAAAAGTCCAAAATATTGTTTTTTTTTCCTCAAAATTGTCAGACTTTTTTTTTTATAGCGCAAAAAATAAAAACCGCACAGGCGATCAAATACCACCGAAAGAAAGCTCAATTTGTGGGGAAAAAAAAGATGTAAATTTCATTTATGTACCATATTGCATGACCGCGCAATTGTCCGTTAAACTAGCGCAGTGCTGTATAGCAGAAAAATGGCGTAAATTGCAGTATCTATACCATAGTTTGTAGACGCTATAACTTCCACACAAAGCAATCAATATACACTTATTGGGATTTTTTTTTACCAAAAACATGGAGCAGAATACATTTTGGCCTAAATTTATAACCAACTTTGAGTTTACTATATATTTTTTATAGCTGAAAATAAAAAATATTGTTTTTCTTCAAAATTTTTGGCTTTTTTTGTTTATAGCGTGAAAAATAAAAAGCGCACAGGTGATCAAATTACACCGAAAGAAAGCTCTATTTGTGTGAAAAAAAGGACGTAAATTTTGTTTGGGTGCAGCATTGCATGACCGCGCAATTATCAGTTGAATTAGTGCAGCGCCGAGTAGCAAAAAGAGGCGTGGTCATTAAGAGGGGTAAATCCTCAGGAGGGCAAGTGGTTAAAAAAACGCTTCTAAACGCAAACGTACATAAACGCGGTATGCAAACGCAGCTAACAGACATTTTTTAACCTACGTTTTCCAGCAGTCAGTTTCCATCGTTCAGAAGTGTTTTCCAGATTCCCCCGTGTACATGGGGCCTTATTGTCAAAGCTTAACTGAACAAGCTGAAGTCAGAAGCTGATTGGCCGCCATGCTCAGCTGCACCAGATTGTAAGTGCTCCAGTTTTAATAAATCTAAATGTCTGCTTATCCCAAAGTTCAACCCATTAATCAGGAATTTCCCAAAATTCAAACTGTGAATGACTAGCATAACGGTTCGAATTTGGAAAAATCCAAACCCATATTAGCCACCTCCCGCCCGCCATATAGTAGTATGACGGGCGCAAGGTGGTTCTCTCGTTCTGGGATGACGTCCTCCCATTCTCACTGCGCATGCGCGGCTCAGGGAGCGCGCAGCGTGGCGATCGGCGGTGCGCTGTGTCCTTCAGACACAGCGGATCACCGATCACGGAAAGAGCCGAAGATGTCGGCTCAGTCATGTGATCAGCTGTGTCCAATCACAGCTGATCACATGTAAACAGGGAAATGTCGGTTATCGGCATTTCTCTCCTCTCGAGCTGTCACGCTGACAGAGGAGAGGAGAGGAGAGCCAGAAATCGGCTTTCCGCGGGGGAGGGGGGGGGGGGAGACGACATGTACACTGATCATCAGTGTGCCCTGATGATCAATGTAGCCCCAGCAGTGCCACCTGTCAGTGTCCGCCAGTGCCCATCAGTGCCACATCAGTGCCCCATATCAGTGCCCATCTGAGCTGCCTTTCAGTGTCACCCGTCAGTGCCACCTATCAGTGCCAGTCAGTGCTGCCTATCAGTGTGCATCAGTGCCTGTCAGTGCCGCCTAACAGTGCCAGTCAGTGCCGCCTAACAGCGCCAGTCAGTGCCGCCTATCAGTGCCATGTATCAGTGCTGCCTTTCAGCGCCCATCAGTGATGCCTGTCAATACCCATCAGTGCCACCTACCAGTGCCTCCTCATCAGTGCCACCTATTAATGTCAATTAGTGCAGCCTATCAGTGCCCATCACTGCAGCCTCATTAGTGCACATCATTGAAGGAGAAAAATAACTTATTTACAAAATTTTATAACAAAATTTTCAGTGGTTTTTGGTTTGTTTAAGAAAAAATAAAAAACCCAGCGGTGATTAAATACCACCAAAATAAAGCTCTATTTGTCACAAAACAAAATGATAAAAATTTCATATGGGTACAGTGTTGCATGACTGCGCAATTGTCATTCAAAGTGAAACAGCGCTGAAAGCTGGAAATTGGCCTGGGCAGGAAGGGGGTAAAAGTGCCCGGTATGCAGGAAAGGGGTAGAAGTGCCCGGTAGGCAGGAAGGGGGTATAAGTGTCCTGTAGGCAGGAAGGGGGTAGAAGTGCCCTGTAGGCAGGAAGGGGGTAGAAGTGCGCTGCAGGCAGGATGGGGGTAGAAGTGTCCTGTAGGCAGGAAGGGGGTAGAAGTGCCCTGTAGGCAGGAAGGGGGTAGAAGTGCCCGGTAGGCAGGAAGGGGGTAGAAGTGTCCTGTAGGCAGGAAGGGGGTAGAAGTGTCCTGTAGGCAGGAAGGGGGTAGAAGTGTCCTGTAGGCAGGAAGGGGGTAGAAGTGCCCGGTAGGCAGGAAGGGGGTAGAAGTGCCCGGTAGGCAGGAAGGGGGTAGAAGTGCCCAGTAGGCAGGAAGGGGGTAGAAGTGTCCTGTAGGCAGGAAGGGGGTACAAGTGCCCGGTAGGCAGGAAGGGGGTAGAAGTGCCCGGTAGGTAGGAAGGGGGTAGAAGTGCCCGGTAGGCAGGAAGGGGGTAGAAGTGTCCTGTAGGCAGGAAGGGGGTAGAAGTGCCCTGTAGGCAGGAAGGGGGTAGAAGTGCCCGGTAGGCAGGAAGGGGGTAGAAGTGTCCTGTAGGCAGGAAGGGGGTAGAAGTGCCCGGTAGGCAGGAAGGGGGTAGAAGTGCCCTGTAGGCAGGAAGGGGGTAGACGTGCCCTGTAGGCAGGAAGGGGGTATAGGTGTCCTGTAGGCAGGAAGGGGGTAGAAGTGCCCGGTAGGCAGGAAGGGGGTAGAAGTGCCCGGTAGGCAGGAAGGGGGTAGAAGTGCCCGGTAGGCAGGAAGGGGGTAGAAGTGCCCTGTAGGCAGGAAGGGGGTAGAAGTGCCCGGTAGGCAGGAAGGGGGTAGAAGTGCCCGGTAGGCAGGAAGGGGGTATAGGTGTCCTGTAGGCGAGGGGTTAATAACACAACATTACCACCTTGAGGTTTCTTGAATTTCGATTCTATACTTGTATATATGGAGAGGCGGCACCAGCTACTTCCTGAGATGACAGCAGACACTTAAATTGCCACATAACAAAGTGCTGGGAGGATTCCATGAAGGAAAAATGAAGGCTTTGTTAACTAGTAGCCGACCGCAGATAGCAGAATGACGGCTTCACTGCGGCCGGCCAGTTCTGGGTGGACGTCATATGATGTCCCCCCAGAACGCGCTCTCCTGCGCGCCCCAGGGGGCGCGCACCCGGCGATCTCCGTGATCGCTGTGTCCTACGGACACAGCTGATCACGTGATGTGGTAAAAGGTCGATCCCAGCGGCCTTTTACCACGTGATCAGCGGTGTCCAATGACACGCTGATCACAGGGAAATGCAAGTGCCGGTTCTCGGCTGCACTTTCCTCACGCTGTCAGATCGTGAGGAAAGTACTGCCGAGAACCGGCAGTTGTCAGAGCGGGGATCGGCACCGATCATCAGGACACTGATGATCAGTGCCCTGATGATCGGTGCCCAGCAGTGCCACCCGCAAGTTCCGCCCACCTGTGCCCAGCAGTGCGCCCACTAGCTCCGCCCACCTGTGCCCAGCAGATCACCCACCTGTGCCCAGCAGTGCACCCACCTGTGCCCAGCAGTGCACCCACCTGTGCCACTCTGCAGTGTCACACACCTGTGCCCAGAAGTGCCACCTACCTGTGCCCAGAAGTGCCACCCACCTGTGCCCACCAGTGCCACCCACCTGTGCCCACCCACCTGTGCCCACCCACCAGTGCTGCCCACCAGTGCCACCCACCAGTGCCGCCCAGCAGTGCCACCAGTCAGTGCCCAGGGGTTGTGCCAGTCAGTGCCGCCAGTCAGTGCCCAGCAGTGATGCCAGTCAGTGCCGTCTATCAGTACCCATCATCAGTGTCACCTATCAGTGCCGCCTATCAGTGCCGCCTCATCAACGCACATCAGTGAAGGAGAAAAAATACCTGTTTGAAAAATTTTATAATAAAAATTTTTTGCACTTTTTTTATTTATAGCGCAAAAAGTAAAGCGCCCAGTGGCAATTAAATACCACCAAAAGAAAGCTCTATTTGTGAGAAAAAAATGATCAAAATTTCATATGGGTACAATGTTGCATGACCGCGCAATTGTCAATCAAAGTGTGGCAGCGCTGAAAGCTGAAAATTGGCCTGCTAAGGAAGGGGGTATAAGTGCCTGGTAGGCAAGTGGTTAACCATTAGCCGCCCGGCCAATGGCCATTTGGCGGCTTCAGATGTGTATCTGCATTCCGGGTGCCCGCCATTTGGCGTGCTCCCGCACATGCGCCGTTTGCGCTAGTGCAGAACGGCGCAGCAGTGCGACCTGTCATCGGCCGTGCACCTCGGACACGGCCGATGACAGATCCGAGTACCGGCTCCCATTGCTGGTACCATGTGACCTGCTGTGACCAATCACAGCAGGTCACATGACAGTTGTATACAATGGATGGCTTCATTCATGCCATCCATTGTATACTAGTGCCTAGCTGTGAATGGTCACAGCTAATCACATGCACATGTCATGTGATTAGCTGTGACCAAATCACAGCTAAGCACAAAAAAAAAAAAAGCTGAATGAATCGATTTCATTCAGGTAAATGCTTGCTTATAGCAAAGTAATTCTTTGCTATAAGCAAATTGTGTAAAAAAAAAAAAAAAAAAAATACTGATCACTTCCCCAAAGTAGTACAATGTTACTATGGTAACATTGTACTATTTTGGTCATAGTGAAATATGAAAAAAAATCTTTAAAAAAATAAAAAAAAATGTAATAAAAAATTAAATATAATAAAAAAATAAAAAAATATATATATATATATTTTTTTTTCATACTGTCAACAGTCAGTGTCCCTGTTCACCGCCATGCCAGTTATATGATGACGCTGTACTGCACTGGTGACAGTATGTAAAAAAAAAAATAGTGAAAATAATTTTTTTCATTTTTTCATTTTCCGAAAAATTATGACAAAAAAATACAACTTCAAAAAACTCGCCATTCCTCTTATGAAGTACGTCGGACTGTCTACTCTGCAAAAAGGGGTCATTGGGGGATATCTGTACTGTCCTGACATTTGGGGGGATATCTGTACTGTTCTGACATTTGGGGGGATATCTGTACTGTTCTGACATTTGGGGGGATATCTGTACTGTTCTGACATTTGGGGGATATCTGTACTGTTCTGACATTCTTGGACCTCAAGAAATTAGATTGGCTGTCAGTACTTCAGGATTGATCAATATTCAGATCTATACCATAGTTTGTGAACTCTATAACTTTCCTAAAAACTAAATAATACATCCTAATTTAGGTTATTTTCACCAAAGACATGTAGCAGAATACATCTCGGCCTAAATTTATGAAGAACAATTATTTATTTGTAAACTTTTATAACAGAAACAAAGAAAATGTGTTTTTTTTTCAAAATTTTTGGTCTTTTTTTGTTAATTTAGCAAAAAATAAAAACCCCAGCGGTGATTAAATACCACCAAAAGAAAGCTCTAGTTGTGTGAAGAAAATGATAAAATTTTAGTTTGGGTACAATGTTGTATGACCGCGCAATTGTCATTCAAAGTGTGAGAGCGCTGAAACCTGAAAAATGGCCTGGGCAGGAAGGTGTAAAATTGCCCGGTATTGAAACGGTTAAAGCAGAATCCCCCCCCCCCCTCACCTTTGTAGTTAAGAAAGCTGTCATTTTACAGGCGGTTGCCGTGGTCCGGCTCCTGTGTCCAGCTATGGCATGAAAAGTCAGTTGAGAGCTCTCATAGGCACACTGGTGACAGTTATCAGCAGAGGTATGATTTGAAAGTTACTGGCTGAACCTGCTCATTTGCATATCTTTGCAAAGGATTCTGGGAAATGGGTTTTGCCACCTCAGGGTTGATCAAATCTGAATTATTTGTGTTTTTAGATGATTTACAGAGCCAGAAAGATTTGGATGCGAATATACAAGCCAAAAGAAAGATTTTAATGTTAAATTCAAATTTGACTCTCCATAGGTTGATATTTTGGTAGTTCGGGCGGTATAAAAAGACTCGAAGCTTACTGAGCAGATGGAGAGGTTGGGAAAGCTCAATGGACACCAAGTGAAGGCTCTCTCTAGGGCCAACTCAGTGACACTACTGAGGTGTAGATTCCTCTGAGGGAAGTTCATTGATACTGATGTGAGGATCTATCTGAGGGAAGTTCAGTGATTACTGACAGGAGTGAGACTCCCCCATGAGTGCTTACTACCATGAGGATCTCTCTGGGGAGTTCAGTGATACTGACAATGAGGATCTGATCTAATGAAGTTCAATGACAGGGTGAGGATGTCACCAGAGAAGTTCAGTGACACTGAGGCTTGGAAGTTGAGCGTAATGGTTGTTCCCTGTACCTCTCATTTTTAAGTGTTTTTGCAAGACCCCTTACATATATATTCTTATTATAGACAAAGTTACCCCGCTAACTCCTCCCACAGTTTTTACACTACATAGTAATATACGGAAACGTGCGGATTGTTCCCGATTGGTGCGCTATCACTTGAATGGTTCACGAAATATCGCGTTTTTTGTGGTGAAATTGGTCCCATAGGAATGAATGGCGGAATGTTCAAAACTAGAGTGGGAGCTGAAAAATCAGGACATGATTTGTAAACTGCCATCACTCCCTCATTTTCAAGCCCACCTACACGTATCTTATATCAAAACGTTCGGCAATCCCCGCTGCCACTAAAAATGTCCACGGCTAAGCTATAGTCCTGATAGTTTTCACAATATCACCTTTTGTTTGCAACTCACACTGCCCATTGACTTTCATTGAAACTTCACTCGCAGCCACCTGAAATTTGAAGGGTCATTTCTAAACTGCGACTGTGCCTTCATTTTTAATATTTCAGAGACATACTATGCATCAAAATGTAGGTCTGGTTCTTGTGATTCTCACAATATAGCTCTTTGCAGTAGCATTTATACTTTTAAAACTACAAGTGTTTGAAAGTGGCAATCGCCAGTGAATTTGGCAAGTTGGAGCAGTGTGTTTATAAAAGCCCCTCTCAGCTTCCTGTGACTGACTCAGTGAGTTGCCATAGCAACCAAAGATGACTCACCAGGCAGCTGAGTGACCCAGGCTAGACTGTGAGCTGCAAAATACAAGTTGAAATGCATTTCTCAGTCTATCAGGCTTGCCATGTGCACTGCTTACATTTCATCAATCACTTGGTTAGGGTTGGATGCAAGAACACGTCACACAATTTCCCCAGAAATTGTACCTTTTCTAGTTAAGTGTTCTTGCATGGCGACCACTTCCTGTTATCTCACATATATATTCTTATTATTATAGCCAAATTTACCACCCTAACTCCTCCCACAGATTTTACACTACATAGACAGTAACATACCGAAACGTGAGGATTGTTCCCGATTGGTGTGCTATTACTTTGTGGAACGTTTCGCCGAATGGTTCACGAAATATCAGCGTTTTTGTGGTGAAATTGGTCCCATAGGAATGAATGGCGGAATGTTCAAAACTAGAGTGGGAGCTGACAAACCAGGACATGATTTCTAAACTGCCATCACTCCCTCATTTTCAAGCCCACCCAGGGGCGGACTGACCATTTGGAAACTCAGGCACTGCCCGAGGGCCCGAGGTCAGTAGGGGGCCCCATGAGATGCCCCTGGTACCTTTTTCATAAACTTTTTTGAGTTTGGGCAAGGACACAGGGGCCCCATGATCCCCTAATGCCCGGGGGGTCAGTAGGGGGCCCAATGAGATGCCCCTGGTACCTTTTTCATAGGCTTTTTTGAGTTTGGGCAAGGACACAGGGGCCCCATGATCCCCTATTGCCCGGGGGCCCCATGAGTTGTCAGTCGGCCCCTGAGCCCACCTGCACAAAATCTTATATCAAAATGTTCAGCTATCCCTGCTGCCACTAAAAATGTCCGCCCACTCCAGTTGTAGACTACTGGTGGAGGCAAGAACACTTCACACAATTTCCCCAGAAATTTTAGCTTTTCTAGTTCTTATTTTTATTCTTATTATAGCTAAATTTGCCACGCTAACTCCTCCCACAGTTTTTACACTACAAAGACAAGTAATATATCAAAACGTGCGGATTGTTCCCGATTGGTGTGCTATTACTTTGTGGAACGTTTTGCCGAATGTTTCACGAAATATCGTGGTTTTTGTGGTGAAATTTTCCTATAGGTCCCCTATAGGATAAGCTGGAGCGTGGTGGATTGCCCTCCTCTGGATGCTGGGGTGGTCAACAGGGTTTCTGGGGAATTAAATGCTCGGTACAGAGTAAAAATGGATATTGCCCATAGTGTAGTAATTAAATACCAGATTTTATTAAAGGGTTAAAATTCCAGAAAGCATTCCAAAATTAGCAGGAGATACATGCAGCTTAACCTCTTCACGCCGGCCGAACATAAATGTGCGGCCTCCCAGCGTCTGGGCCTAGACACCGAGTGGCCGCACATTTGCGTTCTATTAAAAAAAGACATATGTGCTGAGAGCGCGCGCCCTGCACGCTCCCAGCACACATGTCCGGTACTCACGGAAAGGTCCCGATCTCCTCTTTCGATCGGGACCTTTCTTGATCATGTGACGGGGTGTCACGGCGGTCACATGACCCTAAACCCTGCCCCCCGGCTGCTGAAACCCTTAAAGGGTCGGGAGGCACCGGCGCAAAGGGGTTAAAGCTGCTTGATGACTAACCAGCTTGTGTATAAAGATGGCCGCCGGACCTCCGTGTTTTGGCGGCGTCACGTCACAGCGTGCAGGCTCCTCCTTCATATTTATTTCATTTAGGATTGATGTATATGTGCCTACAAAGTCCACTGGTCCACAAACCTCACTAAAACTGAAGAGCGTTTTGAAAAATAATTCCCCCTGTGAGCAAAAGGCTTATTACTTTGCAAATTACAGCTCAGCCCTCCACAAGGGGGTAAGGTCATAGGTCAGAGATGAGTGATCAGATTCTTGGAGATTCTTGGAAAAATCCAAGAACTTCAGAATGTGCCGATATCCCCACCCCCACATAGCACCAGCTTAAGGTTGCCCTTAGAAGGTTTAATCTGTTTTCAGAATGATGGATGGTAAAAATTCAGCCTTTGCCGTAATGGTGTCCCATCAAGACCTGCCAGAACATTTATTCCGGACTTAAGAGGATGTTTGACACTAGCAGACATTCAGCGATGAGCCTTCTATAGCAAAAAGTAATGATCACTTACTGGTCCAAGAGAGATTTTAACACATTTAGGAAACCCTTTGTATACAAGTCGTTTAGATACCTGTACATCCTTGCTACTGGTATAGTGCAATTCTTGCAAAAAATTTTCCCATCAGTCACAAAACATGGAAATTAGGGCCACATATTGCCACAGGAAAGTGGAAACAGGCAAGCCTTGTAATCCTAGGATCCGCAGACCTGTGTGGTTCCTGATGTTACTATATACAGTACACATATCAATAGAGATTACTGTGCTTCCACATTTCGGGCAGCTATACCTGAGCCAACGGGTTCTCAGTCCTGGCCCATTACCAGTGAATTATTTTGTGGCAGGTTCTGGAAGTCTGCAGTGGTTTACTTGCTAGAAAGCCAACCGGCTTTCCAAGGTGGAGGAGAAGTCCTCCGCTGAGGCCCCACAAGGATATAGATCCGGTCTTCACATTCTTTCAGAGCCACGGCCAGAGAAGTCCGTCTGCAGAGGCGCAATGTTATTGTCATAGGAAGCGTGGTCAGAGGTTCCAGTGCTGGCCAGTTTGAGTTGAGCTGCTGCATGTGAGAGCTGGAAGGCGGCATCAGGATGAGCGTTGTCAGGAAGCAGAGTACATTCCCTCTCCAGCATATCAGACACTCCCTTCAAGAGGTCCAGGAACCCGAAGGCAAGTGCTGCCTTTCGAAGACGATTCAACTCCTGAGAGAAAAATCACAAGCAAGAATGTCACGTGAGACAAGAAAGACACAAAACGCCATTAAAAGTAGCATCCTATATTGGAAGTACAGGAGCAGGCAGCAGAAGAGGCTATCACCACCCTGTATGCCCATCTTCTACATTGAATGTATTCTTATGGGAACAAAACCAGCTTCTTCTATGTATTCATGCCAGCATGTTTGCAGATTCTTCCAGCAAGAACGCAATGCAAGTGATGCGGTGCTGAAAACTCTCTTCTTGAAGAATACGTTTTAGGTCTGTGGGGACAATTCGCAAAGCGGTATCTTACCGCATCCAAGTATGTTTCAAAAAAAATTGTTGGCATTCACTAAAAAAAGTGTACCAAAATACAGCATGAGTTAGTGAAAACATGCGGTAATGTAACGAGTCATCAGCTGCCAGCAGGTTGTCACGCCCTCCCTGCCAAAACCATACCAGCCCACATGCCCTTTTGACAAGTCCTTTATTAAAAAAAACAAAAATATAAAAAACATCCCCTGGTTTAGAGCCCTGGTTTAGAGTTTAGGGCTCCGCTCCCGACAAAGACTCCCCGTCTGACAGCTCTGCTGCCTGACAGTTCTTAAATAACTAAGGGGCAAGGTCAACCGGTGACCACGCCCCCCTAGTGGTATCAATGACTGGAGCAGAGCTGCCCCCCCATGTTGAGAAGGGGGGGTGACTGCTTGTTCGCCCTCAGCCCCAACACCCACCCACCCCTTCCTGACCTGCATGCTCAGAAATCCCCACACCATTTTTTTTTGCTTGCCGTGGAGGTTCCCCTCAAAATCCATACCAGACCCAAAGGGCTTGCTATGGATTTTTTTTTGGGGGGGGGGGGGTTTGGAGAACGCTACTCCATACCGTTTTTTTCTTATTTTTTAATTGCTAGCAATTTTTTTTCTTCAGCAGGTGCCCAGCGGATGACTCGTTACATTACTGCATTTTTACAACGGGACCTGGGTAGCAGGGGGAAACATATAGTGCACGCTGAGGCTTATGGGTGTGGCGGGGGTGGGGGGGTCAATTACTGGAACTTCCTAACAAACAAACCAAAAAAAAAAAAAAAAGGGCTCCGCTCCCGACAAAGACTCCCCCACAGCTCCGCTGCCTGACAGTTCTTAAATAACTAAGGGGCAAAGTCAACCGGTGACCACGCCCCCTTGTGGCATCAATGGGGGAGCAGAGCTGCCCCCCCATGTTGGGAAGGGGGGGGTGACTTCTTGCTTGCCCCCAGCCCCAACACCCACCCCCCCCCCTTCCTGACCTGCACGCTCAGAAATCCCCACACTATTTTTTTTATTTTGCTTGCCGTGGAGGTTCCCCTCAAAATCCATACCAGACCCAAAGGGCTTGCTATGGATTTTTTTTTTGGGGGGGGGGGGTTTGGAGAACGCTACTCCATACCGTTTGTTTCTTATTTTTTAATTGCTAGCAATTTTTTTTTTTCAGCAGGTGCCCCAGCAGATGACTCGTTACATTACTGCATTTTTTCATTACGAAAAGGATCCTGTTGTGTGCTGGCAGCAACCGGTGGGAAGGAGAGGAATACAATGGGGCCTGGGTAGCAGGGAGAAACATATAGTGCACACTGAGGTTTATGGGTGTGGCGGGTCAATTACTGGAACCAATCCCCTCTATAGCTCTCTCTGCAGCAGCTGAATGCCATCGGGAGGGAGAGGAGAAAAAGCCAGATTTCAGCTACTGCAGAGAGCCATACATGGAATCTGTTCCAGTAATTGCCCCCACTGTACCAATCACCCTCCCTGCCCACATCAGATTCACCCAGCTGCCTGGGCCCCCCTGCTAGCCCGGGACCCATACAGGAGGACAGGTGGTACCCCTTTATCCACGACCCTGTGTGACTGGGCAGACCATCACAACCCCCCGGATGATATAGCCCAACTAAAGCAATAGCAGGGCTGGGCAGAAGGGTTTAAAAATGTGTGAATTTTAAAACATACATGTTCCAAGGGTAACCTGCTAATACAGTATGCAATACATGGCCAAACGTTTGTCGTGTCCAGACAATTGCAGCTAAATAAGCTTGTTGGATGTCCCATTTCAAAATCACTGGCAATTATATGGCGCTAAATCCAAGAGCTCCACCCCCCTCATCTGCTACACTGCTATAACAGCAGCCACCATCCTGGGAGGACATTGCGCCAGATTTGTTTTAGTCATTTAGCCTGAAAGAGCACCTGTGACATCAGATATTGATACTGGATTAGAAGACTTGGCTTGCATTTGCATTCTACCAGAAAGGTGCCTGTGCAGTTCCTCCACATCAAGCCATGGGGAAGATTTACTAAACTGGAGCACTCAGAATCTGGTGCAGACGTACATGGTAACCAATCAGCTTCCAACTTCAGCTTGTTCAACTAAGCTTTGACAATAAGGCTCCATACACACTGGGGGGAGGGCGTTTTGAAAACGCTGCTCAGGAAAAACCTGAGTTTTTCAGCGTTTTTAGCATTAGAGCGTTTTTACAGCTAAAATACTCCTCTAGAAACCCACTAGTTCTGGGGTTTTTTTCCAGCCAAAAAACACCCCTGCCAAAAAATGCTGATTCCAGTCTATGTGTGTATGGACACATGGGATAACATGCTGGGGGGTTTACTGGCTGTAGAAAGAAAAACAAAAAACATCAAAAGCCAAAAACAGCAGCTGTAAAAACATCAGGTGTGCATGAGGACTAAAACCTGGAAGCCCATTAGTTTCTATGCAGAGCCATACCAGATTTTACATGCTCTATTGTTAGTAAATCCCCCCACCTCCATTGTGTCTATAAACCTGGCTTTGTGCACAGTTTTGCTGAACAGAAAAAAAGACCATCCTAATTAGTGTGATAGTCAGAGGTAAGAATTCTCCTCACACTTGTGGCCATTGGGAAGAATGCTCCTCACACTTGTGGTCATTGGGAAGAATGCTCCTCACACTTGTGGTCATTGGGAAGAATGCTCCTCACACTTGTGGTCATTGGGAAGAATGCTCCTTACACTTGTGGTCATTGGGAAGAATGCTCCTTACACTTGTGGTCATTGGGAAGAATGCTCCTCTTACTTGTGGTCATTGGGAAGAATGCTCCTCTTACTTGTGGTCATTGGGAAGAATGCTCCTCACACTTGTGGACAGTGGGAAGAATGCTCCTCACACTTGTGGACAGTGGGAAGAATGCTCCTCACACTTGTGGACAGTGGGAAGAATGCTCCTCACACTTGTGGTCAATGGGAAGAATGCTCCTCACACTTGTGGTCAGTGGGAAGAATGCTCCTCACACTTGTGGTCATTGGGAAGAATGCTCCTCACACTTGTGGTCAGTGGGAAGAATGCTCCTCACACTTGTGGTCAGTGGGAAGAATGCTCCTCACACTTGTGGTCAGTGGGAAGAATGCTCCTCACACTTGTGGTCATTGGGAAGAATGCTCCTCACACTTGTGGTCATTGGGAAGAATGCTCCTCACACTTGTGGTCATTGGGAAGAATGCTCCTCACACTTGTGGTCAGTGGGAAGAATGCTCCTCACACTTGTGGTCATTGGGAAGAATGCTCCTCACACTTGTGGTCATTGGGAAGAATGCTCCTCACACTTGTGGTCATTGGGAAGAATGCTCTTCACACTTGTGGTCATTGGGAAGAATGCTCCTCACACTTGTGGACAGTGGGAAGAATGCTCCTCACACTTGTGGACAGTGGGAAGAATGCTCCTCACACTTGTGGTCATTGGGAAGAATGCTCCTCACACTTGTGGTCATTGGGAAGAATGCTCCTCACACTTGTGGTCAGTGGGAAGAATGCTCCTCACACTTGTGGTCAGTGGGGAGAATGCTCCTCACACTTGTGGTCAGTGGGAAGAATGCTCCTCACACTTGTGGTCATTGGGAAGAATGCTCCTCACACTTGTGGTCATTGGGAAGAATGCTCCTCACACTTGTGGTCATTGGGAAGAATGCTCCTCACACTTGTGGTCAGTGGGAAGAATGCTCCTCACACTTGTGGTCATTGGGAAGAATGCTCCTCACACTTGTGGTCATTGGGAAGAATGCTCCTCACACTTGTGGTCATTGGGAAGAATGCTCTTCACACTTGTGGTCATTGGGAAGAATGCTCCTCACACTTGTGGACAGTGGGAAGAATGCTCCTCACACTTGTGGACAGTGGGAAGAATGCTCCTCACACTTGTGGACAGTGGGAAGAATGCTCCTCACACTTGTGGTCAGTGGGAAGAATGCCCCTCACACTTGTGGTCATTGGGAAGAATGCCCCTCACACTTGTGGTCATTGGGAAGAATGCTCCTCACACGTGTGGTCATTGGGAAGAATGCTCCTCACACTTGTGGTCAGTGGGAAGAATGCTCCTCACACTTGTGGTCATTGGGAAGAATGCTCCACACACTTGTGGTCATTGGGAAGAATGCTCCTCACACTTGTGGTCATTGGGAACAATGCTCCTCACACTTGTGGTCATTGGGAACAATGCTCCTCACACTTGTGGTCATTGGAAAGAATTACCCCCTTACAGATTGCTAAAAATATCAATGGTGTCAGCGGGAACTTACCTGAGAGGCAAAAATTGCTCATTGCTCAAGGAACCCCTGGCAACCTCTGGAGGAACCCTGGTTGAGAAACCCTGGCCTAAAATGTCTGAATACTGTAGCATTATTAGTACCCTTCACGGGAAACTATGAGAATCACATTTGGAGTGATGTCCACATACTGAACTTTTTGCATATAGTGTAACATACCTAAAAAGCTGGCTCAACAGCAAAACATCAGCTATAGTTCGGTATACTACCGGTACAAAATGAACAGAAAGCTGACTAGGCACAGCATCAGTGAACATCTTCCTGCAATACATCATAAAAAAAAAAAAAAAAAAGAAAGAAGAAGAAGAGCAGGCCAGCTGAGACATGATCAAAAGTTATTGCTTAATTTATTAAACACATCTTTGGAAAATACTAAAAATTAAGAAAAATTGTTACTCAAAAGATAAAGATCCCTTATAAATAAACAAAGGTGCTGTAAAATGTCCAGGCTTGGCTTCTCAACCTCAAAACAGATTCAGAGAGGCTACAGAGATGGAGCACAAGTCAGGATGGAAGAGCCGGGGATAATACCTCTATTATTCTTTTGCTTCCACTTCCTCTTTTAGGTTTGTTTGCACAGCATCCTACTAATCAAAGAATTGTTTCATCTTAAAGCAGAGTTCCACTCAATCTGTAAAAAAATAAAAGTCAGCAGCTACAAAAACTATAGCTGCTGACATTTAAAAAAACAGCCACTTACCTGTCCCACGATCCCGCGTTGCCCCCCGCCGCAGCGTTTTTTAACCGTCCGTCATGTATTCCAGGCGCCGGCATCTTCAGTGTGGGCACACCACTTCAAGATGGCGACGGCCTCACCACAGCTGGTTTCACCGGCCGTCTTCTCTCCCCGGCGCCGGCATCTTCAGTGTGGGCACCCAGCTGTGACAGCTTGCGGCTTCACAGCCGGGTGCCCACTGCGCATGCGCGAGTAGAGCTGCGCTTCCTGAATGGCCCCGTCGTCTTCTGGGACCTGTCACGTGTCCCACAAGACTTCGGGGAGGGAGGACAATTTCCGTTTCCGATCTCCTAGGCGATCGCAGTGGAAGTGGGAGCGGGTACCTGTCAAATTCGGGTACCAGCTCCTCAAAGGTACCAATCCTTAATGGGGAGCGGGGGACCAATCTTTAAAGCAGGACTTCCCCTTTTGGGTGGAACTCCGCTTTAATAAATAAAGAACTAAAAGATATTGGGAACTTTATCTTACTTTGTAGAACGTCTGCGTTTTCTCCGGAAGTTTCCTGGCATTCCGCAGAATCTTCTGCACATCAGTCTAACAAAAAAGAAAAAGAAAAAAAAAGTAAAATGTGGCAAACAAGCAAGAGGGTTCCATACACTACTGATTTTAACAACTGCAAGAACTGCTAATTTTTAATGCTGACAACTACGGTACAATATGAGGGTGTCAATTCAAAACGGCTTTAATGCCATTTTTCTGGTGGTAGTTCCTTTAACCATTTGCCGCCCGCCCTATGGCCGAATGGCGGCCGGCAAATGTCATCAGCGTTCCGTCCTCCCGCACATGCGTACTTTTCGCGCTTGCAGAGCCGCGCAGCGGCGCGATCTGTCACTGGCCGTGTACCTCGGACACGGCCAATGACAGATCTGAGTATCGGCCCCCGTTGCCAGTACCATGTGACCTGCTGTGACCAATCACAGCAGGTCACATGACAGTTGTATACAATGGATGGTTTTATTCATGCTATCCATTGTATACTACTGTCTAGCGGTGAATGGTCAAAGCTAATCACATGCACATGTCATGTGATTAGCTGTGGCCAAATCACAGCTAAGCACAAAAAAAAAAAAAAACCCTGAATGAATCGATGTCATTCAGGTAAATGCTTGCTTATAGCAAAGTAATTCTTTGCTATAAGCAAATTGTGTAAAAAATAAAAAAATACTGATCACTTCCCCAAAGTAGTACAATGTTACTATGGTAACATTGTACTACTTTGGACATAGTGAAATATGAAAAAAAAATATTAAAAAAAAAGAAACAAAATGTAATAAAAAATAAATAAATAAAAAAAAATATATATATTTTTTTTTTCATACTGTCACCAGTCAGTGTCTCTGATCACCGCCATGCCAGTTATAAGAAGACGCTGTACTGCACTGGTGACAGTATGTAAAAAAAAAAAAATAGTGAAAATAATTTTTTGCATTTTTTCATTTTCCGAAAAATTATGACTAAAAAAAATACAACTTCAAAAAACTCGCCACGTTTCTTATGAAGTACGTTGGACTGTCTACTCTGCAAAAAGGGGTCATTTAGGGGATATCTGTACTGTTCTGAAATTCCTGGACCTCAAGAAATTAGATTGGCCGTCGGTACTTCAGGATTGATCAATATTCAGATCTATACCATAGTTTGTGAACTCTATAACTTTCCTACAAACTAAAAAATACATCCTAATTTGGGTTACTTTCACCAAAGACATGTAGCAGAATACATCTCGGCCTAAATTTATGAAGAACAATTATTTATTTGCAAACTTTTATAACAGAAACAAAGAAAAACGTGTTTTTTTTTAAATTTTTGGTCTTTTTTTGTTAATTTAGCAAAAAATAAAAACCCCGGCGGTGATTAAATACCACCAAAAGAAAGCTCTAGTTGTGTGAAGAAAATTATAAAATTTTAGTTTGGGTACAATGTTGTATATCAAAAGAATAAATACGAGCGCATCTATAAAGTAGCAGCTGAACATAAGGTACCAATCACCCTCAAAACAATATATATCACAAGATGCAGCGCTATAAACTATATCATATATGCATGGATCAAAGAATCAGTCATGAATGACTAAACAGTTGAAAGTTCATAAAATAGGTGACTTTAGTGCTCTCTTCTACTTTATATCCTCCTGATGGTCAGGCGTTTGTGCAGAATAGTGCTGAAGGGGTGCACACTCACCAGAACGCACAGATATATGAGCGTTTAGTATAGATTCCCCTTTAGGATCATCGACTGGACACGCAGTGATATTATGACAACCACCTTCCAGACCTCCTAGATGTTCCTGTATATTCCCTGGTTTAGGTGACCTGCGGACTTCTCCTTAGGATCAGCATACGATTCGTACCCCACAAAGAGATGAGTGGCTAAAATGGGTACTCCCCAAGGGAGTCAGAACAAAACGCATCCATAGTGTAGTAGGTCATTTAAAAGGATTTATTAAAACTCAGCAGTCCGTGTACACGGTAATATATAAACAATATGGACTAACCGTCCAGTGATAAAGATGACCGCCGGAGCGCCACGATGCTCCGGCGGTGTGACGTCACGGCGTTCTTGGCTCCTCCTACGCGTTTCGTGCACACGCACGTCGTCTGGGGGGATGTGCCACTGAACGCCGAGCCGTGCGACGTCCATTTATATGCTAGGCGCATGCGCTTTGGAAAGGCGCCATTATCCTGAAGTCTAACCACGGACGACCGGATCTTCATACCGGCGCCATTTTTCATTAGTTTTGCATACTAATAACACAGCAACATGTGTACTCGGCTGGTTGTCATTCCCAAGCATCTCACTATGATCCTTTAATGCCTTCTAATCAATATTTCCGACCTCCAAGCCGATTAGTATACATTTTGCTTTATGTGATAATAAGATAAGTATATTTCCAATTAGCCAGAGAAAAAATCCGAATCAAAATCATCTTATGTGTATGGCACTAGCATATAAACTACTTGCCAAAATATATTATTCATTAAAATACATATTTAATATGAGTCAAACATTCCCAATGTTGTGCAATTAAAATAAAGGACTACCATAGGTCCTTGCTAAAATATAGATTATAAAATGGTATATAAAATAATACAGTATATATCAATCAATACCAATGGATTTATATAGATGGTCCAAAGGTTCTCTAGAAGGGGAAATAAATGTATTGAGCCAACAGCATCATATCCTATTTTCTCAATATATTTTACATAGCCCATATAGTTTTAACTGTTATTGATAAAACAGTTAAGATCTATATCTATATTGTGACCTTTGGGCTGCAGCGTTTGGAGTTCATATATCCAGCATGTTTCAAGCTGAGAAACTTTCCGTATTTTGTTTACCCCCCTCCAATGGGGTTGTACAGTATCTATCCCAATGAATTTCAGGGTTGATGGATCATTATTATGTTTACATTTGAAGTGATAAGACAATGAGTGATCTTTATATCCCTTTTTAATGTTACTGATATGTTCTCTCAGTCAATCACGTAGACGTCTGGTAGTACGCCCCACATACTGGAGTTTGCAAGAACATTCAAGGAGATATACTACATTCTTACTGTAGCAGGTTATACAATTATCTATTTTATATGATCTTCCTGTGGTGCATGAAGAAAAGGTGAATAATTTCTGTCTCCTTACGTTATTCATCTTGCAAATAACGCACTTATTACAAGGAAAAAAACCTTTTATGTTTGGTGCAAAGGTAATCTTATTTGGGGGGTCAATGACGTTTGGTGCTAATCGATGTCTTAACGAAACGGCTTTTTTGTAAATAACTTCAGGTTTCGCTGGAAGAATTTTAGAAAGGATAGGATCCGCCATCAATACATTCCAGTTTTTGTTTATAATGTGTTTAATGGCTCTATGCTGTGTAGAATATGTAGTTAAAAACGGACAAGACAGAGACCTATTGGTTATTCTTTTTTCCTCCAATAGTGTGTTTCTATCTAGATTAGCCACTTGTTGTATGGTGTCATCCATATTCTGTTGGGAATAACCTTTTTCCACAAATTTCATTTTTAAGGTTTCGGCCTGTGTGTGATACATATCTAGTTTGGTACAATTCCTACGTATTCTAGTGAATTGACCTTTAGGGATATTGGCTAACCATACGGGATGATGACAACTGTATAGCGGGATGAAACTATTCCTGTCCGTTTTTTTAAAAAAGGATTTGGTAGTAATCATCCCATTGTCATTTGATAATGTCAAATCCAAGAAGTGTATTTCTGTATTACTATATACATAGCTGAATTCAATATTACATGTATTGTCATTTAATGTTTTAAAAAAGTTATGTAAAGAATCCTCTTTCCCATTCCATAATAAGAACACGTCATCTATAAATCTTTTGTAAAATAATAGCTCCAGCCACTCTCTTGCATAAATTAAAAACTCCTCCCAATACGCCATAAAAAGATTTGCTAGACTGGGGGCAAACTTTGCCCCCATTGCTACTCCTTTGGTTTGCAAGAAATATTTATGGTCAAACCAGAAATAATTGTTCTGCATTGCGAACTGCAGTAATGTTAAAATATACTCAATATGTAGGGGAGATAAAGTACTTTGAGTGTCTAAAAAATATTTTGCAGCGTCCAACCCATCTTCATGTGCAATGTTACTGTATAAGGATGTGACATCCGCTGTAACTAAAAAAGTCTGAGATGAAACTTTAATATCTTTAATCTCCCTGGGAATCCTTTATCATCTCTTAAAAAGGGTCTGAAAAGTATTATAACAAAGGGATTTGAAAGTGGTATACTAAATAAGAAAGAAAAGGAATTCCTGTGTCCATCAGCCCCGAGACTTCCGGTGTTCTATATACTTCCAAAGGTGCATAAAAACTTGACAAAACCACCAGGACGACCTATCATAAGTGGAATAGGTTCACTATTCTCCAAAGCAGGAGAATATATAGATTATTTCCTGCAGCCGTTGGTCACGCAAACTCCATCATTTTTAAAAGATACTAAGCACATTTTAAATGAGATTAAAGATATTAAAGTTTCATCTCAGACTTTTTTAGTTACAGCGGATGTCACATCCTTATACAGTAACATTGCACATGAAGATGGGTTGGACGCTGCAAAATATTTTTTAGACACTCAAAGTACTTTATCTCCTCTACATATTGAGTATATTTTAACATTACTGCAGTTCGCAATGCAGAACAATTATTTCTGGTTTGACCATAAATATTTCTTGCAAACCAAAGGAGTAGCAATGGGGGCAAAGTTTGCCCCCAGTCTAGCAAATCTTTTTATGGCGTATTGGGAGGAGTTTTTAATTTATGCAAGAGAGTGGCCGGAGCTATTATTTTACAAAAGATTTATAGATGACGTGTTCTTATTATGGAATGGGAAAGAGGATTCTTTACATAACTTTTTTAAAACATTAAATGACAATACATGTAATATTGAATTCAGCTATGTATATAGTAATACAGAAATACACTTCTTGGATTTGACATTATCAAATGACAATGGGATGATTACTACCAAATCCTTTTTTAAAAAAACGGACAGGAATAGTTTCATCCCGCTATACAGTTGTCATCATCCCGTATGGTTAGCCAATATCCCTAAAGGTCAATTCACTAGAATACGTAGGAATTGTACCAAACTAGATATGTATCACACACAGGCCGAAACCTTAAAAATGAAATTTGTGGAAAAAGGTTACTCCCAACAGAATATGGATGACACCATACAACAAGTGGCTAATCTAGATAGAAACACACTATTGGAGGAAAAAAGAATAACCAATAGGTCTCTGTCTTGTCCGTTTTTAACTACATATTCTACACAGCATAGAGCCATTAAACACATTATAAACAAAAACTGGAATGTATTGATGGCGGATCCTATCCTTTCTAAAATTCTTCCAGCGAAACCTGAAGTTATTTACAAAAAAGCCGTTTCGTTAAGACATCGATTAGCACCAAACGTCATTGACCCCCCAAATAAGATTACCTTTGCACCAAACATAAAAGGTTTTTTTCCTTGTAATAAGTGCGTTATTTGCAAGATGAATAACGTAAGGAGACAGAAATTATTCACCTTTTCTTCATGCACCACAGGAAGATCATATAAAATAGATAATTGTATAACCTGCTACAGTAAGAATGTAGTATATCTCCTTGAATGTTCTTGCAAACTCCAGTATGTGGGGCGTACTACCAGACGTCTACGTGATTGACTGAGAGAACATATCAGTAACATTAAAAAGGGATATAAAGATCACTCATTGTCTTATCACTTCAAATGTAAACATAATAATGATCCATCAACACTGAAATTCGTTGGGATAGATACTGTACAACCCCATTGGAGGGGGGTAAACAAAATACGGAAAGTTTCTCAGCTTGAAACACGCTGGATATATGAACTCCAAACGCTGCAGCCCAAAGGTCACAATATAGATATAGATCTTAACTGTTTTATCAATAACAGTTAAAACTATATGGGCTATGTAAAATATATTGAGAAAATAGGATATGATGCTGTTGGCTCAATACATTTATTTCCCCTTCTAGAGAACCTTTGGACCATCTATATAAATCCATTGGTATTGATTGATATATACTGTATTATTTTATATACCATTTTATAATCTATATTTTAGCAAGGACCTATGGTAGTCCTTTATTTTAATTGCACAACATTGGGAATGTTTGACTCATATTAAATATGTATTTTAATGAATAATATATTTTGGCAAGTAGTTTATATGCTAGTGCCATACACATAAGATGATTTTGATTCGGATTTTTTCTCTGGCTAATTGGAAATATACTTATCTTATTATCACATAAAGCAAAATGTATACTAATCGGCTTGGAGGTCGGAAATATTGATTAGAAGGCATTAAAGGATCATAGTGAGATGCTTGGGAATGACAACCAGCCGAGTACACATGTTGCTGTGTTATTAGTATGCAAAACTAATGAAAAATGGCGCCGGTATGAAGATCCGGTCGTCCGTGGTTAGACTTCAGGATAATGGCGCCTTTCCAAAGCGCATGCGCCTAGCATATAAATGGACGTCGCACGGCTCGGCGTTCAGTGGCACATCCCCCCAGACGACGTGCGTGTGCACGAAACGCGTAGGAGGAGCCAAGAACGCCGTGACGTCACACCGCCGGAGCATCGTGGCGCTCCGGCGGTCATCTTTATCACTGGACGGTTAGTCCATATTGTTTATATATTACCGTGTACACGGACTGCTGAGTTTTAATAAATCCTTTTAAATGACCTACTACACTATGGATGCGTTTTGTTCTGACTCCCTTGGGGAGTACCCATTTTAGCCACTCATCTCTTTGTGGGGTACGAATCGTATGCTGATCCTAAGGAGAAGTCCGCAGGTCACCTAAACCAGGGAATATACAGGAACATCTAGGAGGTCTGGAAGGTGGTTGTCATAATATCACAGCGTGTCCAGTCGATGATCCTAAAGGGGAATCTATACTAAACGCTCATATATCTGTGCATTCTGGTGAGTGTGCACCCCTTCAGCACTATTCTGCACAAACGCCTGACCATCAGGAGGATATAAAGTAGAAGAGAGCACTAAAGTCACCTATTTTATGAACTTTCAACTGTTTAGTCATTCATGACTGATTCTTTGATCCATGCATATATGATATAGTTTATAGCGCTGCATCTTGTGATATATACAATGTTGTATGACCGCGCAATTGTCATTCAAAGTGTGAGAGCGCTGAAACCTGAAAACTGGCCTGGGCAGGAAGGTGTAAAATTGCCCGGTATTGAAATGGTTAAGAACTACGGTATGCATTGATGCTACCATACGCCGCTTCAAGAATCTATCAGTGACAAATTCTTAAAGAATTAACAAGTTTTCTGTTTAGGAAACTGGCAGTAATTAAAGTGATACTTTTTTTTTTTTTTGTAATTATTTATTGGTGAAATTAACATACAATAAAAAGAACCAGGAGAAAGATTCACCAGAATACAGGAAAAAATCTAGACCAAGCCTGAAATAGTCACATAGAATCTTTAGGGGTTCATCAAGTTTGCATGTGAGAAGAAAGTATCAAGAGCGAATGAAACAGCACATATACTGTATGACAACAAAACAGGACCAGAACAAATCATCGGGTGATCGTTTAAATGACATCCTAAGAAAAGGAGGATTATGCCAAAGCACAAAGAGAGCGGATCGAATGTATAGTTACAAAGATGTGAAAAAGAACATAGAGAGAATATCAAACCGAGAGAGAAAAAACTCTACCAGTATCGAAAAGACATAATAGAATGGGGGGAAAAAGTGAGGGGGGACCCCACAGTAGGATACTGTAGGGGCTGGGACAGATAGTAAAAAAGAAAAACAGTCAGAAAGGCGCAGAGAGAGTTAAATGAAAAGGAGAGAGCAGAGGGAGAGGAGAGATGGGATATAGGAGAAACAGAACAAGAGCCTTGGGGGTTGCATCCCCTCCTGGAGTGAGAGGTCAAGCCATGTTACATAGTTAGTCTGGCTGAAAAAAGACAAAAGTCCATCCAGTTCAACCATAGAAAAAAAAAAAGTTCTAATCCTACACCCACAGTTGATCCAGAGGAAGGCAAAAAACCCAGCAAAGCACGATCCAATTTGCTCCTGCAGGGGAAAAAATTCCTTCCTGATCCCCCGAGAGGCAATCGGATATTCCCTGGATCAACTTTCCCTATAAATGTTATATCCAGTTATATCCAGGAATTTCCTACAGCAATCCACTGAGCTGGCCACAACCAACTCTTGAGGGAGTCTATTCCATATGTTCTCAGCTCAAACCTTTCCGTGTTTGGAGATTACATTTCTTTTCCTCCAGGTGTAAAGAGCGCCCCCTTGTCCTCTGTGATGACCTCAGGGGGAATGACTACACCGAGTTCACTATATAACCACTGATGTATTTATACATGGAGATCATATCCCCCCTTATGTATTATACATGGAGATCATATCCCCCCTTATGTATTATACATGGAGATCATATCCCCCCTTATGTATTATACATGGAGATCATATCCCCCCTTATGTATTATACATGGAGATCATGTCCCCCCCTTATGTATTATACATGGAGATCATAGCCCCCTTATGTATTATACATGGAGATCATATCCCCCTTATGTATTATACATGGTGATCATATCCTCCCCTTATGTATTATACATGGAGATCATATCCACCCCTTATGTATTATACATGGAGATCATACCCCCCCTTATGTATTATACATGGAGATCATATCCCCCTTATGTATTATACATGGAGATCATATCCTCCCCTTATGTATTATACATGGAGATCATATCTCCCCTTATGTATTATACATGGAGATCATATCCCCCCCCCTTATGTATTATACATGGAGATCATATCCCCCCCTTATGTATTATACATGGAGATCATATCCCCCCCCCTTATGTATTATACATGGAGATCATATCCCCCCCTTATGTATTATACATGGAGATCATATCCCCCCCTTATGTATTATACATGGTGATCATATCCCCCCTTATGTATTATACATGGAGATCACATCCCCCCCTATGTATTATACATGGAGATCATATCCCCCCCCTTATGTATTATACATGGAGATCATATCCCCCCTTATGTATTATACATGGAGATCATATCCCCCCTTATGTATTATACATGGAGATCATATCCCCCCTTATGTATTATACATGGAGATCATATCCCCCCTTATGTATTATACATGGAGATCATATCCCCCTTATGTATTATACATGGAGATCATATCCCCCCCTTATGTATTATACATGGAGATCATATCCCCCCTTATGTATTATACATGGTGATCATATCCCCCCTTATGTATTACACATGGAGATCATATCCCCCCTTAATCTCCTCTTCTCGAGAGAGAATAAATTCAGAGGCAAGACATTCACTGAGTATATTCAGTCAGGTATGCATCTGTAAAACACAAAATATTGCCAAGGGCGCCAGGTGTCCCAAAATATCTCATTATACAGGGTGACCGTGAGATCCTCCATGTTCCTAAGCTCGTTCACCTTGGAGAACTACTCGCAGGTCCACAGTGGTAAGTTGTTTGAGAATGTCAGTCACCCCTCACCAAAAGGGCTGAAGCCTTGAGCACTGCCAAACGACATGGAGGAGAGTGCCACCATTGGCACCACATCGCCAACACACATCAGGAAGCTATGACGAAATACGGTGAAGTTTAGACGGCACCTGGTACCAACGTGTGAGGAGCTTATAATTGGTCTCCTGTACTTTGGTGGCCAAAGAAGACTTATGGGCAAAGTGCAAGATCTTTTCCCGTTGTAACGTGGTAAAGGAGTTGTCCAGGAAAGGACAAACAAAATTGGGTTCCAGGGGGAATAAGAGAAAAGTAGATGATGGAGAGGCTATGGTGAATTGGTTCTCCCTTGTGACATAGAACTTCACAAGGCATTCAACTTTCAAGAAATACCAGGAGCACGCAAAATGGAAAGCAGGTAGGAGCGGAGCTGAATACCTCTCCAGAAACTCAATGGGGGATCCAACACTATAAAAGGGAAGACACAAAACAGTCATAGTGTAGGCATATTTGAAGCTGTTATAGAGCAAAATAGGGAAAGTTGATAAACTTCAAAGAGAGAGATTAGGGTCGGTTGGAAAATTGTACTTTATTTCTAACTGCTAGTTCTTTGTGCTGTCAACCCCTTTGCTGACTTTTTTTTTTATACAATAAATATTAGGCACACACCAGTTAGGCCTAATATCCCTGATTAAAAATGTCCTGCTGCTGGCCAAATTTCCACTACTGTATCCCCTGCAGTGTTTTGTTTCTTGTAGTAAAACCTCAGCCTGTGCTGGTTTTCTCTAGTACATTTGGGCCTGGCCTTGCTATTTAAATTTGTACATTTCTGCTAATTCTCCCTCATTAAAATTGTTCTTCTTGTATCCAGTTTACAGTGCTGTATCATCTATGGTCTCTTAAAATATAATGAGAACTTGACAGAAACTGGCCAGCAGGCAGGACAGTTTTACATCAGCAGAACAGCCACAGTGAACTGCAGGGCAATTTCTATCTGCCTGTCAAAGAGAGCCTATTGCTATTTGATGAACAGGAATGGGTTGCTGCTAATGCTACCTGCGGAAAGCCTTTTTATCAAACTGAAATTAATTAGATTAGAATGCTTCTTCTGTAAGTAAGACAAGATAATTGTAAAGACAAAAACAAATCAATTCCACAGCCAAATATGTACTGCCTGTGTACACGGTCACTGAGATTGGCCATGAAAATAAACCGGCCTGTAACACCATGTACAGCTGTGAGGCATCCCCCAAGCATATTATTTAAAGAACTTCTGTATTTTCATAATTGCTCAAGAAGCCGCATGAATAGTCCCTCTCCACACTGTATCGTATTTCATTATTGTTTTTTTTGGTACATTTCCACCATTGAAGTGCCCAGCTTCCCAAGCCATTTTTTTTTACTTTGGTTTGCCTATTAGCCCGAAAAATGACCAGAACTTAGCAGCGATGCCCCACCCAGGGGCGAACTGACCATTTGGAAACTCGGGCACTGCCCGAGGGCCCAGGGTCAGTAAGGGGCCCCATGAGATGCCCCTGGTACCTTTCATAGGCTTTTTTGGGTGCGGTTTGAGTGTGGGTAAGGACACAGGGGCCCCATGATCCCCTATTGCCCGGGGGCCCCATGAGTTGTCAGTCCGCCCCTGGCCCCATCCCTTACATTTCAGTGGGATTTGCCACTAAATTGTGGTTCACTAAATTTTGAACAAGATTTGCCAGACCCTTGGCGTCAAACTTGGGAAGATTTACTCATCACTACTCAATAACATAACAAAAGAAAATGTTTTTGCTTCAGGCTGATTTCAGGGAACAAGCAAACGCAATTAGCAGTTTTCTAAGGCTACCTAAGAAACAGAGCAACTCTGTTAATTGGAGCAGGTGATGTCTGCTCTCATAGACTCCATTTCCAAGGAGGTATGATGGGTAGACATCCTATCAGCAGACATGTGTCATCCAGCCTTCTGACAGATAGGAGACAATGCTGGGAATATTGTGGAGGGAGGAAGCACTGGAAGAAGTTCCGTGTAGATTCTGGAGTGTATGCTCAAGGAGGTGGAAGTAATTCAGAGCTCTGATTGAAGAAGTAAAGTTGGACCATAGAGAAATGGAGTGGGAATAATGGTCAATGGGGCCAAGAGGCTGTATAGTGATTTAGCCTTTGGATTATTTTTTAAAAAGGATGGCCAGGGGCGGACTAACCATTTGGAAACTCGGGCACTGCCTGAGGGCCCGGGGTCAGTATGGGGCCCCATGAGATGCCCCTGGTACCTTTTTCATAGGCTTTTTTGAGTTTGGGCAAGGACACAGGGGCCCCATGATCCCCTATTGCCCGGGGGCCCCATGAGTTTTCAGTCCGCCCCTGAGGATGGCGTCTTGAGAATATGGGTAGATTTAGACATGCATCTAATCTCCCTGTCCACTGAAGCCCGATCCACATTTGGGCAGTGAGGAAGCAATGTGACGCCTCCTCACCACCTGTTTTCGCACTGTTTTTGCTAACAAATGTCCTGCAACCGTGTTCATTACAAGCATCGCAGCCACTGTATGTAAACACTTTCTGCTGCTTATTGCAGCTTAAGAGGGGGCGCTTCACAGGCAGCAAAACCACGTCTCAACTGCACATTATTGCCGCCCCCAATCACAAGTCTAAACAAAGTCTATCAGACTGAGGTAATAAGGACCTCTTTGAACATAAGGTGTCAGGCTTAAAAACCAGTAGCCCAGGACAGTTAGCTTTTTTTTTTCCCTGTATATATTTCATGGCTCATTTTTCAGTTAAGGATACAATGTCTCCTTTTGTCTCAAAATGTTGTAACTTTTCTATAATTCTATATAATTAAAAAAAAAAAGGGGGGGGGGCAGACTTGATTTTATGCTGTCACTTGTCTCTCTCTACTAACATTCTTTCATTTTAATATTTTTTACCACTCTTCTTGCTGTAGTCTTTATATGTGTCAGAATACAGAGGAGTAATTAGAAAAATTCTTAATGAGCTGCCACTTCGAGGAACTGGGATATCCACATTGTGCACACAACAATTGGTGCAGACAGGTGGAATATGAAGTCTTTATTTTCTGAAATGTAGGGAGACGTCAGTGTTACATGGAGCAGAAATAATGTCAAGCGGTATTAGAGAAAAAAAACAGATGGACGTTGAAGCTGAGAATAACATTGCGTTTCTGAGAATCAACTTCACAAGATACTGGCAGCACCTTTAATTCACTGGGGAAGGCACAGGTGTCTAGTCATGGCGAACAACCTGTTTCTTTCGTCTCCTCTGTAGGTGTTTTAACATTTGTAAACTACAGTGGATGTTTTACGTCCATACGCAAAAAGATCCTTTAGCCTGGTCATAAGTGTATGTAAATTCTAACAATACATTTCCTTTATTTTCTCCCTTTAGGTCAGTTACATATACTATGGAAAGTGTTCTATTTTATCTGTTCAACAATTGCAAAACAATTTGCCAAAAATCTTGTGAGCTCTTTCTCTTGCAGCCGCTGTCATGCCTACCAAGCTAAGAAAGACAAGGGTTCTCCATAGACTTGTCATGGTCATGTTAGCACAGCACAGGAAGCATTCAGGTGGTCGCCGTAATGCCGTGGTACCATCAATACATGATCAGCTTTGATAAATACCACCCTGATAACTTCGGTAAGGTCAGTACGACGCATTACCACCTGCAGAGAAATCGGCATTATTGTCCCACAAATAACTTGGACAAACTGTGGATCTTGGTCAGTGAACAGACCATACTGAACCACGCTAAGAACCCCAATGAACCAGCACCAGCCATTAACGCAGTGCACGCCAGCTAATTTAAGGTGCTGGGCAACGTTCCCAAGTTCTAAAGTTCAAACTTCCAAAAGAAAGTTCGAAAAAAAGGATCAAAGTTCCCAAAAAAGTCGTAGTTCAAAAACTCCACCAGGCAGCTAGTCATTGTAAAAACCAAGTTCTTCAGCCCATGCGTTGAGGAGAAGATCAGCGTTGTCAGCGGTGTTTGTGGTTCTGGTAGCATAAAGGCTGTTTGAAACCATTAAACTTCCATTCTGTATAATTAATTCATCTTTATTTAAAGTGGATGTTTTGGATAAAGTAGTGAATGGTAAAGACTCCAGTCAGGTTTTTTTGGCTGTGTCCTGTAGGGGGAGATTTTCCATCACTTCCTGTTCCAGACACTGTTGTTAATGCAATAAGCAGCAATGCAATGGGGTTGATTTACCAAAGTGGAGAACCTTCACTCAATACATTGTAGCGGTGTTCACTTTTAATACCTAATCACGTGAAGATAAAAAAAAAAAATACATGGTAATTTGCTTTTCATGTGATTTGCAAAGTTAATCTTCATTCAATTGACTAAAGGAGCATACAAGGCCCCTGAAGTGTTCGCTTTTATTTAATTGTGAAATAAACTCTTTACAATAAAAAAAAGTGAAAATAATCCTCTGGAGTGCTGGTGACTTTCTACATTTTTAGGCTTTTATTGCTGGAACAGGTTCACTTTTTCAGAAAAAATGTAAAACTGAATTAACATCCTCCCTACCACTCTGATTCCTTCTGTACTTACCTCCCAGGGCTGCTGAGCAATGTGTGGGTCTGCAGCCGGTCCAGCAGTTCCAGAGATTGAAATCCTAGCAGCATTTCCAGCATGGACCAGATCAATTCTGATTGGTCAGCGCTGTCACAGTCTGGTGTTCGTTCACTTCTAAAGTTTTCTGTAAAGGTGAACTCACCCTTTGGCCATATGCCAGTAGGTTTTCAAACATTCAAATGAATATTTGTACAATCGAGTGAAAATTCTCAGTTAAGTCATTCTTGAGGAATGTAATTCATAAGTACTTGGTTTTTAACATTCAATCTTGGAGTGAATGTAATTTCCTGAACGAATGTTCAGAAAGTCGTTCATTTGAGAAACGTTTTCCATCATGCTTCTTCAAATTTTCTCGTTAGTGTGGCCAAAAACGGATGCTGATTTGACCCCCCTAAGGATTAGAAAATCAAATGAACATTCTTAAAAGCAAACATTTTGAACAAAAATGTAATAGTGTATGGCCAGCTTTAGTGGTGGGCACTTCTGCCTTGCAGCACTAGGGTCCTCAGTTCAAACTTCCTCTAGGACACCACCTGCATGGAGTTTGCATGTGCTTGTGTGGGTTTCCTCCCACACTCCAAAGACATGCTGGCAGGTTAATTGGCCCTAGTGTATGTATATATGTATGATGAGATAGGGACATTAGATTGTAAGCTTCTTGAGGGCAGGGACTGATGTGAATGTGCAATTATGTAAAGCTCTGTGTACATTGTCAGCAATAGACGTATTATTATTATACAGAATTTATATAGCGCCAACAGATTACGCAGCACTTTACAACATATGTACAATTACAATACAATCTAATACAGTAGGAATCAGAGGGCCTATATATATATATATATATATATATATATATATATACATGCATGGAGTTTGTAGATTCTCTCTATGATTTTGCAGATTCTGTTTAGAAGTCTGTAAAACAAACTGGTTGGTTAATAGGTTAGGATATAACTTGTATATGTGGGATATTGTACTGTAGCATTTATACTTCATTAAAGAACAAACTGCTATTTACTAGGGAAACGTATTGTAACAAATTGGTGACAATGTCGTCCACAACGACATGACAACTCAACTAAAGCAAAACAAGCAGGAGGAACTATCTTTGGTTTAAAACTGTAAAACATGTTAAAGCGGAATTAAACCCAAAAGCAAACATTTATTAAACTGCAGCTTGCCAATTCTTAGATGTTATGGCTGCATTCGTTTTCTTCTTTAGGCTTTCTATTGTCTATTTTCATCTGGTGATCTAGCCACAAGCTGTCCTGTCTTGCTGATGTAGCAGTTAGAGTGCTCAGACAAACCATTTACCATTGCTGGGGGTGTTTACAATGGTCAGCTTTTATTTATTTGTGTAAAACCCTTTATCCCAAGAGAAACAAAGCTTTTGCTGTAATTGATTATAAAGTTTTAGCTGGAGTTTCGCTTCAATTTGTTAGTGTATATGGGCAGCACAGTGGCTAAATGGTTAGCACTTCCGCCTGGCAGTACTAGGGTCATTGGTTCGAATCCCAACCACGGCACCACCTGCCTGGAGTTTGCATGTTCTCCCTGTGTGGGTTTCCTCCAGGTACTCTGGTTTCCTCCCACATTCCAAAAACATGCTGGTAGGTTAATTGGCTCCTGTCTAAATTGTCCCTAGTATGTGTATGTATGAATGTGAGTTAGGGACCTTAGATTGTACGCTCCTTGAGCGTTAGGGACTGATGTTAATGTACAATATATATGTAAAGCACTGCGTAAATTGCCGGCGCTATATAAGTACCTGAAATAAATAAATCTGCTAGTACAGCTAACACTCCCCCCCCCCCCCCCCCCCCAGACTGACAATGATGCTGTCCAAAGGTGTCTCTGTTGCTCCTTCATCCAGAGTGGAGGCACTCTAATACAGGAGGTGTGTTCCTGGCTGGATCACCAGGTGAAAACAGAAGGAAAAAAGCTTCCATTTTTGGGTTTAATGTAGTTATTAAAATGTATTTTATCTTCAGGATGGAATATGAGGAAAGTTTTAGATTTAACCCAATTTTAAAATAAGATACATGTATGTGACAAAGTGAATACAATAAAATAAAAAAGTATTCTTTCCACTTTTCAGGACACTTCATGTAATTGGAGAGTCTGTTCTGTCTTGGTGGAGATGTGTTATATTCATTATAGTACATCTTGATTATAAAGGGGAAAGGAGGACAAATGGGAGGAATTCCTACAGCACATTTTTAGGAATCTCCACAGCTACTGAGAACAAAGAGAAAACCAAACACTCTTCTTCTTTTGTTCATGATGGCCAAAGGTGATGATGAGATGGAAAGCAATGCTGCCCCCTGGTGCACAATACTGAACTACACTAACATGTTGGGACTCTGTGTAAAAGCTACATAAAAACAGAATGGAATGATTTGCAAATCTCATAAACCCAGATTTTATTCAAAACAGAAAAAATATCAAATGTTTAAACTGAGAAAACGTCCCATTTTAAGAAAAAAAAGTAATTTTGAAATTGGTGGCAACACGTCTCAAAAAGGTTGGGACAGGGCAACACAAATCTGGCGAAGTAAGTGGTACTTGCAAGGAAGATTCCAGATCCTTTTGATGATATTATGTACTGTAGATTATATATTTAACGGCTTCCCGACCGCCCTATAGCAGAAACATTGCTACAGGGTGACACGGGTGCACAAAATCACGTGTATATTTCTGATTTTGTATTTCTGGGTAGCGGGTACGCACACCCTACCCGCGCCGCCATTCGCGGCCGCAGATATCAATCACCAGGTCCCAGACGGTGATTACTCACTGGCAACCCATGATTTCCAAGGATCTCCAACAGGGAGGAGAACTGTTTTGTTTACTAATAGTTCTCCTCCCTGTCAGCTCGGGCACACTACTTTGGATGGCTGTGCACAGCACAGCCATCCAAAGCAGTGTGCTTACAGTGAAACACATTGACACGGCCCCCTAAGTAAAACACTCCCAGCACACAGTTAACCCTTTGATTGCCCCTCATGTTAACCCCTTCCTGCCAAGTGCCATTAGTACAGTGTCAGTGCTTTTTGTTAGCACTGATCACTGTATTGGTGTCGCTGGGGATGTCAGTGACACCAAGTCAGTTCCCCCCCAGTGTCAGAATGTCCGCCGCAGTCCCACAATAAGTCGCTGATCGCCGCCATTACTAGTAAAAAGAAAAAAATCCCAGTATATATACCACCATTTGTAAACACTATAACTTTCACGTAAATCAATTAATTTACATACATTTGAATTTTTTTTAGCAAAGACATGTAGCAGAATACATTTTGGCCTAACTTTATGGTGAAATTTGATTTTTTAAAAATTTTTACTGGACATGTTTAATAGCAAAATGTAAAAAATATTGTTTTTTCTCAAAAGTGTCAGGTTTTTTTATAACGCAAAAAATAAAAAAAACACAGGTGATCAAATACCACCAAAAGAAAGCTCAATTTGTGGGAAAAAAAGGACGTAAATTGCATTTGGCTGCAGCTTTGCATGACCGCGCAATTGTCAGTTAAGATAAAGCAGTGCTGTAAAGCAAAAAATGGCCTGGACAGGAAAGGAGAGGGGGGGGGGGGAATCCTCTGGAGGGCAAGTGGTTAAAGTCTTTGCAATTTTACATTGAGGAAAATTATTCTGAAATTGTTCAACAATTTTTAGAGATTGGTGAACTTCTGCCCATCTTTACTTCTAAGACACTCTGACTCTCTAAGATGCTCTTTTCATACCCAATCATGCTACTCACCTGTTGCTAATTAAAGTGGTAGTAAACTACTTTTTTTCAATTGTACCTGCAGGTAAGCCTATAATAAGGCCTACCTGTAGGTGCAGTGAATACCTCCTAAATGTGCACTGTTTAAGAGATATTCACTGTTGCTGCAGCTGGTGATGTCACCGACGCATGTGCTCTACAGGGACAGCATGCTCATACCATCCTTTCAGGGCTCTGTGCCGTAGCCGTGTCTCCCATGCACATGCGCAGGAGTGACATCAATGCAGCTCGGCCTTTCAAAGGACTGATGCCTGTGAACCCGGAAGGAAGACCGGGTGAAGATGGAAGGCCTGTCAGCGGTGACTGCGCACCATTGAAGGGTTTATTTTAAAGTACGTTTTCAGAATGTGCTAGCATGTGATGCATACTAGCACATTATGCCATTGCCTTGCAGAGGATTTTTTCTAATTGCCAGCATTTACTACCTCTTTAGCCTAATTAGTTGCAAATTGTTCTTCCAGCTCTTCCTTGTTAGTGTCACTTACTTTGCCAGCATTTTCTTGCCCTGCCCCAACTTTTTTGAAGCGCGTTGCTGCCATCACTTGAAAATTACCTTTTTTTTTTTCTTAACTACTTGCCCTCCAGAGGATTTACCCCCCTTCCTGACCAGGCCATTTTGCACCCAAATTAAATTTATGTCCTTTTTTTTCCCATAAATAGAGCTTTTATTTGGAGGTATTTGACCACCTCTGTGGTTTTTGTTTTTTGTGCTATAAACAAAAAAAGACATTTTGAACAAAATCACAATATTTTTGACATTTTGCTATAAAACATTTCCAGTAAAAAATCTAATTTTGTTATAAATTTAGGCCAAAATGTATTCTGCTACATATCTTTGCTAAAAAAAAAAATCACAATACGTGTAAATTAATTGGTTTATATGAAAGTTATAGAATCTACAAATGGTGGTATATATACTGGAATTTTTTTTTCTTATGCTAGTAATGGCGGCGATCAACGACTTACAGCGGGACTGCGGCGGGCATTCTGACACTGGGGGGGAACTGACTGTCACTGACATCCCCAATTACACTAATACAGTGATCACTGCTAATAAAAAACACTGACACTGTACTAATGACACTGGGCAGGAAGGGGTTAACATCTGGGGCGATCAAAGAGTTAACTGTGTGCTGTGTGTGTTTCACATTATAGTTACATATAGTTACATAGTTAGTCTGGCTGAAAAAAGACAAAATCCCATCCAGTTCAACCATTAAAAAAAAAAGTTATAATCCTATACAGTTGATCCAGAGGAAGGCAAAAAAAAAAACCAGCGAAGCATGATCTAATTTGCTCCTACAGGAAAAAAAATTATGTGCTGTGTGCTTTACTATGTAAGCATGCTGCTTTGTATTGCTCTGCTATGCAGAGCAATACAAAGCAGCATGCTGTTGCTGACAGGGGAGAGATCTGTATTGTTTACATACAGACCTCTCCCCTGTCAGTGTTCCTTGGCGATCACCGGGTGCCGGCGGGGAATCTCCGGCTGGGACCCGATGATCAACAGCTGTAGCCGCCATTGATGGCAAGTGCACGCCCCCTACCCGGAAATACAGAATAACATATCTATACGTAATTTTCCACAGCCCTGCCACTCTGTAGCAGTAGTTCTGCTATAGGGCAGTTGGGAAGCGGTTAAAATTGTCCATTTTCTCAGTTTAAACATTTGATATGTTTTTTATTTTCTAGTGTGTATAAAACAGGGTTTCATGAGACTTGCAAACCATTGCACTCTGTTTGCACTGCAAAGCATTCTCTGATTGAATGAGGTGGAGTGGTGGGGTGGTGACATCATGATCTTCACCTCATCCAACCGGAAAATACTTTACATTCATTAAGAAAAATACAAGACATTCTCTGAATGGCACCCATGCCAACCAGGCGCCCCCTGTGGTAACTATATATCAGGGCAGCAGCTAGGCACTGGACCTGAATGACATTGAGGATTGTAGTAGCAGAGACTACTACGGTGATTCTCTGCTTCCACAGGGAACAGACAGGTATAGAATAGTTTACATTTTATTATTCCAAGCTGAAACAATGTAACTATGCAAGAAAACATTATCTGGAACTCTTATCCCAAAAAAAATGTTTCTGTTGCTGCTTATAAAATGTTAGCCGCCGTACGGGTTTAATTTGCTAGTCTTTTATGTAATGTCCAAAGCTACTAGCCCATGTAACTCTACCCTCCCCACTGGTTGACAACACTGCTGTCCAAAGGCATAGATACAATGAAGGAGGGATCCTAGCCATCCTAAGACAGGAAATGTGTTACTGGCAGGATCAACAGGAAAAAAAGGGCTAAAAAAGGAAACAAGTGCAGTCACCACATCTAAGGATTGGTGAGCTGAAATATGTTACACTTTTGCATTTGGATTCAGATATGCTTTAAAATTTCATAATTTCACAGTGGGCCACATTAACACTATGGTTGCCGGTTGTATCTATAAGACTAGATGTCCTGAGCACCCCCCCTACCCCCCTCCCACACACACGTTTACATCAGATGTCAAGAGCCCCCCCACCACCACCATCAGAGGTCAAGAGTCCTCCACCCTCCCTTACATCACAGTGTACCCCCATTACCTTGTGCTGCTGGGAAAAAGCTGGGGGTGGAGCTGGAAAGCAGAAAGTGCAGGGTTTGGAGGAGGACCAGAGGAGGACTGGAGTCTACTGAATGCTGAGACCAGGGGAGGTGCAGACGAGGGGGTGCTGTGGTTGCACAGAGAGGGTGTAGGAACCTCTGCAGTTCTGTCCTCCTCTCTGCTCTCAATGTGGGGCAAAGATGAGGGGGGTGCTGCAGCTGTAGAAGAGATGGGAGGGCCATATGAAATGGCCTGGGGGTCAGATTCAGCCCGCGGGCCTTGTGTTTAACATATGTGCTTTTAAAGTTGGAATTACACTTAAGATGCATGTAGGTTGAGGCTGCAAAACTATGCTATAAATAATATCTACACTCAGTTACCGCTGTTATTTATTGCCTAGTACGCTGGGTCATTGGTTAGATAAAAATACTTTTTTCCTTCTGCTGAGAAAGAAGCTTCTAGATAGAAAAGTCAATGTGAGTATTTTATAACTTTTTGCTGTCTTTGAATTTATGAGATGTGCAAGTGCTGCCATCTAGTGCACAGTTGCAAGTGCAACCGGAGATGTTCCTTTAGTTAACCAGAAACTGAGTTACAGGAAGATAAGAGGAAATTGTTTGCGTTTGGCATCTCCTCTGGCTCCAGTCATAATTTTTAGCCTTCAGATGACAAAAGAGCACTTTTGACACTTTCAGTGGAGATAAGTTAACCATTTTGCATAAGTCAGAGCTCACAGAGGGGTCTTTTATTTGTGTCCTGTCCAGTGCACTGTTTACTAGGACAGGGATGGACAGGCGTTACATGCATCCCCATGCCAGTAGTCCCATAGGTGTCAAATGGGAATCAACGGCTGCACGGACACAGCCGCTGTTCCCCATGTAACCAGGGCTGTGAATAAAGGGGTACCACCTGTCCTCCTGTAAGGGGCCCAGGCCAGCAGGGGGGCCATGCAGCTGGGATAATTGGATGTGGACAGGGAGAGTGATCAGCACAAACTTCTGGAACTGATCCCCTGTATGGCTCCTCCTGCAGCAGCTGGATTCTTCTCCTCTCCCTCCTAGCTGCTGCAGAGATAGTCATACAGGGGATCAGTTCCAGTAACTGCTCCCCAATCCCCCCCCCCCCCCGCTGCACCAGTGCAGCCATCACCCTCCCTCTGTGTAAGATATGCAGCTGCCCCTAATAGGTGGATAACCACACTTGTGCAAGCCAATATTTATAAATAGACAGGTGCTACATGATGTGCATGAACATACAGGTGAAACTCAAAAAATTAGAATGTTGTGCAAAAGTTAATTTATTTCAGTGCAGCAACTTAAAAGGTGAAGCTAATATATGAGATAGACTCATTACATGCAAAGCAAGATAGTTCAAGCCGTGATTTGTCATCATTGTGATGATTATGGCTTACAGATCATGAAAACCCCAAATCCACAATCTCAGAATATGAGAATATTGTGAAAAGGTGCAATATTCTCGGCTCAAAGTGTCCCACTCTAATCAGCTAATTAAGCCATAACACCTGCAAAGGGTTCCTGAGCCTTTAAATGGTCTCTCAGTCTGGTTCAGTAGGAATCACAATCATGGGAAAGACTGCTGACCTGACAGTTGTGCAGAAAACCATCATTGACACCCTCCATAAGGAGGGAAAGCCTCAAAAGGTAATTGCAAAAGAAGTTGGATGTTCCCAAAGTCCTGTATCAAAGCACATTAATAGAAAGTTATGTGAAAGGGAAAAGTGTGGAAGAAAAAGGTGCACAAGCAGCAGGGATGACCACAGCCTGGAGAGGATTGTCAGGAAAAGGCCATTTAAAAGTGTTGGAGACTTTCACAAGGAGTGGACTGAGGCTGGAGTCAGTGCATCAAGAGCCACCACACTCAGACGGATCCTGGACATGGGCTTCAAATGTTGTATTCCTCTTGTCAAGCCGCTCCTGAACAACAAACAACGTCAGAAGCGTCTTACCTGGGCTAAAGAAAAACAGACCTGGTCTGTTTCTCAGTGGTCCAAAGTCCTCTTTTCTGATGAGAGCAACTTTTGCATCTCATTTGGAAACCAAGGACCCAGAGTATGGAGGAAGAATGGAGAGGCACACACTGCAAGATGCTTGAAGTCCAGTGTGAAGTTTCCACAGTCTGTGTTGATTTGGGGAGCCATGTCATCTGCTGGTGTTGGTCCACTGTGCTTCGTCAAGTCCAGGGTCAACGCAGCCGTCTACCAAGAGATTTTGGAGCACTTCATGCTTCCTTCCGCAGACAAGCTTCATGGGGATGCTGACTTCATTTTCCAGCAGGACTTGGCACCTGCCCACACTGCCAAAAACACCAAAACCTGGTTCAATGACTGTGGGATTACTGTGTTTGATTGGCCAGCAAACTCGCCTGACCTGAACCCCATAGAGAATCTATGGAGCATTGCCAAGAGAAAGATGAGAGACATGAGAGCGAACAATGCAGAAGAGTTGAAGGCCGCTATTGAAGCATCCTGGTCTTCCATAACACCTCAGCAGTGCCACAGGCTGATAGCTTCCATGCCACGCCGCATTGAGGCAGTCATTGCTGCAAAAGGGGCCCAAACCAAGTACTGAGTACATATGCATGCTTATACTTTTCAGAGGTCCGATATTGTTCTATGTACAATCCTTGTTTTATTGATTGCATGTAATATTCTAATTTTCTAAGATTGTGGATTTGGGGTTTTCATGATCTGTAAGCCATAATCATCACAATTATGACAAATCACGGCTTGAACTATCTTGCTTTGCATGTAATGAGTCTATCTCATATATTAGTTTCACCTTTTAAGTTGCATTACTGAAATAAATGAACTCTTGCACGATATTCTAATTTTTCGAGTTTCACCTGTATAGGAGGCTTGTTTCACAACATGCCCCTAAACCATACCATTATGTTTTATATATTGCACCTATAGTGAGTGCTATATTTTCCACTAACTTTGCAAAGAACACAAAAACCAATAAAAGTTCAAAAGTGAGTTTAGGTTTTGAAAGAAGTTAGAGTCCTTTCTGTTCCTCTATGCTGTGACCCAAATAAGTGAGTGATTATGTATCTTCACCACGTGACGGCAAGGTATATATAAATTGCTCACTCGCCAGACCTTTTGACTCCAATTAAGGTGGTCATATGCGCATGTTGGTCATATAGGGAAGCATCCTCTCAGGCTTTCCTAGAATGTTATTTATGGAAGAGATTCATAGACAACATCTTAGTGATTTGGGAGGAAGATATGGATTCGTTGAATGACCTATTTTCTTGCATGGAAGCTAACCTCTATGACCTAGGATTTTCTAAGTCGATTGACACTAACTCAGTGAATTTTTTAGATCTGAATATATTCTATAAGAAAGGAAGATTATGTACTAAAACTTACTTCCAAACTACTGATCGTAATGGATATATTCTGACTTCAAGTTGTCATCATCCCCTTTGGATTAGTGGTGTACCAAAAGGGCAATTTTGTAGGATTAAGAGAAACTGTTCAAAATTGGGAGATTATGTAGCACAGTCAGAAATGATTAAAGCACATTTCATTGAGAAAGGTTGTGATCCTGATAAATTAGAAAAAGTTTGATCTGAAGTAAGCAAAGGATATATAGGAGGTAAGAGAGTGAACAACAAAATTAAGAGTAAGCAGAATGGTGGTAAAAATCTGGAGTTTGCATTCATTTCTGACTATAGCTGCCAGTACAGGGACATGGAGGCTATTGTCAGAAAATATTGTCCTATTATAAGAAGGGGTACGATTTTTGGACCTTTGGTTCCCAATATACCACAATTTATATATAAGGAAGTAATCTAATCTACGTAACAAACTGCTCAAAAACATTGTCTCACCATCTAGAAAACATAATGAGATGTTCGATCTAAAAGGCTTTTTTCCTTGTAGAAAATGCAATATTTGCAGAACTACTGGGATAAAAACAAGGAAAATAGAAATTTTCATATCCCAGACTACAACAAAAGAATATAATATCAAGAAATTTATTACATGCACTACCTCATTCGTTACATACCTATTGGAGTGTCTTTGTAAATGTCAGTATATAGGTCGAATGACAAGACAACTACAAATTAGATTGAGAGAACATGCTGCCAATATTAAGAAAGGCAAGAAAGATCATAGCTTATCTAAACAATTTAGGGAGGCCCATAACTGTGATCTATCCCTATTAAAAATGTTGTTGGATTGATAAAGCGGAGGACCATTGGAGGGGTGTTAATCGAACAAGGGAAATCTAAAAAGACCTTTTGGATTTATGAATTAGATACCATGAAACCCAAAGGGTTGTTACATTGTGTAGATTTTAGAGGCATTATACTAGTTTATCATTCTGTAGATATATGGGATTACTATATCCCTAATTATTCTCTCCCCTTGTATGCTTAGCTCTATACTAACACCAATTGTACATCTGTCTTCACTATTCATTTACATTATATATAGTATATCTGGTAGGGATTTACCTACCACCCTGGAAGATAGTAAAGCTGATCCTCATACTGTATGACGCATAAGTGGGTTGATGTAGTTCCGTGTTCATCAAATAGTTGTGGGACCTGCATATGGGATATTTATTGATTATATTAAGAGGTTATAGGTCACCTATTAGATTAAGTAGGTACACTTAGCCAGGTATCCATGAGAATTATGATATAGGTATGATAGCGCTTACCCATTTTTATATATGCACTTAGACATAAGGGGCTTGTATAGTTGGTACTTATATTGGGATGCCCATTATTTCACCATCATATATATTGTATGGTCTCACCACTAGGGGGCTATACAGTATAATTAATATGTTCTGGTATTCTTTATGTATTTATCCAAGCATTGTCTAGGATTGTGTTTTATAAATGTAAGTATTTGTAATGTAATAAAAGGATTTAGCACCAGATACAATCTCGTCTCAGTTATCCCTTCTGAAAGATGGTGATTTAAGTCCCGGTGTGGGCGAAAGTTTACTATTTAAGAGCCAGCCGCATGTCTGACGTGTACATCCTTTGACAAAGTTGTAATGATGAAACGCGTCAGAGGTGACAGCAGATAGTGATGTCAGATGTAAGCACAGAGGTGGCCATCTTGGTTGAGGTCCGCGGAAGGTGTTGCATGCTGGCGTTTATACACATTACTACACTGTAAGTGCTTTTTTAATTGAATGAATCGGTTTATCTTATCTGCTACAATATGTGTATATGTGTGTGTGTGTACATAGGGGTTCACATCATTTTTCTTGCAACTGTATCCCGATCTCTCCCAAAGACATAGAAATAGCTATCAAAACACTCCCACTCAATAAATCTCCAGGAAGTAATGGATACACAAACAAATTCTACAAACAACTTGCCCCTGACCTATCACCTTACCTGACCAAACTTTTTAACCATGCTGTCACCACGGGAATATTCCCTAAAGACATGTTACAGTCTATAATTATGACTATACCAAAACCTGGCAAAGACCCACAACTTGTCCAAAATTACAGACCAATATCCTTACTCAATACAGACATAAAACGTTACACAAAAATTATAGCTCGCAGACTCCTCCCCTATCTTCCTACTTTAATACACCCAGACCAGGTAGGATTCATCCCAGGCCACCAAGCACCCGACGCCACCAGAAGAATTATCTCCCTTCTCCACAATCTAGAACTCACCAAACAACCCTCTCTACTTTTATCTTTGGACGCAGAAAAAGCATTCGACCGAATACATTGGCAATTTATTCAACTGACCCTAGTCCAAAGGTTCACATACTTTTTCCTCCCTGCACTGTGAATGTTTACATGTTATGTGCAATTAAACCATGGCAACATCTAATGTTTGTGTAGTATTATGTTCAGCAGACTGTGTTCTTCTATTGTTGTGACTTAGATGACGTTCAGAGCACATTTTATGCCCAATTCATGCAAAACTCCAAGTAATCCCAAGGGGTTCACATACTTTTTCTCGCAACTGTGTGTATATATATATATATATATATATATATATATATATATATATATATATTATATGGACTCACCACTAGTATAATCAATATGTTCTGGTATTCTTTATGTATAAGTAGAAGGATTTAGCACCAGATACAACCTCGTCTCAGTTATCTCCTCGGAAAGATGGCGGATTTACGTCCCGGTGTGGGCGGAAGTTTACTATTTAAGAGCCAGCCGCATGTCTGACGTGTATGTCCTTTGACAAAGTCATAATGGTGAAACACGTTAGGAAGTGACGTCAGATGCTAACCAGAAGTCCAGCGGCGGACATCTTGGTTGAGGTCAGCGGAAGGTGTTGCTGGCGTTTATACACATTACTACACAGTAAGCGCTTTTTTAATTGAATAAATTGGTTTATCTTATCTGCTACAATATGGTCTGCCTATTTGGTTTGATTGCATGTGACAACATGGGAGTGGAATGTCGGCATTGGAGGAGATCTTTTGAAGTGTAGCAGTTAACTATGAGATTCCAGGCTTCATATTTCAGAAGATCTGGTAAGGTGCATGAACCGTGAGGTGGTGGGTCACCTAAGGAGAATTGTGCACTGATTGGTGGTCACAAAGTTTGATAAAGTGTGAGCACATTGGCACTATCGTTGTTCGCTTTATTGAAAATACTACACTATATGATATTTATTTTTTTGGAGAGCAATTTATCATGAAAGAAGAAGAATGAAAATGGAGTAATTTACAAGATCCATCCCCCCTTTAACAAAGCAAGGATTTTTGATTGGAGGGTAAGAGTAGGAATTACAGATTTGGAGTAATGGCACATGATGGGGATTTGGCACCATTATAGCACTTTTATGTGAGTTTAATATATATTCGATGTATTGTATTTAAAAGATAATGCACTATATGCGGTTTATTTTTTTTTGCATGAGCAGCTAATACTCTATGAAAGGAGGAAGAGAAGCACACTGTTTTTGTCACACATCAAGAGGACATTTAAATATTTATGGTGAAAACCTTGGAAGAATGGAAGGACTTATAGTATGAATTTCTACATACTGTGATTAAGGACTTTTTGATTTAATGCCAATTTGGATGCTAGGTTCTTGTTTATACATAGTATAGACCAGGGGCGGACTGACCATTTGGAAACTTGGGCACTGCCCGAGGGCCCAGGGTCAGTAGGGGGCCCCATGAGATGCCCCTGGTACCTTTTTCATAGGCTTTTTTTAGTTTGGGCAAGGACACAGGGGCCCCATGATCCCCTATTGCCCGGGGGCCCCATGAGTTGTCAGTCCACCCCTCGTATAGACTTTAAAGTGAGGATTAGATATGTAGAGACGGCTGCCAGAGCAATAGGTTACCATGGCTTTCTAGGTGAAGGCAAAAGACTTGGATCTTGGGGTGTTGCACATCACGCCTAGTGTCCGTGGTTGCTACAGAGAAGATATCATTATGAAAGAGTGACACAGCAGGGTGAGGGATCTGCTTTAAAAAGAGTGGTAAATACCCCACAAGTTTGAATCTACAGTAGGCACTGGGGGAGGGTCACCATTATGGTTCGTTCTGAGGGTGCAGGTTGTCCCAACGTGTTCTTGATGGTGGAAGGATTGCTTTTTGTGATGTTGTAGCAGAGTGCCCATTTACTCACCATTCTCAGATGTGGTCGCAGGCTTCTCTTTCCACAACTCCGTGGGTTCCTGTGCAGGCATGGGGAAGATAAGTTCCTTAGCTTCCCTCCATTAGCACCTCAGAGCAGTCACATTTGTTGAGGCAGAGGTAGCCTATGCTGGGCTGGGCAATTGATCTGCACCCAGGTGGGAGGCCCTCCACTGTCAGAACCAGCAAGTGGGCAATTGGGTTGGACACCAATAGAATGCAGAATTGCTGGAAGACCCAACTACTGTGGGAAGCACCTCTCTGATTGCTACTAGTGTACTCTAGTTCCAGTGGTTTGTGCTTTGTCTGTGGGCCTCCCTCCAGTTGATCACCTTTGTTACAAGAGCTACCCCGGACTTCGCTGAAAGTACAACAGCTATTCAGGATATGCACAAGTAGTTTCTGTGCTCTATACTGTTTTACCTAAGTAGTGATTCTCAGCTAGATGCTTTGTTATTATAGAGTCTTATGGAAAGTATGCTATGCAGTTACATGTATCTCTGATTAAGCCACAAATACACTGCAATGAAAAGTCTGTTTTTTGCAGCTTTCATGTATTTATTTTTCAGGTATTCATATAGCACTAACAATTTGAGCAGCCCTATACATATTGTACATACACATCAGTCCCTGCCTTCAGGAACTTCCAATCTAAGGTTCCTATTATTATTATTATTATTCCGGATTTGTGTAGCGCCAACAGAAAGCAAATTTCTCAAGAAAATGGTATAATGTATGGCCAGCCTAACTAGAAAGGTGCTACACTTGTCTATACTGTATAGCTTCTTACTATCCTAAACATTTAGGAATAAAGCCATGGAGACCTTTCAATTTTCTTGAGAATTTTGCTTTATATTTACCAAAAACCATATAATATGAGGTCAAACCTAAACAACACTTTCAATTGTATCCAATTAGGCAAACACTTGCTACACACTACATAGTTGAAGGTAAATATACAGGAAATTGGGCAGAAATTGGACAGAAAATTGTAAGAAAATGTATAGTGTATGGCCAGCCTACAGCAAACTGACTCACAACAGTAGTAAATGGCAAAAATGCTCTTATAAGGGAAAACTCCATAGTAAATACAAGTCACTGATTTCCTGTACACTCGGGAAGTGCAGAGCAGGAGGAAAGACTGCACATGTAGGAAATGAAGTTGTGGATGTCTGCACATCCAGGAAAGGATGTGCGGGAGGAGAGCCACGCACACACCCGAAAAATCAGTGAGTTTTCGCACTCCAGCACACACACCTCATTCCACAATATCCATTCTACCAACCGGATATGGCCCTGTTACACAAAGCTTACACTCCAGTATTCATGAAAACAATGGAATCTGGACTCCAACACATACTGTACCTTAGTAACCATGTGGACCGTGCATAAATTAAGTGCATTAAATTTGACAATACATGAGTAACATTGCTTCACATTTACAAAGTGAATAATTGTAACATTGAGTCCCAATTCGGAAAAATAAAGTGCTCAGGTGTTGACTATTAATTGGTGAACTTCACGCAAAAATGACAGGTGCTCCTCTGTGCGCAATCGGTGCCCCACATGGATGTGCACTCACCATTAGCCATGGACCACCTATCTCCAGGTTGGTCTTAAGCTCTTGGTTAGGGACTAGCCCAATGCGTGATAGCAAGAATGGCATCAATATTCATTCCTGGGAATCATGCAATCTGGCTGATAGTAACCAATAGCATGATGACCAGAGTGGATATAACTGACAGTGTAGTTTCATAAGAGCCTTTTTAAAATTTCTTCTCTCCTCTCAGGCAGTAAACCAAGTTTCAGCTTGTGAACAGAAACAAAAGCAAACATCCCATTGTGTAAAACCATACAGAACTTTAGTGATGGGGAGAAATTATAAGAATAAAACTCACAAGCAAAGTGCCCATAACCTGGCACTCAGTGTATTCAGCCTTGCTGCCTGTGAATAGGAACCAAGATGGCCGCAGCGTTCCAGTGTGCATTCCAGCGGGCGGAAATGATGTCAGCAGAAGTTGTATCATCAAACCTCAACTGGTTTCGATCAATGGATCATCATCAGGCACTTCCCAGGAATGAATATTGGTGCCATTCTTGCCATCACGCAATGGGATAGTCCCCAATCAGGCACTTAAGACCAACCTAGAGATAGGTGGTCGATGGCTAACGGTGAGTGCACATCCTTGTGGGGCACCGATTAAGCACAGAGGAGCACCTGTAATTTTTGCACAAAGTTCACCAATTAGTACTCAACACTTGGGCACTTTATTTTTCCGAATTGGGACTGAATGTTACAATTATTCACTTTGTATATGTGAAGCAATGTTACTCATGTATTGTCAAATTGAATGCACTTAATTTATGCGCAGTCCACATGGCATTTTGTTTGTTTTTGTGTTATTGGTTAACAAATTAGGACTGCAGTGTATACTTATCAAAGTTGCATGAATATCTATTCCTAAGCGCAACAGCATTATATTTTATTTACCTTAGTATCCATGCCACCAGCAAGTGAGATCAGTTTCCAAATTCAGTACACACAGCCCAGGTTACCAGTGAACTGGACACTTCAGTGCAAGGTATATATGACAAAACCACACCCACCTACAGTGAAACAATATCCCTTGGACCGCTACGGTAAATCCTTCCACCCTGGAAGTTACAGATCAAATATAGACAATATCAGTCACCATGAATGATGTGTTCAAAATACCCCAATGTCCAACTATATATAAATTTTGAAAATCTTTTAGAATAAATCCATACACCCTAATAAAGTCTTCTTATAGTCCACCAGTCTTAGTGTTCCATCAATTCTCAATGTACCTCAAACCAATATATCCTCTTCAACTCTTAGTACCTCAAAACAAATAACCTAAACATAGTGCATTATCCTTTAACGCAGATATTAGTGCGTGTACATCAAAAAAAGTGTCCCAGTGATCACATGTATATCCGGTGACTAGAGTTCCTACCCTTATACAAAATATTGTAAAATACTTGCTTGTGTGTTCCACACTCCTCCAAACACTGTGAATATGTTCCAAGCCACACATCAGCTAGTGACCATACAGTGCAATCAATCGTGTGACACCTGTCAATCTACAGTTGTGTTCAAAATAATAGCAGTCAGACATCACTAACCGGATCAATCACTGTTTTTGGTAGAAATGATATTTCTACATGGCAAATAATTTACTAGCAGGTGTAGTAGAGTAATAGAAATCCAACAGACCCAACAGTCATGACATGCATGCTGCTGATTCTGTGTAATTGAATCACTAATTGAAAGGGGCATGTTCAAAATAATAGCAGTGTGGAGTTCTATTAGTGAGGTCATTCATTCTTTGAAAAACAGGTGGCAATTATTGCCCTTATTTAAGGAAGGAAGGCAGCAAATGTTGTACATGCTGGTTACAGTGCATTTCTCTCTGAAATTCTGAGGAAAATGGGTCGTTCCAGACATTGTTCAGAAGAACAGCATACCTTGATTAAAAAGTTGATTGAAAGGGGAAAACATATAAAGAAGTGCAGAAAATGATAGGCTGCTCAGCTAAAATTATCGCAAATGCTTTAAAATGGCAACCAAAACCTGAAAGACGTGGAAGAAAGTGAAAAACTGCCATTCGAATGGATAGAAGAATAGCCAAAATGGCAAGGACTCAGTCAACAATCAGCTCCAGGAAGATCAAAGACGGTCTAGAGTTACCTGTGAGTACTGTTACAATTAGAAGACGCCTATGTGAAGCCAAGCTATCTGCAAGAAGCCCCCGCAAAGTCCCACTGTTGAAAAAAAGACATGTGCTGAAGAGGTTACAATTTGCCAAAGAGCACATTGACTGGCCTAAAGAGAAATGGCGCAACATTTTGTGGACTGATGAAAGTAAGATTGTTCTTTTTGGGTCTAGTGGCTTGAGACAGTTTGTCAGACGACAAAGACATTTCGCAGAATACATTTTACCAAAATTTATGATGAAATTAGATTTTTGACAGCTGCAGACCAGGAAGTGATGTAATATATATCACTTCTTGGTTCATTCACCAGAGGTAGCATCCGTGAATGGACATTCCACCCTATCCAGTGACACCTACCATAGCTGTCCTTTGCCCGCATGTGGGACAGTGGAACCTGTCCTTTGCCCTCTGCTTTCCTTTTTAGGGCCAAACTTCTAGAGTTCTTATGCTCTTTAAGATCATGTGTTAAATATCAATATATTCTTTCATCTTGTAAAATGATACACATGTCTTTATCATAATCCAAGATGGTGGATCCAGAAATGTAACAAATCACAACTGTCATAATTTTCATTACACAGTTATACTTAAGCTGGCCAAAGATAGACAGAAAATCAGCTGGTTCAGCAAGGACCAATTGTGATCCATCTATGGCCATTTCCGCTAAAGAGAAGTTGACCTTAAGATCAGCTTCTCTTGCATGGTAATTATGGAAAACTTTCCATTGATCAGCAGGTGCAGCACCGATTAGTGAATTCTGACAGCGGAGGAGTCCCCACTGTCAGAATACAACGACATAATGGGGAGGAATTTCTCCATCTACCCTGCTTGTGTGGATGGTGGAATCTGTTTGTTTGTTTTTTATTTTTAATCAGCTGATCAAAAAAAAAGATCCATCTATGGCCAGCCTAAGGATTGGAAATGATTGGCTACATGAAATGACTTGAAAAGAATGAAAACATGCTTTGAAAGTCTTGTGACATGGGAGACTACAGAATAGTTTGGGCCTTTCTGGGACATTAAAGTGGTTGTAAAGGCTCAAGGTTTTTACCTTCATGCATTCTATGCATGAAGGTAAAAAACCTTTGTGTGCAGCAGCTCACCTAGCCCCCCTAACACTTTCCTGAGCCCCATCCCGATCCAGAGGTATACAGGAGAGCCTTGGTTCTCCAGGGACTCTCACTCCTGATTGGCTGAGGCGATGGCTCCTGCTGCTCTCAATCACAGCCAGTGAACCAATCAGGAGAGTGAGGGGGCGGGGCCAAGCCGTGGCACTGTGTGTGAGATTGCACACGCAGATCCGTGGCTCGGGAGACACATGTAAACATTCTTTGTGCACTTTACTATATTAACCACTTGTCCTCCTGAGGATTTACCCCCCTTCCTGATCAGGCCATTTTTTGTGATACGGCGCTGCGTTACTTTAACTGACAATTGTGCGGTCATGCAATGCTGAACCCAAATGAAATTTACATCCTTTTTTCCCCACAAATAGAGCTTTCTTTCTGTGGTATTTGATCACCGGTGTGCTTTTATTTTTTGCTCTACAAACAAAAAAAAGATAGACAATTTTGAGGAAAAAAACAATATTTTTTGACTTTTTGCTATTAAACTTGTGCAGTAAAAAAATTTTAAAAATCACATTTCTTCATAAATTTAGGCCAGAATGTATTCTGCTACATGTCTTTGCTAAAAAAAATCCCCATACGTGTAAATGAAAGTATTTGTGGAAATGCTAGAATAAAAGCTCATGTTTATACAGGTAATGATATGCCATTAATGTAACCACATTATTTTTTAAATGCTATTTACCATTTAATTATGTTTTTTCAGTGGTCACATGATCATACCGCCTTACTCATGCCCCTCTTCCTCATAGTGGGGGGCTTGTCTTTTTATTATCGGGGGCAGACGGTGTATTTTACCCTGCCATTCGCAACCAGGGTTCCTCCAGAGGTTGTTAGGACAGCCTTGAGCTGCAGTTGATGTCCTCCCATCTGAGGTTCCTGCATAGTTCCTGGGTCAACACCACTTGACAATAGCATGACACCTCTTTATCTTTTTAACTGTCTGTAATGGTGGCATTCTAACCATCACTAAGGGTTGCATTCCTCCTAATGACCACTGGTGTGAGGGACATTTTTCCCATAGACTCCCAATGAATTGGTTTTAGTAAGAGCTTTTCAAGACCTGAAATTTATCTTAGGGGCTTCTCTGGGGTAAAAGGTTGAACAAAAGCCTAGGATAGGTATCACCCCCAGATCGACTGATGCATTGTCTGCGCAAAAGGTGAACACCATGTTTCATGAGTGCAACTTCTGGGTTAAAATGTCAGAAACAAATGTGGAACTTTATTTTATTCTCCTAGAGAATGCATTAAGATCACTTTTGGTACTGCTGTCAACCACTGGAGAGGAGGGATATGGTTGGCATGACACTGCTTCAGTAGGTGTGGTCCTCCAACTTCATTCACATTGACAATGCTTGTCAATCTCAGAGAAGGGAGGGCAAGGCTGGCATGATGCTACTGTAGTAGGAGTGGACCTCCACCCACGGTGCCAATGTCTGTCAATCAACAGAGAAGAGAGAGCGAAGATAACACGATGCCACTGCAGTAGGCATGGCTCCCTGCCTCCACCCACAGTGACAATGTCTCTATATCAGCAGAGAAGAGGGGTGGCACTAGCATCACACCTCTGCAATAGGCGTGGCCCTTCACCTTCAGGAGTTGCAGGCGCTGTGTGGTCAGTTTGAAACTTGAGGCAAGCCATACAGGCACCATCACCAGGTATTCTACAGCTACACACAAAATATAATTTTACTGGGTGCAATTTCTAGGAATTTTACGGATAACCAAACATCATACATGGATTCCTAATTTTTGGGGTAACATACACTTTAAAATGTAAATTGGTTGTGAACCCTTACATATACCCAGTGAAGTGACTATCCTCATTTGATACACAGAGATGAAACCAAGCCTCCTACATACGTTGTACCTGTTTATCTGCAATATTCTCTTCTCTACATCTGTTCAAAGGCCAAAATGTATAAAGCTTGTTTGAGAGTTCAGAAAAAAGGTGGCAGAGAGCTGAAATTATACATTGCAAAGCTCAGTGAGGAGAGTTCTGAGAGCCGATTGGAGGGAAGAGACACACCCCCTCCACACAGTTCACAGGAACAGAGGTAATGCTGTCACTCTACTGGAGGTCCCTCCCCTGTCACCATTTTTCTCTTGGGGGCAGGAAACCTTGTCAGAAGTGATTTATGTTGATAGCAAAAGAACTAAGCAGCAGACAAAAGTGACACTTAGTGCCCCTTATTGACACAAATACACACTATAGAGGGATATGCTTTGTTCAAATTTCATGTCTGAGGTACAACCACTTTAACTGTGGATCTATTACTAAAAAAAAATAGATTGAATGTTAATGTATATCTGACGGCAAGAAAAGTTTTGGATAGAGTGGAGAGGGATTAGAAATATTGGATTGTCCCCAGAACAGCAATAGAGGAGAATCATCCAATGCAGACACTAGTGACAACCAGGGATTCCCTCACTTTAGAGAGATTTCCTCTCACTTCCTGTTTTGGCTATGGGACAGAAAGCGAAGGGAAATTTCTCAATTGAGACACAGATGGCAAAAAAAAAACCTGACAAGGTTTACTACCCTCCCTTCAGGGGCGTATTTACCACAAGGAAAACAAGTCATTTGCCTAGGGTGGCATTTTTCAGCGGGGCAGCACCCCCCCCCAGGAAGAAGGGTTGGAAGAAAGGACACATGCGGCTTGGGGACCAGGTGGGATCTGAGAGAGGCTGTGGGCTGCTTGACGCTCATTCCTGGGGATGTCCAGAGCTGTGAATGTGAGTGTCTTTCTCTCTCTTGCTGGGAGGGGAGTGGCTGGGGTATGGAGGCAATGGTAGTGGAAGGCTCTCTCGGGTGGGGGGGCAGGGGTTGTTGTTGGTCAATATCGGGCTCTCTCTGGGGGGAGGGATGAATTTTGTGTTGCCTAGGGTAGCACAAAACCTAAATACACCACTGCCTCCCTTACTCTATCCAAAAAAAGTTTTGCATTTAATTCTACTTTAAATACTGAAAGTGTTATCTGTGAAAGTTGTCATTTATCCCGATGATGATGTAGCTAATAGTAGATAGTCCTACCCAGCTGGACTGGTTCTGTAATGTTGAAGACATATTGTAGAACTCCGGAGGCTGCATGTTCAACACTACAGAACCATCCAGTCGAATGTGGTCATCCACTACCAGCTATACTAAAGCAGTTTGTTTCATATATACCAAATTATCTAAATGTCCTTGGATGAAGTAGAACCAAGAGAGGTATTCTGGCTTCCTGTTTCCCACATATCTTGCTCAGTGCCACCAGGATCTACTGCATGCTTGCCTTCTTCTGCCTTGGCCTCATTCCATTGCTGTAATGAGGGCAAAGATGTGCAGCATTAGTCTCAGTCATTACACAGCACCTTCTAGTATTGAAGAGACATCTCAGCAATTCAGACATGACTCATGCATAGTCCTGTCTACTTTTACTCCGGAACTAACTGTCCATATGGCACACCTGTCTAGTTACAAAGGAAAGGCATGGCCAGAGGCGACTGACCATTTGGAAACTCGGGCACTGCCCGAGGGCCCGGGGTCAGTAGGGGGCCCCATGAGATGCCCCTGGTACCTTTTTTCATAGGCTTTTTTGAGTTTGGGCAAGGACACAGGGGCCCCATGATCCCCTATTGCCCGGGGGCCCCATGAGTTGTCAGTCCGCCCCTGGGCATGGCACATCATAAGATTACTCCAAACTCTTGGGAGGGCCAAAAACAGCCTTCAAAATGTTAATAATCCATTCTATACTAAAATATTGATTTTCAGGGTATGTTCCAGGTTTATATTTCAATGTTTTTATTAGTTTTAGAAACAGCATACAAAAAAAATGTGCCAAGCAATAAATCTATTCATTCAAGAATGATGCAGACAGCAAAACAACAAAGTTCAAGAACAGACTAAAGTAGGTAAGAGTACAAGCATCAATCTCTCGAGTACATGAAAATCTGAAGAAAAAAAAAACAGAAATCTGTTAAATAACAGAAATATATCGGATCCATGGATCCCAAGTGCTCTCTAATTCAGAGGTATTGTTACTAAGGATACTAGTAAGTTTATCATTGATCATGATCCAATTGAGTTTATATCTAAGTCAAGCGATATTGCCAACCGTTTCGAGTGTTTGGCTATCGTAATTCTCGCTGCCAGAAGGATATAAAGAATCAATTGAACTGATTTCTTGGGAATATCAGTGGGCAATTGTTGAAATAGGGCCACCTCAGGGGACCTACGGATATTAATTTCCGTTACTGAATAGAGGAAATTAAATAAACGGATCCAGAATCTAGTCACCACAGGGCACTTCCACCAAATATGGAACATAGTGCCCTCCTGTCCACAATGTCGAAAATAGGTGGGTGACGCTATTGAATACATTTTAGCAAGATGCGTAGAGACTAGGTACCAACGAAGAAGCATATTGTAGATTCAATAAGCGTGGTATTAATCAAGATTTTAGATAAAGCATTAGCCGTATCCCACCAAGTATCTAACGCCAAGGAAATATTTAGATCTTTTTCCCATTGTATCATATAAGACAGTTTAACGTTTGGATCAATAAGGGAAGCATATATACAGTTGCAAGAAAAAGTATGTGAACCCCTTGGGATTACGTGGAGTTTTGCATGAATTGGGAATAAAATGTGCTCTGAACGTCATCTAAGTCACAACAATAGAAGAATACAGTCTGCTGAACATAATACTACACAAACATTAGATGTTGCCATGGTTTAATTGCACATAACATGTAAATATTCACAGTGCAGGGAGGAAAAAGTATGTGAACCTTTGGACTTAATAACTGGTTGACCCTCCTTTGGCAGCAATAACCTCAACCAAACGTTTCCTGTAGTTGCAGATCAGACCTGCACAACGATCTGGAGTAATTTTGGACCACTCCTCTTCACAAAACTGTTTCAGTGTAGCAATATTCTTGGGATGTCTGGTGTGAATCGCTCTCTTAAGGTTATGCCACAGCATTTCAATCGGGTGGAGGTCAGGACTCTGACTGGGCCACTCCAGAAGGCGTATTCTGTGCTGTTGCAGCCATTGTTTTGTTGAATTACTTGTATGCTTTGGGTCATTGTCCTGTTGCATCACCCATCCTCTGCGGAGCTTCAGTTGGCGGACAGACGGTCGTACGTTTTCCTGCAAAATGTCTTGATAAACTCTGGAATTCATTTTCCCATTAATGACAACAATCCGTCCAGGCCCTGAGGCAGCAAAGCAGCCCCAAACCATGATGCTCCCTCCGCCATGTTTTACAGTGGGGATGAGGTTTTGATGTTGGTGTGCTGTGCCTTTTTTTTCTCCACACATAGTGTTGTGTGTTCTTCCCAAACAACTCAATCTTGGTTTCATCTGTCCACAGAATATTTTGCCAGTAGTGCTGTGGAACATCCAGGTGCTCTTTTGCAAACTTCAAACGTGCTGCAATATTCTTTTTGGACAGCAATGGCTTCCTCCGTGGTGTCCTCCCATGTACTCCATTCTTGTTTAATGTTTTCCTTATTGTAGATGTGTCAACAAAAATGTTAGCATATGCCAGAGATTTCTGTAGGTCTTTAGCTGACACTCTGGGATTCTTCTTTACCTCATGCAGCATTCTGCGCTGTGCTCTTGCAGTCATTTTTACAGGATGACCACACCTAGGGAGAGTAGCAACAGTGCTAAACTTTCTCCATTTGTAGACGGTCTGTCTTACCGTGGACACATGAACATCAAGGCTTTTGGAGATACTTTTGTAACCCTTTCCAGCTTCATGCAAGTCAACAATTCTTGATTGTAGGTCTTCTGAGAGCTCTTTTCTGCGAGGCATGGTTCACTTCAGACAGTGCTTCTTGAAAGCAGTAAACCCAAAACAGGTGTGTGTTTTTTAAGGGCAGGACAGCTGTCAGCAACACATCCAATATCATCACACTGATTGGATTCAAGGTTGGCTCACTCCTGGCTCCAATTAGCTCTGGGAGAAGTCATTAAGCTAGGGCCTCACATACTTTTTCCTCCCTGCAGTGTGAATGTTTACATGTTATGTGCAATTAAACCATGGCAACATCTAATGTTTGTGTAGTATTATGTTTAGCAGACTGTGTTCTTCTATTGTTGTGACTTAGATGATGTTCAGAGCACATTTTATGCCCAATTCATGCAAAACTCCACATAATCCCAAGGGGTTCACATACTTTTTCTTGCAACTGTAATAGATATACAACCCTTCCCCACCCCAGAAGCCCTACAAGAGACTTCGAGAGAGGTGAACGTACGGGGTTCCGTCAGTAATTTAAGCTTGCAAGCGATAAAAGACATAATTTGATTATAACGAAAAAATTTGCTAGAAGGTAATTGGCATTTCGTCCGGAAAGATTGTAAAGAATAAGGACGATGTCCCTCCAAATAATCCCCAATACGTTAAATGCCCTTATTGACCCACCGTTTTATGTTCCCGGTTTAAATAGATTTGTGCCCCATCCTCCTTGAGGGACTTTCTGTATGTTTTGGTGTCTCAGCTTGGAAAAGTTGTAGAGTTGAAAGAGATAAGAATGTGGAGTTCCTTGAGTGGCCCCAAGCGACAGCACTTTTCTTCATTTAGATAGTGGCTAACAAATTTTTGAAATAGACATTTTTTACCTCTGCTACTTACTAGGGGTCTGTGGTAAGTGGTCATTTTTCTCTATCGGAAGGCACACTCAAGGTGGCCTCCAGCAGTTCCATGGACTACTACTCTTCTTAAGAAAAAATAGACCAGCCCCACACAGATATGCAGAATGAAGCGGGGCCAACCAGATTCATGTTGGCGGTTAGTGGTAAGATTACTGGGTTGAGACTGAAGGCAAGTATAAGCCCAGGTTGCCTCTACTCATGGGGGTAGGGGCCTGTATTAAGGGGTAAAGTTTTCCTTTAAAGTGGTTATAAACCTCAGACCTGAAATATGAACAAAGCATATCCCTCTATAGTGTGTACTTGTTTCAATTAGGAGCACTGTCATTTCTGTATGCTGCTTCGTTCCTCTGCTATCAGCATGAAACACTTCTGACAAGTTTCCCTGACACCAAGAGAAAAAAAGGTGAAAGGAAGGATCTCCAGCACACTACCTGTCACTGACAGCCTCAGCTCTTCTACTGTATGCTGTGTGAAGGGGTGTGGAGTCCCTTTCCTCCAATCCGCTCTCAGAGCTCCCCTCACTGAGCTCTGCAGTGTGTAATTTCACATATATGCCCTGTTTTGTGAAAGCTCAGACAAGCTGTATATATTCTAGACTTTGAACGGATGTAGAGAAGAGTACTGCAGATAAACAGGTACAGCTTCTACAAGAGGATTTGTTTCACCTGAGGCCAGTCACTTCACTGTGTATATGTAAGGGTTGACAACAACTTTAAGTATATGTAAAGCCATTTATTTCTTATTTCATATGTTATGTCAAAGAGTTACAACCTCTATCAGATTGTATCACTGTCTGTGTCACGTACCTGATAGGAGAATGAAATGACAAGGTCAGCCTCACTTGTGTCACTAGCCCTGACCCCGCTGGAGGTGGAACAAAGGGTGCTGAGGGACAAGGGGAACAAGAGTGCCAGCAGGTGTTGCCTGAAGAGCTTGCAGTTGGAGCCCTGAAGAGACTGGTGAACCACCAGTTCAGGAATGGTAGTGATGTTTAGGAATCCCACCTGGGTTAAAAGGGCACTCTGCTTGCACAACAGGATCAGTATAAATGACGTGTCAGATCTCCCACTGAATTGAAGCAGGAACAGTTTATGGTGTGCAGAGCTGGTATAATAGTCAGCCAGGTGGGCACTCGAGCAGGACAGGAATCTGGGATCGGAGACAGGAGAAAGGTCACAGGAATAGCCGGGGTCATGAACGGGCGGGCAGCGAGGTACCAAATCATAAGCAAGCCGAAATCAGGAATAGGAACTAGCAACAAGGCAGGAGTGGAATCAGAAATCAGGTCAGGAACAAGCCAGGTCAGCAACAAGGGGATCATACAAGAATACAGCAGGACATAGGGAAACAGCTGAACACCAGTCAGCACCAGGGGCGGACTGACCATTTGGAAACTCGGGCACTGCCCGAGCGCCTGGGGTCAGTAGGGGGCCCCATGAGATGCCCCTGGTACCTTTTTCATAGGCTTTTTTGAGTTTGGACAAGGACACAGGGGCCCCATGATCCCCTATTGCCCTGGGGCCCCATGAGTTGTCAGTCCGCCCCTGGTCAGCACTAAGCACAGGCAGAAGCATCCTTTAAATAGTTCGTCTGGTGCCAATATTCACTGTGCGCGTGCGATTGCTTGTGCGCGATCTCGCATTTCTGTGTGCATGCGCATGTCTGGTCACTATTCTGTGGAGAGTGCTGTGCACATGCACATTTCTATTAGCCAGCCGTCTCACAGGAATTCCCTTACAGTCTGTGTCCCCAATGGGAAGATTCACCCTGTTGACCATTGTCATGGGGACTGAAGATGATTGAAAATTTAACTTTGGTTTTTAGATCACTGGATCAAAAATAATTGAGGTGACGTCTTTCACTGGAAACATATATTCCACTGAAAACTGCCTGAGAGAGGATTTCCCTTATTTTGATAAGATCTTCTCTGACTTCCTGTTGTGTCTCAAAATAGAAGATAGAGGAAAATCTCCCCAAAAGGACACAGACAGCGAAAAAAAAAATACCCTCTGAGGAAGTGTTTTGACACGAAACGCATCAGGGAGGTGCCCCTGACCTGTGTGCATATACCGCAAGGCCATCCTGATTGGTTGACTTATCAGATCCAGATGTAAGTTTTATTTCTCTGTTTATGCTGGAATTTTGACCATTAAAGACCTACTTCACTATCAGAAGCTTTTTTGGGGCTCTTTATTTCCATGTGAGCCCGTTTTTGAAGGTTCCTGAGGATTTGGAAGATATATGACTTCCCCTTTTCCCCTGCTGAGGATGGCCCTGGTGGAATGCCTAAGAATACACCTAGACTGATGACATCTAGTGGCCGACTTGCTGATGACATGTGCCTGGTATCATAAGTCCAGAGCACCAGGAGCAGGTCTTAATTGCTCCATGCGCAATTTATGCGCTATCTGGTTAGTGTATTATTTGTACATTCACAACAACACAAGAGTCACGGTTTTCTTGATCATGGACTGTTGGAACATCTGCACTTAATCACTTTATTATAAGGACTGAGTTATCTAACATATTTAACATATGTTATTGTGCATTATGTAATTATTCATTATTTAATTATTTATCTTTTTCATCACTTTATTATACATATATAAGCGCTGCATACTTATTTTATATTTCCATACTGGGTTGAAAGGTTGCCTTTATGCTAGCGGCTTTATACTTGATTACTGTTCCCAGCGCTCAATTACTACTTTCTCAAGACACATCATTCTACATCACATCTCCCAGAAGGCTGCAGGATCTGCTTACAGAGCGTCCGGAAGGCTGTCCAGAGGACAGAACAGGTGGTGGGTCCGACGTGTCATTAGAGCTGGCTGCCTGCACCTAGAAGGGGCAGCCATCTGAAAGGGACCATGATGGTGGCACAGGACCCACTGTATGGTATCTCAGTGGCGGATCACAGCAGGACAACGCTGGATTAACTGTACGAGTATGTGCTTTGAAGAGCACTACAGCACTGCCTGTAAATGAGGAAAAAACATGGGGGGGTGGGCAGGGTCAGTGCTAGTAGGCAAGACCAGCTACTTGCATCCCCCCCAAAAAAAAAAAAATTCACCTATAGTTATACTTCACCCCTCCTAGCACACATCCTCTTTCTCCTCAAATTTTACACCCTAGCACAAATCCTCCCCCCAAATCCCCCTACTAGCATAATTCCCCCTATATCCCTCCTCTTGGCACAACCCCCTCCAAATTACCCTTCCCAGCACAAATCCTTCCTCCCCACCCAAATCCCATATTCGAGCACAAATCCCCCAGCACATCTCCAAACGTACCCAAATACCCCTCTTTTAGCACAAATCCCCCCAAGCCCCCCAACCATCCAAACCTACTCTTAGCACATACCCCATTCCTTCTCCTAGCACAAATTTCCCCCCATCATCCCCATTACCATTCCCAACACAAATAGCCCCCACCCCCTTCCTGCACAAACCTATCATCTCAGCACAAATGATTGTTACCATTCCATCCCCCTCCTTATATTGTGTACAGTTCCTGCGGCCTGTAAGCTCCCCCCCCCCCCGAACATACGGGTGGCAAACCAGGTAGAGGGGTGGGTTTTGCTTCTACTCCTGTCAGTGGAGTGAACCTACATACAGCAGATGCACAGAATCACTCTTGGATCGGGCTATACACAGTTTGGTTGCCCTGCCCCCTATCTCCTCCAATGACCACTCATCTCTCGACAGCAGGGAGCCAGTAAATGAATCAAACACTGAACATGCCGATGTAAGAGTGATCCCGTGTCATCTGCTTTATGGAGGATTGCTCCACTGACAGGAGAGGAGAGCAAGGCCTGCACCTCCTCCCAGCTCTCTCCTTTCATTTCTTCTTTGCAGGCTTCACTGTTCCAGGTTGCTCTCCCCTTGTCCCAGCCATGAGTGTGGGAATGGGGAAAGGCACTAAGTGGCCAGATATAGTGTCCATGGAAAGATTGGCCCTGGGGGTGGGGGGAGTTGAGTACCAGTTTAATGGAAGCACCTGAAAAAATGTGTATTTATACATGCCACTTCCATTTAAAGTGATACTAAACCCACAACAGTAAAATCAGTCTGTATATGCAGTAAAGCATGCTTGTTATACTCACTTTGGAACCCAAGGAGTTAATCGTCTGCATTGTGTAAAAAGACTGTTTGATCCTGTCTTCTCTGATCCTCCCCTTCTTCTACTGTCCCCAATCCATCTACCATAGTACAGAGCAGCAGTGGCAAGTGTGCACATGTTCTGTTTGGTGTGTATTGCTAGAGGGGTTTTATGCTGTCCAAGCAGAGGGTCAGGGGTCATGCAGCCTCATAGGACAGTCAGAGGAGAATGAAAACTCCTCCCACAAGATTAACCAGTGCTCAGCCAAGTCACAAGACTGCTACAATGTATAATGCTGATGAGAAAAAGTATTTAGCAGTTTATATTTACTCAAATAATTGCATTTTCATGTTCTGTGTACTGTGGGCGACCAGATATAGTGAATGCAGGGTCCGGGGAGACCAGATATAGTGAATGCGGGGTCCTGGGTTTAATAACACTTTACAAGTCGATGGAACTAAAATAGCTTCTAAATCGCCTGGCTACACTCTCATTAAGCGTGAATGGCAGCAGGTCAGTAACAGCGATTCTTGGTCATGCAGGGCCCCCAATAATGAATTGCAAATTGTATGACTTGATTTGTTACATTTTGAACTTCCAACTGTGTATTATTAAAAAAAAAAAAAAAAGGTCATGGTAGACTCTAACCTCATAAATCAGAATTATATTTGCATTATTAGTCATTAGTGCCATTATCTTCTCAATTCTTTAGACATTTTTTTTTTCAAACTGAACTGATTGTTTGACCGAATCTCACTGTGTGTGTTTGGATATGTACTGCAGTAATGTGTATCATTGCATTAGGTATGCCTTCCTATTAGGCACTATCAGAGGTTAATGTGTAACCGAGTGTCTGACTGCCTGCTCTACCTCCCAGCTGCCATGTCTTCCCAGGCTTATAGCCAAGAGGTTTAAAACCCCACGTGGACATTTTGCAATCCTTTTCCCAGCAAATGCTTCAGTCCTGGTCTAAATTTAGCCGGTCACCTCCTGAGCAAGGCACAGAATGTAACTGGCTTGTTTCAGATGAAGGAACACAGTTCTCTATCATCGGTTTGCTTTCCTTCTACATTTATTGTTCCATAGCACACAATGCAGTCCTCATCTGGAACCTAATTTCTCTATCCTTTCTTCTGTGTCTGTTGGTCCCTTTTTAAGTCTATATATACATTTTTATTAAAAAATATATGTTGATCCAGGGCTGTCCTTAATAGCATCATAGGCCCCTGGGCAAAGTATTGCACTGGGGCCTCTTCCAGCCTGCCCCAATTTACGCCCCTATTCTCAAGAATTAAAGTATAAATAGTTGATAGAATTAAACATATATTTATTAGTACTTTCAATAAAATTGAGAATAATAAGAAAACATGCCATAAATCAAAGACTAATCAACACAAAGGGCACAGTATAGCAGGGGGGGTTGTCGGCAAAAGGGCACAGTACAGGTGGAGTCAGGACGGCACAATACTGGGATCAGGAGGGAACACAGCACAAATTTCGGGATGCTGCCCGCACCATCCCGGGACAGTTTAGTGAAAAATGTGACTGTCCCGACAAATCCAGGACAGTTGGCAAGTGTGAAGTGATGCAAGATTACCATAGGGCCCCTGGGCAGTGCCCATGCATTAAGACAGCCCTGAGGTTACCTAATTAGATCGTTTACTGCACTCAACCATTCATCCAACCTCTAAATGATTGCATCTGTCGTTTTGTAAAAGCCAATACTGTACATTGGAAAGGTGTTCATGAAAAAGCGCTTATGGTTTTAAAGGGTTAGTTCACCTTCCCCAAAACACTGCTTATGTAACTAGAAAAGCTACAATTTCTGGGGAAATTGTGTGAAGTGTTCTTGCCTCCACCAGTAGTCTACAACTCACACTCTAGCTTTTGTCACTCTGCTGGCTGCTCACACACCTGGGTGCCTATGGCAACTCACTCTACAGCAAGGGCAGAGAAGAGCGGTTAAAAACAAACTGCTCCAACTTGCTCACTTCACTGGCGGTTGCCATCTTCAAATGGTTGTAGTTTAAAAATTATAAATCCTACAGCGAAGAGCTTTATCTTGTGAGAATCAGAAGACCCAGACCTACATTTTGATGCCTCTGAATTATTAAAAATGAAGGCACAGTTGCAGTTTAGAAATTGCCCTTCAAATTTGCGGTGGCTAGAGTGGAGTTTCAGTGAATGTCAATGGGCGGCGTGAGTTGCAAACAAATGGTCATATTGTGAAAACTATCAGGACTATGGCTTAGCCGTGGACATTTTTAGTGGCAGCAGGGATAGCTGAACGTTTTGATATTAGAATTGTGTAGGTGGGCTTGAAAATGAGGGAGTGATGG